>NC_034603.1:40307697-40323562 GCF_900095145.1 Mus pahari
CCCCCCCCCGCAATCAGTGACAAGCTCCTCCAGGCTTGACTCAGAAGGATGAAGTGTGAGAGCCATTGGAACAGGCAGCCCTTGGGGACCACTCATCTAACAGGAGCCTAGATTCTCCCTAGTGGAGAGGGTAGTGTCCTGAGGCAGGACTGGCAGGGATTGGATGGCAGACACATCCTCAGCAACACACAGGGTACAGGTTTTAGCTCACTGCTCCTTCTCAGCCTGAAGCACCCTGGTAGGAGCTATTTGCCCACCTATCTATTGTGCATTTGAGCTGAGGTTCTCTCAGAGGTCACGTGATGGTCACAATCTGTCTCTCATCTTAAGTAGCAGGGGACAGGCATGAAAGGCAAATTGCTAGACCACTCCTGACTGAGCTCCACTGTCCATCCTTTCCCCTTTCCCTTCTCCCCTCCCCCATCTCCCATCTTCCCTCTCAGGCACCAGCTCCCAGGAACCCACAGTCCCTCCCTCATTTTCCTGTTAGAGCCTCTTTGCTCTCTCTACCAAGAGCTAACCACCTGAATGTCTCCTGCTGCAATTCCCTCACAGCAACCAAGAGAAGTTCACCTCCCACTTAGGAGCAAGCGCAGGTAGGTACAGGGGCCCTTCCTCCACTTCCTGCACAACCTGCCCCCACATACGTCCTTCCCCTAACCTACTTTCTTCATGGGACCTCAGTCTCCACACATGTCCCCTCCCTGGTTCCTGTAACTTGGCTTTCTGCCATGTCTGCATAGTATACTTTCTCTTGTAAACTTGTGCCCACCCCCACCCCACCTAGTACAGGACGATCACTGTGGGCCACTGGGCTTAGGATAGGCGAGGCAGCGGGAAGAGCATGGAGCTGGCTAGAGCAGAAGCCTGGAAGCCATGAAGGGCTCAGGGAGCTGTAGGCTGGGCTGCATGTGGTCAGCCAGCTCCCCCACAGTCCAGATTCTAGCCGGGACCCCAGAACCACCTTCACCTTCCCTCACAGCTGAGAGCATACCCCTCGTTAGCACCGCAACGTGCCTGGCTCTGTCGGGTTAATGATTCCAGCAGAGACAGACATAGGGATGCCATGTAGCCTTCACATATCATCGGGGCCGTCATGTGGAAAAGGGATCACAGTGGGGGGTAAGTGGAGGAAGCTCTGGGGGGCAGGTTCAGTGTGGCTTGAACCGCCTGAGAGAGGATGAGCTATGTAGAGGGTGGGTGTTCCCTCTGGCTGTCTCATTCGCCCCACTAGGCAGGTAATGATTAGACCTTTTTATAGGCAAGGAAACTGAGGCCCAGGGCCACTTGCCAGGCCTGTGGCTGACTTCTGGCCTGGAGCCTAGGTCTCTGGTGCAGAGGGAGGGGCGGGGAAGACTGGCTATATCCAGTGATATGTTTGTTCACTAGAGCCAGAGACAGGGCCAAGCCTGAACCACAGCAGGCGGTGAACATCCTGTCAGCAAGGTGTTCAATCAGATCTTGTTGTCTGATGAAATGATATACATCCCCACGGTCCTTCCAACTTTAGGAGATAGAAGGGCTGTGGAAACCACCGGGGTGACAATAGAAATGTTACCCATTAACTCCTGTGCCTGATACTGGGCTAAACATTCTGCAGGTCGTCTCTTCCTGCACTCTCACAACAATGGTCCTGACATTCCATTCCCATTTTCCTTTATCAGGAAACCGAAGTTCAAGGATACAAAGCAACCCGTTAAAGTCACATGGCTCATGAGTGACAGAGGGCAGAAGCAAGCTGAAGCCCGGGGCTGTCCCTGGAGAGGACTCCAGCCTGAGCCTCTTCACCAGACAGCTGGCCAGGCCACCCAGAACCCTATACCCAGTGCTAGACCGTGCCAGTCTGCCAGGAGATAGCAGGAGGGCCCTCAGTGTTCCTAGACTTAGGAAGGAGCCTTGTTATCTATCAGGGTTCACAGTTTCATAATGTTCAAAGTCCTTGTGCCTCCTCAGAGGCAGCCGAGAGGCTGAACGCAGGGTAGAACTGGGGAAGGAGCAAGCTGGACTCTGGACACCAAACCCATGGGAGTGAGAACAGCATTAGGTCTCATCATAGCCAGCTCTTCGCATACTCCATGAGGTGGGATGGGCTGGAACCAGCAGGCTATAGTGGTTAGTGCTCCAGCGTCCCTTTCTTTGTGACTCTGAAGTACAGGCCAAGGAGCCCACTTACTAAGAAGTGGGTTTGGCAAAGAAGGAAAGAAAACCTGTGTGCCAGTTCTCGCTCGGAGCTTTGCCACTGTGTGACCTTGGTCCAGGTACCAGCCCTCTCTGGGCTCCCATGCTTATGCACAGATACGATAAAGGAAACACTGCGAGTGTTTGAAAGGAGATCTTTTGTGTATAGAGAATGTGAAAAGTGACCTTAGCCCCTACCCCATGGTCTCTGAAGTCCTTCGCAATCCCCAGGCTACCAACATGAAGCCCATACCTACCAACAGGATATCAGCAACCACTGCCCAGTTGCAAGACAGAAGGAGCTCTCCAAGGGCCAGGAACACCTGTGGACAGAGGATGGCCTGGATGACTGCCCCTGCCTCAGGCACACCCCCCCCCCACGGTTCCTCTGCAACTGTGCGGAGGGGAAACTGAGGCTCCCCCAGAGGAAGGCACTATGGAGACCGGTAGGCGGGAGGAGCCTGGAACAGCAGCCCCCAGGATGGATAGGCAGGTTGCCACTGAGACCCCAAGATGAGCAGCAGGTCTGAGAACTCTGGTTCATAGCCTCCAGGACCCAGCCCTTGGGGGTCACCCATGGAGCCCCAGAAGGAGGAAACAACACGACTACCAGAGCACTTCCAAATGTGAAGACTCGGGACGAGAAGGCCGAGGTCTCAGCTCGACCACCTTCTGTTTGTTTTCTCTGGAGGACTACATATGCCGGTAAGCCCCCAAAAGCCTTCTCTCAGGTGCCTTTCTTAGTGCCCACCCTCCAGAGCAAGCCTTAGCACAACCATTGTGCAGACACGGGTCGTTTCTAGCCAAGGCCAAGGCTTTTCTCAGGTCATAGCTGGTCCAGGGCAAAGCCAACCAGAAACACAAGCTTCGGCCCCTGTCCAGTGCCACCCTCGGCCTTGCTCCCGGCATCCTCTACTGCTGGCCCGTCTTACCCAGCTTTCTGCAGTTTTACCTTGTGCCAGCGGATTAGGAAAATCCCTCATTCCCCTCACTCAAGAGGAGCTTAATGAAGCAACCGAAGAAAGAGGAGGAAAGGCTCGCTTCTCTTAGCTCTGGAGAGCTTATTGCCAGGGTGGAATTAGTCATTCCTGGAGTCACGGGGCTATGCCCAAAGCAGCACAGGCTTGAGAACTCAAAGGCTTGATATCCCAAGGCAGAGAAGTGAAAAACACCACCAGAAAGAGCACCTATTGCATGCCAGGCATCGCCACTCTGCTACCCATCTTGGGTCAGGTAATTTGATAAAGTTATCATCATACCCATTGTTACAGATCAGATCACCAGGCCCAAGGGTCACTTTCCAGAGATGCCCTCTCCTCTGTGCCTAGCTTATACATGGTGAGATTGGGAAGGCCCTTGGCCTAAAGAACTCCCAGGGGCCTCCAATGGCAACTGTGCTTTAAAGGCTGGTAGGGGGATCAGATGGAGAGAGAATTCTAGGCAGAGGTGACCCTGGCAGATACAGAGGGGCAGAGGTGACCCTGGCAGATACAGAGGGGCATTCAGAATGAGCTAGAAAGAGCTGCAGGAGCCCACTAGACAGAAGCCCTACAAACAATGCCTGGCAGACATCTCTTGTGAGCAGAGGCAGGAGGCTGGAATGTGCTGCCACACTGGGTGGGGCAGGAGAAGGACCCGATCTGCTGAGAGAAGAGCAGAATAGAGGCTAAGCGGCTCCTGTGATCTCTCCACCCAACCCAGCTGCCTGTGGCTGCTGCTTCTGGCCCTGGGTACCCTAACTGGGAGGCCCTTGAGGTCAGGGTGGGTCTCCTTCTAGGCCTAGGACAAAGGCTGGGCACCCACAGTAGTGAGAAGCAGGAAGTCAGTGGTGGGCAGGACTCGGGTGAGGCCCAGGCAAGCCACAGCCCTGCATTCCATCTTGACAGGGCCTGTCTACCCAGATTCTGGACCGCACGAAAGCCTAGCACAGTGCACCTCCCCTCCCCATGATGTCCCATCATCCGTCCACCTCTACCCGGGCCAGAAACCTCTCCTCTCCACATACTTTGGCCCACCTGTGAGTCCTCTCTTCCCCCACACAGGCTGGACACCCACTGGCACAGGAACATACCCTCCTGTGTCCTGTTACTCTTACCTCCTCACCCACAGGACATCCTGAAATGTACCTTTTCCTTCTTCCAGCTGGACTAGGGTGGATCCTGGTCCCAAAATAGAGCCCCTTTAGAGGGAGGCTGCAGCCACAATGGGGCCTTTCAAGATGAACAAGCTGCCTAGGGGTGCCAGGTTTCCAGACATACCTGGAAACAGGCACTATGCCACCAAATCCATCACTCTACTTGCGGCTTGGAGGGGCAGAGGGCCGGTGGAGAGAGCCTGCCTTCTAATCCCATGATTACAGAGGCTCTCCAGGCAGGGAAAGCCAAGCCTTCTGGACTCAAGGAGGGCCATTGCCATAAAGGGTGGGACACCTGCTTGGGGACCTTGGGAAGGTCCCCCACACCCATCTCAGAGCCTTGGTTTCTCTCATTGCACAGCCTGGACAGACACTAACATACCATGCTTCTGTGGCTAGAAACCCGGTTATACACATTTGTGCACACACACATATATATACCACACACACACACACACACACACACACACACACCACAAATACACATACTACACAGGTATAGATATAGAGCTCCAGTTTTTGAAGAATTTTGTCAACTGCTTATCTCCCAGGCCCAAGTCCCTCTTGGACAGCCACATACACCTCACATTGACATGTCCCCTAACTTGTTTCCCTCGTCCCCTCCACTGTTCCTGCCCACCGTGGCTGAGCCAGCCACCGGCACAGATCAGCTGCCAGCAGCTGCCAAGATGCTTTCCCTTAGATTCGAGGCAGGCGAATCCCAGAGCCTGCTGACCCTGCATGACTCCTCATTGTGCATCTTACATGCTCCTTCAATCTGTCTCCTCCTGTCCATTGCTGATGGCTTGGTCCAGGCCTCTCCGGTTTCTCAGGCCCTATCATCTCCCCAGCACCCACCTAGAAAGGACTTCCAAAGGGGAAATCTTTCTGCTCTGGTCTCTTCTTTGGGATCTGGTGGCTTCTCTGTCTTAGTTCCTGATGGGTAGGAGATCCTGGGAACACTGCCCAGGGCCTGAGAAATGACCTGTGCTGGAGAGCCCCTGACCTCTTGACATTTCATCCCTGATATGGGCCAGTGACAACCGACATGTCTGGCTTTAGGCAACCCAGCCAGAGAAGCTTGCACACACACCACCATATTTACACTGGCAGCAATCCACACACACATACCAGATGCACAAACAACAATATAAACATACACAGACTTCTGCAAATACAATTACATATACGCAATGCCTCACACACATGCATGTAAGCTTCAATACACATGCACACACACTCAAAACCTGAGATATACATACAACACTCCCATATCACATGTATATACATATGAAGGCAACAGAGGAGATATATAAAATATCAAAACACGTGTGGTACTAGCTATGAATTTTTCTCTGTAAGGTCTAGCTGCTTGGGAGGCTAAGGAAGGTGACCACTTGAGCCCAAGAGTTTGAGCCAGGCTGGGCAACATGGCAAGACACTCTCTCAGAAACAAAAACCAAACTATACAACGAATGCACAAATTACAGTCACAGGCTGAGCAGTAGCTGAAAAGCAGCCTACCATGTATCCACACAATGCCACTTGTGACCAGCAAGTCTCACACACACACACACACACACACACACACACTCGAGCTGTATATCCTTGCACAAAACATACATACACTGATGCATGATATATCCTGGACAGGGACAACCCCTAAGAACCTATATCTTCAGTCTGAGCCCACCTCACCCTTCAAATTGAGCACTGTCTGATCCTTGATGAATAGATTCTTAGACCCACTGGGAGGAAGAAGATCACTGCCTCCTCTGGACTCATGGGATGTAGGAAAAACCAAGAGAACCTCCCCCACTTATGCAGTAATGCCACATTCAGCATGATTGAGCCAGACAGTACAAACCCAGAGTACAGCCTGGCCACCAGCAAACAGCCAACCGTGTGGCTGGCATGCTCTACCCATAGGCCAGCCAACCTGCAATGGCAGGGACTGGCCTGTGGGACAAGGGCGCTGACTGGTCTCCAGGGTCCATCAACCATTCAACAACCTGGTAAGCTGGCAGCTGGAAAGTGAAGCAGCAAGCTCTGAAGCCCTCCTGGGGAATCCTGTCAGGGAGTAAACTTCCTTTATAGGCTGTGCCACCATGCACAGAGAGACACCTGCTGGATCCTAGCAAGATGGTAGGCCTCTTTAAACCCCACTGAGACGGATCTGAGGGTGGGGTGCTGGTTACGCAAGCCCAAAAAGCAGAAAGCAAAGAGGCTTTTCCCAGAAGTCCTCAAGGGCAGTGTTGGGGAGTGTCAGAATTCTGAAGATCTGAGGTACCGCTGCTGGCACTGTCCCAGGAGTCGACCCTCAGATGACTCATGACCACAGCTCCGGTGGACATTTCTTGGCTGATCCCAGACGGCCTTGGGAGTCCTCAAGGCTGAAGAGGATAGCCACCTCAGGTGATCTTAACTGCCTCAGGGATGCCCGCACTGGCTAGGCTCTACTCTACCTTGGGTAGGGAGCCAATTCACTGTCCTGATCCAGTTTGAGTTGGAAAGGGCCTTAGAGGTCATCTGGAGAAGCTCCCAGGTAAAGATGGTGGCTCCAGAAGACAAAAGCAGTAAAGCAGGGAGAAGAGTTTTTCACCAAAGACAGAGAACAAAATCTAATGAAATAAACATTAAATGCTGGCAGGCAAGCAGAAAGGCCGATGATTCGGCAGTGCATGCTGCTCAGTGTCCTCCCAAGAGCCACTCTATAGAGCCCTCCACACTGGAGGAGAGCACAGCCTAGAGATGTCCTTAACAGAGAGCCAGTGGGACAAGGGGCTGCAGAAATGGGGAAAGTGAACTTTCCTGCCCTGCCTCCACCAGCCAGAAGGCAAACCCCCATTCCAGAAGGGGATGCACCCACCAATTACACAGAGGAGCTCTGCTGCACACTGCATTTACCTAAATCCCGACTAGGAGCAGAGCCCAGGTGCTCTATCTACCAGGTACTCCCTACTACCTGGTTCTGTAATTTCCTCAGGCGACAGAAAAGCCTACAGAGCCTAATGTTCAACTCCAAGTGCAGCCCTGATGCAGAAGAGGACAGCCACAGAGAAGCCTGGACCAGAGTCAAGAACTCTGAAAGCACAGCCAGTGCAGTGTCTGAGCAGAGCTACCCACACCCAGGGTAGGGGGATGTGATCGGTACACACCCAGGGAACTATGCAGACATACAGGAGGGGAAGGAGGGAGGAAGGAATGGAGGGTGGGGGAGGAAAGAAGGGAGGAGGGGAAGAGGGGGAAAGGAGCTAGAGAAAGAAACATATAAGGGAAAGAAAACAGAAGGAGAAAGAGAATACAGAGACTGAAGACATCAAAAGGGAAGTTAGAAAAAACCTGACTACAGCCATACTACCCCAATGCACCCGAACTCTAATAGGAAGGAGAGAGAGAGAGAGCTCCGTGCTTAGGTGCTCTGTTCTTCCAGCACCCATCAAACAGCTCAGAAATGCCTGTGACTCCAGCTCCAAGGGATCTGATACATACCCTCTTCTGGCTTGCATGGGCACTGCACACATGTCTCTCACACACACACACACACACAGCATGCACTCACAATACACATAAAATAAAGATAACTTTTTAAAAGGGGAAATAAAGGAGAAAAAGAGCAACAAACAAACAACAGAAAGGAGGGAAAAAGGAAGGAGAGGTAAGGGGAGGGAGGGAGGGAGGGAGGGAGGGAGGGAGGGAAATCGGGGAAGAATACAACCTAGAAGGCAGATGGTAAGAAAAGGGATACAGGCCTTCTTATAATTGCTTTAAAACTACAGAATAATGTAAGAAGGATATGAATTCAATGCAGACAGTTACCGCTCAGTAGGATAAGACATAACAGGAGATGACTTACCTAAGGAAATATTACTAAACGGAGGAGGAAAACCACAAACAACATCAACACAGAGCTAATGCATTGAAAATAGCCTCCCTTCCTGGTGGTTGCTAAGAGGACACAAAGAAAAGAATCACAGAAGTGAATGACATGGAGGGTGGATGAGGAGGAGCAGGGCTCTAGGTCGAGGGAGGTACAGGCATGGCATTGAGGAGGGGCCCGCCCTTAGGGCCAAAGGTTTGGGAGCCTTCTCACATTTCTTCTCCGTTGGTGTCTTTCTGCCTCCTCCCAGTACCAGTCCCAACCGTGATCCAGCACAAGGAGAAGCAAACTGATAAGCCTAAGACACAGTCAGAGAGATAAAATGAGGAAGGGCTGGCTACTGACTCTGCAGAGGAAAAGCAGACATGACCAGCTCTGAGGTGTTGTGGAGTGCCTACCTTGGGCACACTTCCTGGCTGTGAGGAGTGGCCTCCTTAAGCCCTTGCCCTATAGTCAGTCCCCCTTCCCCTAGAGTCAACTGTACCTGGCAACTTGCTTTGAATGAATATATTACAGCAAAGGGGGTGAGGTAACCTTTCTGTGATTGGGCTATAAAACAATCTCTTCCATCATTGTCCTCTATTTGATGGAGCAGTCCATTAAGTAAAGGAGGTCTTCGATAGATAGTGTAGCTCAGTGGTGAAGACCATGCCTATTTTGATTAAGCACCCCCCCCCAAAAATCCACATATCAAGAAACTGAGAGCCAACAACTAGCAGGAAAGGGGGTTCGACACCCAAAGACCTGAATCTTGCCAGTAACTTCTGCAGCCTTCCCCAGCTGAGCTCACAGTTGAAACAACAGACTTTGAGCTAATATCTCAGTTGCACCCTTGAGAGAGACAAAAACCCACATAGTAACCCACATAGACTCTGAGTCAACAATGTTTGGTTTTTACTGCTGTGTTTGGGAGTGATTTGTTACACAGCAATAGAGACCAATACACCGACTAAGCTATTGGATTTCAAGGAAAAATAATGAAATATCTGGGTACCCACAAGGGGAAAGAAAAAGGATCAACATTATGGATGTTTTGTTCTGTTTTGTTTTCCCTGTGTAACAGAGCCTCGGTTGACCTTGTAGACCAGGCTCTACAAACTCACAGTGCTGGGATCAAAGGTGTAAGCCACCACACTCTGCCAACACTGAGGATTTTAAAGATCAAGGCTGGACATGGTAGCATACACCTTTAATCCCAGCTCTTGGGGAACAAAGTCAGGAGAACCTCTGTGAGATCCAGGACAGCCTGGCATACACACTGGGTTCCAGGGCAGCCAGAGTTACATAGTGAAACCCTTCTCAAAAAGCCAAAAACAACAACAACAAAAGTTAAAAGTTAAAAAAGGGGGGTGGGGTCGGGGAGAGCTGATCACCAGGGCACATGCTTGTAATCTTGTACTTGGGAGGTGGAGGCAGAAGATCACGGAGTTTGAGTTTGAGGCCAGCCTGGGATGTGTGGTAGAGACAAATTAGAGGAGCTCACTCTTCCCTAGAAGCAGTAGGCCTGGGGTTACTCACAATTAAGCCTCATAAGAAGACAGTTCTGGTAAGCACTGTTAAGGATGATAATTTGGGAGGGGGTCTGGAGGGATGGCTCAGTGTTTAAGAGCACTTGCTGCTCTTTCAGAGGCCCCAGCTTTGTCAGCATCTACACGGTGCTTCACAACCGTCTGTACCTCTAGTTACTGGGAACCTGATGCTTTCTTCTGGCTTCCATGGGCACCGAGAATGCACGTATGTATACATACACATGTTTAGGCAAAACGCTCATACACAAAAGCTTTTTTTTAAAGGATAAAAGAAAGAAAAAAATGAACTTTGGTGCTTGGGTCATGGCTCAGCCTGAATTCAGATGCCCAGTTGCCCAGTATCCATGGAAAGAGGCTGGTGTAAGGGCTTCTGAGTGTAATCCCACTACTCTAAAGGCAGAGCTGGGGAGAAGGAGGATTCCTGGGCCTTGTTGGTAAGTCAGTCTAGCTGAATCAGTGAAGCCCAGGTTCAGTGGGAGAGCCTGTCTCAGAGGGTGGAGAGCAATAGAGGAAGTCATTGGATATCCACCCCAGCCCTCGGATGCGCAAGAGAATGAATAAGTAAACAGTATATTTAGGGAATGCTAATTTTGTGATAATTCCTTGAGATATACATCTTGATATTTCTTTTCTTTGAATAAATTCAACTACTGGCAGCAAGCCACTCACCCATTTGAGTGACAGTTGTCAAGTCCCTTTCCACGCCTGGCTGCTCCCAGCAGGAAGATGTCAGCCAAGAAGCCCGTGAGCAAACAACAGGCCTCTAAGACAGTCTGGCGTATTTGAGTTTTGTTTTTGTTTTGTTGTTGGTTGACCTGATTTGGTTTGCTGTTGTAGTTGGGGACATTGTAGTGGGTCTCCAAACACCTTGATACGTGTAACCAAGGATAACCTCAAACTTCTGATTTTCCTGTCTCTACCTCCAAGCGCTGGAATGACAGATGTATACCCCTATATTCCATTTATGTAGAGTTAGGGATCAAACTCTCATGTGTTTTAGGCAAGCACTCTACCAACTGAGCTACATCCCCAGCCCTGGTTTTACTGTTTGCGGTTAAGATCTCACTAGGTAGCTCTGACAGGCCTGTTAATTCTCTGATCAGGATGACCTTGAACTGACCCCTCATGCCTTCTGAATGCTGGGATTAAAGGTATATACAACACCCGATTATTTTAAGTCTTCTCCTTGCACTCTGAGAACACTTCATTGCAGCCATAATGACCACTGAAACTATAAGCGAAGACACCTGCTCCAGAAGGACATGGTCTAGTCTTACGCTAGGCAGCCCAGATCACAAGCCAGGAACTCCAGACACCTTACACTGTAGCACTTCACTCAAGCCAGGAAGGAAGTTCGTGACAATGCTGGCCGGGCCTATAACTGATCCGCACATAAGGCTGTTGGCTGGTAGAACTTGAAGGTGTGCTGTGACTGGAGTACATTATAACGCCATATTTGCATCATACAGCTATACCACGATACTGACTATATGAGGCTGTTTGGCTCACTTTGGGAGACACTCTTCTGGGCTACCCAGTGGAGTTGGAGCACAGGCCCAGTAGAAGGAGGTCTTACGCAGTCTTTTGTTGCTTGCTTGTCTCTTGTGGGTAGACTGAGAGGGTAGCATAATGGCCACAGCGATGGCCGTCGCAGTGACCGCAGCAGCAAGCAGAGGCAGTGGCCGAAGCTGTATAGTGGC
This sequence comes from Mus pahari, assembly GCF_900095145.1. Taxonomy (NCBI): domain Eukaryota; kingdom Metazoa; phylum Chordata; class Mammalia; order Rodentia; family Muridae; genus Mus; species Mus pahari. The sequence continues at coordinate 40,319,119 of NC_034603.1, forward strand.
AGAAGAGCTGCTGAACAGTTCCAGAAAATACCAAAGGCAGAAACGGTAGTGACCACAGGTGGTACGGACAGCGAAGGATGGTGGAAATACAGAGAAAGCAGAAGCTATGAAGAGGGCTGGTGAGATGGCTCAGTGGGTAAGAGCACCCAACTGCTCTTCCGAAGGTCCAGAGTTCAAATCCCAGCATCCACATGGTGGCTCATAACCATCCGTAACAAGATCTGACACCCTCTTCTGGAGTGTCTGAAGACAACTACAGTGTACTTACATATAATAAATAAATAAATCTCTAAAAAAATAATAATAATTTAAAAAAAAAAAGAAGCTATGAAGAGCCAAAGGTTTCAGCTGCAGGGCCATAGATCCCTAAACAGGTCGGGGAGGAGGGGGGCAGAGGGAGGCTGTTGAGCTTTAAAGCCAACGGTCTTAGCACTCAAAGCTTAGGAGTTACAACATGAGCTGGCTGTTGCCGATTGCTGACCCTCACTGTCACTTAAACACCAAGCATTCTACTAGCTGGAAGGGCCCAGCCACTGGCAATCAAAGGCCAGAGCGATGTTCCTCCAACCTGAGCATCTATAGTCACAGGTCTCCAGCTTCTATGACCTAAAGCTATAAGCTACTGGGCTTCCCAGCTTGAGGTGGTTCTCTGCCTTCTTAATTCTGAGACCCTTTAATACATTTCCTCATGCTGTGGTGAACCCCCCTCCCATCATAAGATTATTTTCGTTGCTATTCTATGACTGCAGTTTTGCTACTGTTATGAATCACTGCATGTATCTGATATATGTGACATTTGATATCTGATATCTGATCTCTGCAGAAGGGTCATTTTACCCCCAAAGAGGAAATTTTCAGAAACAGTGGCTTAGAGCTCTAAGCCTTTCTGTCAGCCCAGGCCCTAAGCCTGCAGCACCCAAGGACTAGCAGTGCAGGGAGAGCTGGTTCTCACGCACACGTGGCTCCCATCTGAGTAGAGCAAAATTAATGAGACCCTGTCTCAGAAAAAGAAAAAAAAACTCAACTATTTCAACCCATTGAACCCAGAAACACACACACTTAGACAGTGACACAAAATACAGGAGTCAGCGACAGGGACTCTATATACACAGACTGATAATGAGCACCAGCTTCATGTAAATATGGGACCACTGTCAAGCAGCTACTGGGATCATGCACAGAGAACAGATTGTGGATGTTATAGCTCTAGAAAATGTAAAACTAAAAATCACAAAACTTGGGAGGCTAAGGAGAGAAGGAGGGGAGGCATAGCTGGTACTCTCCTTCAGAGCTGTCTTCATCAGTAAATCCAAACATTCACAACTAATTCCACTACATCTCAGTTTCTTTCGGTCGAAGTCACATAAGCAACATACACTCTGTGCTTCTGTTTCTGGGAGGTATCTAGCAAGAATGAGCTATAGAGACAGGAGGTCTGCTGGTAGTTGCCTAGGGCTAAGGAGAAAAAGGATAGTGGGTGTAGAGATGGGGACTATCTTGGTCATTTTTCTGTTGCTGTGATAAGACATCATGTCCAATGCAATTTATAAAAGAAAGAGTTTATTTGGGGGCTTACAGTGTCACAAGGTTAGAGTCCATGACAATCCTGGCTGGGAGCATGGCAGCAGGCAGACAGGTATGGCATTGGAGCTATATCTGAGAGCTTACATGTCGAGACAACAACCATGACACAATGACAGCTAACTGAAAACAGCATGGGCTTTTGAAATCTCAAAGCCCTCTTCTGGTAACATACCTCCTTCAGGGGCCAGGGAGTAGAATGTGGTGGTTTGAATGAGAATAGCTCCCTTAGAGTTTCATGTGTGAATACTAGGTGCCCAGTTGAACTGTTTAGGAAGGACTAGGAGGCGTGGCCTTGTTGGAAGAGGTGTGCCCTGGTATCTTATCACAGCAATAGAAAAGTAACTAAGTCAGCGAGTGACTGCCAGTGGATACAAGGCCTCTCTCTGGAGTGATGTAAAGGCTCTAAAGTCAGTGCAGGGGCTGGGCAGCGTCGCAGGCACCTGGTGCCCTAACACCTGGGTGGTTGAGACACAACAGTCATTTGAGCCCAGGAGTTCAAAGCCAGTCTGAGCAGCATAGGAAGCCCTTATCTCAAGAAGGAAAACTGATGTGTGAATGATCACACAGCTCTGAATACATAGGAAACCATGAGGTACACACTTTAAGTACATGAGTTGTATGGTATGTGAATTATATCTAAACAAACATGTTCTAAAAATTACAAAGTGAGCCTGTGAGATGGCTCACTGGGTAAGGGCCCTTGCTCCCAGGGCTGACAATCTGAGTTCAATTCCTCACTCACACAGTGGAAAGTGAGAACAGAATCCTGCAAATTGTTTCCTAACATCCACATGCATATCACAGCACCTTCACACACAAGCACATACATACATGTACATACAAATCATAGATGACTGGATGCATCCCGCCTTCCCAGAAACAAAACCTGCTGGAGAGATGGCTCGGTGGTTAAGAGCACTGGCTGCTCTGTCAGGAGACCTGGGTTCTATCTCCAGCACCCACATGGTGGCTCACAGCAACTCCAGTTCCAAGGGATCTAACACTTCTGGCCTCCGTGGCCACCAGGTACACACGTGGTGCACAGATATGCATCCAGAAAAGCCAGCTATACACATAAATAAAATAATGATAATAATTTGTAGATGTTATTTTAAAAACCACATGACCCCAGTGTCTCACTGTGCACCTATAATCTCAGCATGTGGGGAGGCTGAAGCAAGAAACGGCCACAAGTTTGAGGTCAGCCTGGGCTACAAACTGAGCTCCGGGGCAGCCTGGGCTGCAGAGTGAGACTCTGTCTCAAAATAACAACAACACAAGTATTTGCAGTGAACATAAACCTGAGAATGAGAACGGAAAGACAAATAGGAAGACAGCCATCTAGTGAAACAGCATGCATGGGTGGAAACAAACAGACCAGGGGTTGAGAGCAACCACTTCTCAGAGATGATACCTGATTTACTTTACTTATTTACTTTCTTTTTCGAGATAGAGTCTCACTGTAGCTCTGGAACTCCGTAGGAAGAGCAGGCTGGCCTCAAACTCATGAAAATCTGCCTGCCTCTGACCTACCTGGCGACCACTACATCTTTTAAGTTTCCCCCAAGTGAAATATAAATGTTGGGGCTGGAAGGCTCAGTAGTGAAGAGCATGGGTTGCTCTTGCCGAAGACCTGGGTTCAGCTCTCTGCACCCACACAGCTAACAACCACCTTCCAGTTCAAGGGAATTGAATGTTCTTGTCTGGCCTCTGCAGGTATTTGGTGCATATACATACATGCAGACCGAACACTCACTCATACACATTATATAAATAATACATACTATATATAATATATACATATATGTTATATATATATAATTTGATACACTACAGTAGTCTAGAGTATAGGTTGCAACCCTGTCTTCGCGATGGCAGTGCTGTGCACCCCCAGCCCCAGCCTGTGAGTGCCCAGAAGGTTATCCTCATGTTACTTCTCTTCCCAAACTATGATCACTTCAGTGACTTCAAACCCCCAGCGTCAGCAGCCTAAACCTCCGTTCTGAAGCCCAGGCTTCACACAGAAGCTGCCTCTTGGCATCGTGAGCTGCATGTCCCGAGAGGCAGCCTGGGATGGTTCACCTAGCCTGGATTTGGAACCACCTAGAAGATGGCTCCAGCAATGCCTGTGAGGATGTTTCTAGAGAGCTCTAACTGAGGTGGGAAGATCCATCCTGAATGCTAATAGCACCATCCTGTGGGCAGGGGTCCAGGACTGAATAAGAAAGAGGGCTGGGCAGTGGTGGTGCACACCTTTAATCCCAGCACTTGGTAGGCAGAGGCAGATGGATTTCTGAGTTGGAGGCCAGCCTGGTCTACAGAGTAGACAGGACAGCCAAGGGTACACAGAGAAACCCTGTCTCAAAACACCAGAAAGAAAGAGAGAGAGAGAGAGAGAGAGAGAGAGAGAGAGAGAGAGAGAGAGAGAGAGAAAAGAAGGAAGGAAAGAAGGAAAAAAGGAAAGAAAAAAAAGAAAGAGAAGGGCTGGGAGATGGCTCAGTGGGTAAGAGCACCCGACTGCTCTTCCAAAGGTCCGGAGTTCAAATCCCAGCAACCACATGGTGACTCACAACCATCTGTAACAAGATCTGAAGCCCTCTTCTGGAGTGTCTGAAGACAGCTACAGTGTAATTACATATAATAAATAAATCTTAAAAGAAAGAAAGAAAGAAAGAAAGAAAGAAAGAAAGAAAGAAAGAAAGAAAGAAAGAAAGAAAGAAAGAAAAGAAAAAGAAGAGAAGGCCAATTGGTGACACACCCACCACACCTAGAACTCAGAGGGCAGAGGCAGGCAGACCTCCATCACTTTGACACCAGCTTGATCTACATAGTGAGTTCTAGGCTAGCCAAGTATACACAG
>NC_034603.1:40323615-40355921 GCF_900095145.1 Mus pahari
GAGGAGGAGGAGGAGGAGGAGGAGGAGGAGGAGGAAGAGAAGGAGGAGGAAGAGGAGGAAGAGGGGAGAACAGAGCACCAGCATTCAACTCTCTGCTTCCTTACTGCAAATGCAGTGTGGGCTGGCTTGTTATGTCATCAATTTGACACCAGCTAGAGCTATCTGGGAAGAGGTACCTCAACTGAGGAAATTCCTCCATCAGACTGTCAACAGGCAAGACTGTAGGGCATTTTCCAGATGAATGTGGGATGGGCGTGGTGCATCTCACAGGGGCGGTGCTACCCTGTGAGGGTGGTCCTGAGTTGTATAACAAAGCAAACTTACCAAGCTCTGAGGAGCAGGCCTTAGTAAGCAGCACTTCTCCTGAGCCTGCTTTAGTTGCTGCCTCCAGGTATCTGCCATGACCAGGATGTCCCTCTGTGATGGACTGTCAACTGTAAGGTGAGATTAACCCTTTCTTCCCCAAGACGCTTTTGACCATGGTCTTTATCACAGGGTAGGAACGCCAAGTGAGACACAGGATGGCCAGCTTCTGCTGCATTGCTCCCTGCCCCCCAGGGAGTGCATCCTTAAACCATGAAGCAAAAATAAACCCTTCCTGCCTTAATTTGCTGTTGTTGGAGTGACAGAAAAAGCAGCTAATATACATCCCAAATTTAACATGCCTAAATTGGAACCCCACAGAACTTTAAAAACAGCCAGTCTTCCCCTCCCTCAGACGTCCCCTCAGTAAAGAGCAACTCCTTGACTCCAGCCGCTCAAGCCACAGAGCCACTCTCAACTCCTCTTTCTTTTGCTCTATACCCAGTCTGTCAGGAAATCCTGTTCCTCTACTTCCATAACACACCCAGAACCTGACCACTTCTCCACACTTCCTCACTAGCCAGCCTGACCCAAGCCACCGCCCTCGCTGGCCTGTGTCATTGGAAAAACCTCTTCATTATTTTCCTCTTCCTGACTTTGGCACCACCCATTCCATCTCAACACAGAAGTCAGAGAATTCCCCTGCCTTTTTTTATTTCAAGTTTCCCCCTTATCTATTTGATATTTGTGTTTGTGCCTGCACAGAGGAGGCAGAGAGACATGTGTACTGACCACAAAGCCAGAGGACAACGTGCAGAAATCAGTTCTCTCCTTCTACCAGGTTGGTCCTAGGGATCGAACTCAGGGTGTCAGACTTGGCAGCAAGCCCTTTTACCTGCTGAGCCATCTCACTAGCTCCGGAGAGAGTTCCTTAAGCTGTGTGATTGACAGTTGCAAAATGCCCCCAGTTAATCCTGCCACATCACGTTCATGCCTTTACACTGTCCCCTTCCTAAGTGAACCTGGGTGGGTTCTGCATCACCTTAGCCAACAGAAGAAGGCAGAAGTGATGTACTTCCTGGAGACTAAAAGGCTTTGCATCTTCCACTTGGGTCTCTTAGATATTGTTCTAAAAAGAAGCTGAGCTACTCCAACAGAGGATACAGAGTCCTATGGAGAAGAGCCACAGGAGACTGGTCACTATGGGCATTACACTCATCCCAGGTCAGTGCAGTCACAAACAAACAGAAAGCAGAAGAGAAAGCGTCCAGCCATGAGAAGTCACTGAAGGCCAAGGATGTGACTCAGTTGGTAGAGTGCTCAACTAGCATGCACAAAGCCCCATATTTGATCCCTGGCACTGTTTAAACTGTGTATGATGGTGCACACCTGTAACCTCACGCCCTGGGAAGAGGAGGTGGAGACAGGAGGATCAGAAATTCAAGGTTATGCTTGGCTACAAAGAGAGTTCAAAGCTGTCTAAGTGAGGGTCACTGTTGCTATGACCAAAAGCAACTGTGGGAGGAATAATATTTCACTTCCACTTCCATATCACTTCATCATCAAAGAAAGTCAGGACAGGAATTCTAACAGGGCAGGAACCCAGAGGCAGGAGCTGATGCAGCGGCCATGGAGGAGTGCTGCTTACTGGTCTGTTTCATGGCTTTCTCAGCGTGCTTTCTTATAGCATCCAGGACCACCAGCCTAGGGGTGGCACCACCCACAATGGGCTGGTCCCTCCTGTATCAATCTCTAAGCAGGCTTGTCTACTGCCTGATCTTATGGAGGCATTTTCTCAGTTGAGGTTCCCTCCTCTCAGATGACTCTAGCTTATGTCAAGTTGACATAAAACTAGCCAGCAAAGAGGCCAATCTGGGCTCACGAGACTCTGTCTCAAAATAACAATAATTATGATTACTATAGTAGACTGTTTCAAGCCACTAAGTTTTGGAGTGATTTGTTAGGCAGCAAGAGATTTCCCACTATAAACCATCACTTAGATCACTCGGCTTGTATGCAGGACACGTTCACTGGTCCTCAGTTCACATCTGGAACCAAAGTCATTGTAGGAACAAGGTTCTACACGATCTGCATCCCCCACTTCCTGTTGCCATTATTCAGAACACACTTCTTCCACCCTGTCTTAGCTCACCCCATCTCAGGCACATTTCCTTCATTCCCACCAGTCACTTTCTCTTCTCGGGAGTCTCAGCATCTCCTTCCAGACTGTTCTTTCCCACTACCACATGGTTCTGTCCTTCACTTGCTTCTGGTCAGTACTGAAGCATGCATCCTAGTGAGGGTCCTATATCCCCTGGCCCCTTGAACCCTCATCCTATGTCTTTTTCTCATCTGTTATCCACACAGAATGCATCTTCCTCTGCCATACATTTATTTCACTCCGTGCAGATATTGTGCTATTTTGTTTAATACAATCCCCCCCCCCCAGTGTTTAGAATGGTATATGTCACACAGGAAATACCGGGATGTATTTGATGGGGACAGGGGTCCTTGCTGCTCCTCCTGGCTAAGACTTGGCCTCAGATCTACCTCTCAAGATCTCAGACACATCAGAAAACGCATTCCCTCAGTTCAGGGAACCCAGCTTTGGTTGCAGGCACAACTGGAACCCTAGACTTCCTACCGGTGAGATGGTAAGAACAGAGTGGTGCCAGAGACTCAGAGGGTGGGGGACAAGAAGACCTGAGTTACAGCAACCAATTGTATTTTCCAAAGATGAGAAGATCTTGTCATCACATGTTCTTTCAGGTCCTTGATCCTCTCATCAAAGGATAGACACTAGGGATCTGAAGAGATGACTCAGCAGTTAAGAACACCAGCTGTGTTTTCAAAAGACCCAAGTTCGGTTCTCCAAACCCACACTGGACAGTTCCCAAATACCTGTAACTGAAACTTCAGGGAAATTGACACCCTCTTCTGACCTTCTCAGGCACCCAAACAAACACACACACACACACACACACACACACATACTCATAAATCAAAATAAATCTGTTTTTCTCTGTTTCTCCAGCCTGCTATTTTGAGCAACAGGTTAGAGTTCAAGGGAATACATCACTTTCAAAGTAACTTTCCAGGATCAGAGGAGGCACGATGGCTTCCCTGGCTGCTAATGCTTGGAATCCAACCACAACGTTGTGAGGGGAGCCCAGGCTACACAGAGAAGACATGGGCAGGCACTCCAGCTAAGTTCTCATCAACTGCCAAGCAGCTTGGCTTCCGGGATCCAGCCCTCCCCATTTGCCTACTTGACTTCAGATAGAAAACACGATGTCACCCCTCCTGCTTCCAACCTAGTCTTGCCTAACTGAAAAATCTGAGCAAAACAAATGCTTTCGTTGTTTTGAGCGGCCAAGTTTCATTACATAACCATAGTAACTAGAACAGGCTGAAAAGTTCATTTACCTCCACAGTGAGACCGCAGGTAAGCAGCCTCCCATCTTACTGCTGCGAAGACTGAGGCTCACAAGGTCAGTGTCTTGCCCTAGATCATATGACTAGGAAGTATGGAAGCAGAAATGACAGCCTGGGCTTTCAGATTCCCCAGTGAGCACTCTTTGCCATGCCCAAACTCTGGCTGCTTCATCCTGAACACAAAGCCCCCCAAAAGTGGGACTGTCAACATCCAGCCATATCCAGCCAACAGGTCAGCAATGGTTGAGCCCCTGCATCAGGCTCCTCTCAGGGACAAGCCCCTTCTCCTCTGAAGGGCAGCAGCTCTAGGAAGAGGGCCAAGGAAGAGGTGTGAGCCAAGACCTGCTGCGAGTGTGTCTGGATCCTAATTACCGGCCGGGAAGTCCACTTCCCTTGCCAAGAGGCCCTAAGGATAGGAGATGGAACCCTCACACCTGCAGGTGGGCCACAGGGCCCGAACAGAGCCCCAAACTGGACTTCATATGCTCAGGAAACTTCATTTCCATGGAACACAGGAAAACTTGGTCTCTACCAATTTGGGAGCAGACACACTGTACTGCCAAAAACCCCTTCTTCCCACGCAATGTAGTTACAGCAACTAAAGTGAGAGAAAAGCTATGTTCGGCCATACGCCCAGGCACACATACCCTACGCAATCATCTTCAATCCCTGATACTCAGGCATAGATAGTCAGGTAGACAAGGACACAGGGTGCATATAAATTAACATAACTCAATATGTATGTTTAATACATAATTCAACCTGAATATACATGTGTATAGCATTGCACACATGCAAGAGTATACATACATACATACAACTCATTTACTAAAATATATCCACTTATGTGCATGAACACATCAGTATACACACACACACACACTAGCATGCATGCCCATGTACATACACACATAAAACAATTTTTTTTAAGGAAAGGAAAGAAAAAAAAAAAGAAGCAAGATCAACAAACCTTTCAACTGACACAGGAAAAGGGAAAGAACGCTCAGCTTACCAAAATCAAGAGTGAAAAATCAGAGTGAAAGGGCACTGATATCAATCTCACAGAGATCAAAAGGATTATAAGGAAATACTACGGGCATTTATATACCAAGAATTAGATTTATCTAGACTAAATTAAAAAAAAAAATCCTAGAAAAAAGTGAAAAGTATTTCTCTAAACAAAAGATAAAGACCATTACAGAAAACCACAATCAGTCAAAATTCTGGAGCCCAGTCCCAAGTGATATTCTCACAACACAACCTCTGCACCTAAGGCTCAGGGAGCATTGTGAAAAAGCAGGCAGACTGATGACAAGAGCCAGAGGGTCAGGGGTTCACTGTGAGACTATGTCTCCTAGGATGTCAGCATGTCAGAAAGCCTCACCAGAATGGCTGCCTAAGCACGAGCTGAGCGAGGAGAACTCTAGGCACGCCGTGGTGCACGGAGAAAGCTCGCAGCGCCTCGGCCCTACACAGAGGCTACAGAAAGCTAAGGGATGCTGGGAGCAGGAGAAACGCTCATCCTGCTGGGCGCGGTGGCGCACGCCTTTAATCCCAGCACTCGGGAGGCAGAGGCAGGCAGATTTCTGAGTTTGGGGCCAGCCTGGTCTACAAAGTGGCCATCCCAAAAAACATGTGTGTGTTTGTGTGTGTGTGTGTGTGTGTGTGTGTGTGTGTATGTGTGTGTGTAGTTATACAGACTAAGCAGGTTATATATTTATGTGTTTAAGAGCATACACAGTAAAAGTGGAAATGATGGAATATTATAATCCCCAAAATAATTTTAAAATTAGTTAAACTAGTAAAATTAAGTAAAAAAAAATATTAGTAAAAGTAGCAAAACTCAGTCAAAAAGAAACAGAAAAATCTGAGCTGACCTTCAACAAGTAAATATTGAGTCCATAATCAAAAACCTCCCCCCAACAAAAGCCCAGAGCCAGATGGTGTCACTGATGAATTCTATCAAATGTTTAAAGACAAATTAACACAGATCCTTCGTGCACTGCAAAAACACAGAAAAGGGAGAAACAGTTGCTAGGTCATCCTGAGGCCATGGCCCTAAAACACAGATGCAAATACACATATCCCTAGTACCCCCACACCCTATCCATACAGATACAGAAATCCTCAACAGACTAACTACCAAGTCACATTCAGCAACAGAGGAAATGAGTATGCACTGTGACCATAGTAGAAGATACCCCAGGAATGCGAGGTTGGCTAAACATGTAACTGTCCATCGTTGTATCACTAGAGGAACAGCCACTTGATCATCTCCCACCAGCCCCTCTGCGCTCACTTCCCACTCTATGTTAATGAGGGTCGGGTTGTCTCCTTGCCTTTCCCCAGACCCTCCAGATAACCCCTGGCTCAGGCCCTACTCCTAGAACTCTTTTCTTCCAAATATCTACATGATTCGCCACTCCATTCCTGGCAACTACAAGAAGGAAAAGAGGAGGAGGAGAAGCCACCACAGCACCTCCTTCTCTGGACCCCCTGGCCTCTGTATTAAATAGGAGTGTCTTCTCTCATCCGCAGCCACTCTCTCACTATCTCCCTTCTCCACTCTAGATTTTTCTATGTATTTATCATCACCTGAAATAGTGTAAAAGTTTTACTTATGCCGGGCGTGGTGGTGCACGCCTTTAATCCCAGCACTTGGGAGGCAGAAGCAGGCAGATTTCTGAGTTCGAGGCCAGCCTGGTCTACAAAGTGAGTTCCAGGACAGCCAGGGCTATACAGAGAAACCCTGTCTCGAAAAACAAAATAAAACAAAACAAAAGGTTTTACTTATGTATCTGTTTGTTTACTTGCTTGCTCTGAGGTGGGGTCTTGGTATACAGCCCAGCCTGGCCCTTTTGTCTCAGTCTCCTGAGTGCTGTGATTTAAAGACAGCTGTACTATGCCCTGCTACTCCTCGTGTATCTTGCTTGCAGTTTGTTTCTCCCGCTAGAATGTAAATTTCCTTGGGACAGAGATCTTTGAGCCCTTATATTCACGGGTAGCATTTGAACTAGGAAGCCAACGGCCAACACTTAACAAGCTTGAATAAGTAAATGGATACAAACAATTTACTTTAAACTGCTCTTTCAGCAAGCAGGGAAGACTCCCATCTTACTCCCACATTCCTGATAGTGTACTTGGGGCTGGAGTGCTGAGAAGGGGAGGAACCCAGAATTCACAAGCTGGGGCTGTGAGAGTGTCAAACTGGGTATGGTGGTACACACCTTTAATCCCAGCACTTGGTGGGGTAGAAGCAGGCAGGTTTCTGAGTTCATGGCCAGCCTACATATCATGATCCAAGACAGCCAGAGCTACACAGAGAAATCATGGGGAAAGAGAGAGAGAGAGAGAGAGAGAGAGAGAGAGAGAGAGAGAGAGAGAGAGAGAGATCAGAGAGAAGTAAGACTATGAGTAGAGGGCCAGGCCACCAATAAGAGAAGGCTCCAAGAAGACAATGCTAAGCTGACTCTGTCCTGGAGGCCAAGAGTGATTGAAAGGGCGTCCACTGGGCATGCTCTAGGAATCAGGAAGGGTAAAATGCAGAGGAGGAGGTGCCAATGAGGAGGCAGTTCATGTGGAGCTTTAAATGCCAGGATGAAGAGCTGGACCTTCTTTCAGAGAACCAGAGAGCTATGCAAGGCTTTAAAGCCGGCAAGACTCACGGCATCTAGAAGCTTCCCAGACCATGTGGGATGAACAGCTTACGGCAAGGGAGCAGCAAGATGAGGAGAGCGGGAATTGACTCTCGTGGAGGACAGTCCTAGGGAAAGCTAGTAGGCTGACATAGGGCAGGGGAGAAGAAATGGGTCGGAGCGGTGGGGCTGGGTAGAAAGGGCTTCTTGAATGAGGGCTGGGAGGGAAAGAGCCTCGGCTTGTATCTTAGGTCAGAACTTCCAATAGGCCCAGGGCAGCAGCACAAAGCTGTGGAGAATGAGGACTAGAATCTGACCATGGAGACTCGGTCTACAGAGCATCCCGACAGCCAAGCAGCTTCCAGCACTGGAAGATGGATGTCTCCTTGCTTTGAGCACCTTCCTGCCCCTCCACGCTCAACCAGGACAGGCCTGGGAGATGAGTTAGGGTTCTCCCAAGTGGCTTGATCAGCTGAGTCACAGTGCCACATGTCCTAAGACACGCAGCTCTGAAGATTGCCAGAGTACAGGATAGAGGACATCTGTGTCCCCAAAACATAGCCAAGAAGCAGCCTGCCAGAGCTAAAGAAGACATTAGCATGAGCAAAACTGGCTGATGCAGGAGCATGCCTCTAACAGGGCTCCCATTTGCCAGGGACTCTGTCTCCTTAAAATCTTAGTCCCTGTGAGTCACACCAGCTCTCACCAATAGAAGGGACAGTCCCCACCACCCCACCCCACCTAGACAGCAAGCACGAACACACCTATTTACTCTTTGTTGCTTTCTCTGGGCCTCAGTTTTCTGGTCTGTCACGGGGGATGAGAAAACCCTTCCCACAACTGTGTCAAGGGGACGATTCAGTGTCAGGTGCCCCTGTGAGAGGGACGTCAGGCCTCTTCCAGACTCCAGGAAGTTCACAGAACACCCCCCCCCCCCGTGCTGGCTAGGTTTATGTCACCTTGACACAAGCTAGAGTCATCTGAGAGGAGGGAACCTCAACTGAGAAAATGCCTCCGTAAGAGCCAGCTGTAGGGAATCCTGTCGGACATTTTCTTATTTAGTGATTGATGGGGGAGCATCCACTGTGGGAAAGGACACCCCTGGTCCTGGGTTCTATAAGAAAGCAGGTTGAACAAGGCATGAGAACAAGCCAGGAAGCAGCACCCCTCCATGGCTTCTGCATCAGCTCCTGCCGCCAGGCTCCCCCCTCTGTGTCAGTTCCTGCCCTGACCTCCTTCCAGGATGAACTGTGATGAGGAAGTATTAAGTGAAGTAAACCTTTTCCTCCCCAGGTTGCCTTTGGTCAAGGTGCTTCATCACAGAAACAGAAACCCCAAGACACCCTCTGATGAGGGCCCAGGTGCACCTTAAGGCCTTGGCAACAGAAAAGGAGCTGCTTTTTGCCAACTGCCAGCCAGCGTGCCCGGGAGCAGGCTCCACATCATGCCTGGAGTACTTACTGTTTTTTTTTTTTTTCTTTCTTTCTTTTAGAAAATGTATTTATTTTATGAAGAGGGGTGTTCTGTCTGCACGTATGTGCATCATGTGCATGCTGGAGGCCTAGGAGGCCAAATCCCCTGTGTGTAGATTGCAGTTGATCATGAGCCACCATGTGGGAGCTGGGAACTGAACCCAGGTCCTCCGGAAGAATAGCCAATGCTCTTAATTGCTGAGCCTTCTCTCCAGATTGTGTGTGTGTGTGTGTGTCGGTGAGAGGGAGAGAGAGAGAGAGAGAGAGAGAGAGAGAGAGAGAGAGAGAGAGAGAGAGAGAATGAATGTGAGTAAGATAGACAAACCGACAGAGCCAGAGTTAGCACAGTGTACAAATGGCAGTGAGAACAACCTGAGGGAATTAGTTCCCTCTCTACCAAGAAGCTTACAAAGATCAAACTCAGGTCATCAGACGTGGCAGCAGGTGCCTTTACCCACTAAGCCATCTCACCAGCCCCCAGGGCATTTCTTGAAAGAGACCCTTTCTTGGCAGGCAGCGGTATCACACACGCCTTTAAGCCCAGCAGCACTCAGGAGGCAGAGGCAGGAAGAGCTCTATGAGTTCAAAGCCAGCCTGGTCTACAGAGCAAGTTCCAGGACAGCTATGGGTACACAGAGAGACCCTGTCTCAAAATGGGGGGGGGGAGAGGACAGAGAGACAGAGACAGAGAAAGATAGACAGAGAGAAGACCCTTTCTTTTCTTTTCTTTTCTTTTCTTTTTTTTTTTTTTTTTTTTTTTTTTTTGGTTTTTCGAGACAGGGTTTCTCTGTGTAGCCCTGGCTGTCCTGGAACTCACTTTGTAGACCAGGCTGGCCTCGAACTCAGAAATCCGCCTGCCTCGGGATTAAAGGCGTGCGCCACCATGCCCGGCGAGAAGACCCTTTCTTAAATGAGGACAGAAAGAAACCAGCCTTTCTCCCTGGCAGAATACCTGCTAAGTTCAGACTCTCCTAGACTAAGGCCACCTCAAGGGCCCCTGCTGTCCTGCCCATGTTAGTTGACATTAGGAAGTATGGGCTCTGGGGTCTGAATCCTCTTGGGGAAGTCTTAGGGTGGAGTGCTAGAGGGAACAGAGTGCAGTGTGGGAAAAGGAGAGGGACCGGGAGGGTAAAAGGACAGTATACAGGGGAATTGTGAAGGCCATAAGGGTGTCCTAACATGGCCTGTAGGACAGGCACGTCCTGCTAGAGAGGTCACACCCGCCTCAAGTAATTAAGCAAGGTCAGAACCACAAAAGTGTTCCCAACCCTAGCACCTAGGCACCTGTCCCTCAGAAGGCAATGACCGAAAACAACTCATTCCTGGGTGACCCTTGTCTGTTTCTGACATCCTTCACCTACTCGGGCCTGTAGGAGTCAGAGTCATGGGGAGAAGTGGTACTCCTGCAAAGGACTCGAAATGTGACAAGGAGCTGAGCACACCATGGGTCTTCTCTTCAGGACTATGGTTTTTTTGGACCTAGAAAACAGCCTTATTCAGGGGCAGAGTGGAAGCTGTGATTTAAGCAGAACCAGGCTTTCTAGTCCTCAGATGTGACTGGCCGCCAACAGTCACCAGCACTGGCTAGAGGACAGTATAAAATCGTCACCAACTTACTCTCTGAGTCTAGCCAGCTCAGTGGCCCTGAGGCCTACGGACAAGGGTCGAAGCTGGTATCATCCGCCCAGAAATAGCAAGCCCTTCCCACTTGGCGGGACAGGGATGGGGTAGGAGGGCAAGAACAGCAGCATATTGGGGCGGGATGCTTGATAGTCTGGAGACGCTGTGGAGGAGGAGAACTCTAACTGCAGGAAGAGAAAGATTTCAGACACATCGAAGAGGAACGATGCCCTTAGCAAACAGACACTAGCAAAATCCCAGGCAGAGTGTGGGACGCAGGAGGGACTGGAATGGGGACCAGGATCTGGAAAGCTTATGTTGGCCATAATTGTCTTGCAAGCAAGGTCTGCGCCAGCCATGACCAAACTTTCTCATCTAGAACTCGGAGAACATTCCCCTGCCTCCATAGGTTCACACCACACACTAGGACAACTACCCCTATCTCTATCCGGACTGTCAGCCAGGAGTCCACAGGGACGCAGTCCAGAGCCAGAAAGGAGCTTGAGGTCGTATCTCGTCCCTGCCTGTCTTCTAAGGAGATCTCCGTGAGCCTCTGTACACTTACTGGGAAATGGGGCTAGAGAGGTAGTCTGGAAGGAGTGGCCAGTGCAAATACCACAAAGACACAGTCAGTGTGCAACCTGTGTCCTCAAGGGCTTCCCACCCACTCCCAGAGGGGACCTCACTTACATAGGAGGCCAGGAGGGTCCGGGAGGCCAAGATGAGAGCCAGGTAGAGGCAGGGAGCTGTGGCAAACAGACTAGAAGCACAGATGAGGGGCTCAGCCCTGGGGTTCACCTTCTTGTACCTTCTTGAGGCCTCTGCCCCCAGCATGACACCAATAATACCAGTTGCCACGGTCAGTGCCCCAAAAATCAGGCTGATAGGAAAGAGCAGAGAGGACTGGGTCAGACCTGCATCGCATCGCTGCCTCTGGGCCAGGTTACCTAACCCAGTTACATGATCTGGTACCATGAGGCAGGAAACAAGCCCAGAACTGTAGCTAGAAAGCTACATCAACCTTGTAGGGACCTCCACCCAGGAACATTCGCAGTGACCTCCTCTATCTCTCACCACTCCAGAGCCCCACTCAGAAATCTTAATTTTAGGGCCCCACCCATCCTTACTGCTTAGATGACTGGTGTGTACTGACTCCCGTGATTCATAGCTCTTGTCTGGGCACTACACACATTCACCATTTTCGTTGTTAATTTTGGGGGTTTGTTTGTTTGTTTGTTTGTGGAGATAGGCCCTTGCTATGCCTTGGCTAGCCTGGAACTCGCTTTGTAGACCAGGCTGGCCTCTAACTCACAGAGATCCACCTGCCTCTGCCTCCTGAATGCTGGGATCAAAGGCGTGCGCCCCCACGCCTGCACATTCACCTGCTGAATCCCATCCATCGGCACCCTGGCTCCGCATCCTTCCAAGCATCTCCAACAGCACTGCCTCTCCCACCCACTCTCGTACCCACTTCAACGCCATCCGGCTCTGACGGAGACTCTCTCTACACAGGCCCTCAGAAAGTGCTTCTTAAGACACGATGGGCTGTGTTCCTTACTACTCTCTGACCAAATCCTCTCACTGCTCTCAGACACCCAGAGATCTGGGCCCAGCCCCCTGGTCTTCAGGCCCCAGCTCTGCTCTTTTCTTCCTCTGCCCCCTCCCTACCCCTGTGCATGCTTTCATTCCTGCATCTGCAACACTCTGCGGTAGCTTTCTCTGACTTGCTTCCAGAATTCCCAGACGCACAGATGCAAAGCTGAGAAAGGAGAAGGCCAGTATCAGACAGCTACTAGGATCCGTGCAGACACCATGCTTCTCCCATCCATTCAAGCTCTTATAAAAGTAGTTCCAAGGTCTCACTGAGGCAGTGACTGGTATGGGCTAACAGCTAAATCCAACCAGGCTCTCCTAGCCCCTTAGTGGCTCTCTGGTGTCTTCTTTACAAGCCCCTGGCCAACATGATGGGACTGGTCCTGCTGACCACTGTAGCCTCCTCTCTCAGTCCCTCATCCCCTTTGCACAAATGACAGAATCCTCTGAGCCAGTCTCAGGATTTCTGGCCAGCCTCTCTGCTTTTCTCTGCACTGTTCTCTGGAGCTCTGGAGCCCCAACACACGCCTGTCTCCGCCCTGCCCCTGCCGTGCCCTTTCTCAGACACCAAAATTACCCCCATGGTTGGCTGAGGAGGATGGCTCAGTCAATCAAGTGCTTTGCTACTCAAGCACAAAGACCTGAGTTCAATTCCCAGCATCAGCATACATGACAGATGTGATGATGTCATGCTTCTATAATCCCAGCACTGGGAAGGCAAGATGGGTAGACCGGTGAGGATTTCTGGCCAGCCCAGCCCAGAAATCAAGGAGGACAGCTCCTGAGCCGTGACACTGAGGTTAACTCTTGGCAACCAAATACATACATACACCCACACTCAGGGAAAGAATGTGACATGTGGGCTGGCAAGATGGCCCGGCAGGTAAAGGGGCTTGCTGCCAAATCTAGTAATCTAAGTTTGATCCCTGTGACTCACCAAGATAGAAGGAGAGAAATGACTGCAAGTTGTTCTCCAGTCTCCACACACATATGAAAACACACACACACACACACACACAGTAACAGGTTTATTTTGTTTTATTTTTATCTTATGGGTGTGGGTGTTTTGCCTGCAGTTATGTCTGTGTATCACATGCATTCCTGGTGACAGTGGAGGCCAGAGAGGACATCTAAGCCCCTAGTACTAGAGTTACAGACCATTATGAGCCACCTTGGGGGTATTGAGAACCAAACTCAGGTCCTCTGGAATAGCATCCAGTGCTTTCCCCTCCCCCCCACCCCCGACAGGATTTCTCTGTATAGCCCTGGCTGTCCTGGAACTCGCTTTGTAGACCAGGCTGGCCTTGAACTCAGAAATCTGAAGGCGTGTGCCGCCACCACCTGGAGCATCCAGTGCTCTTAACCACTGAGCCATCTCTCCAGCCCTTGTAACAATATTTAAAGTAAATAAAATTTGAAACAAATGTAGCCATGCAAACCTGGATCTCAGCAAACTGAGGGCAAACTCATCAGCCTCATGAGCATCTGTCCCACAAGCTGACAGGGAACATGGGGACCAAAGAAGTCGGGAACTTGCCTTAGGTTGTCTGACTCAGCCTTTAAAGGACAGGGCCAGAGGTCCCCAGCCCTGTCCCACCGAGCAGAAGCCTGCATTTATTTCCCCGAGTCGTGTAGTACTCCTCGCAAACCTCCAAGTGATGTCCGTCCCTGAGTGTCACTCTGAGCCGTCCATGGTAGGCTCTGAAGATCTTTGAGAGACTTGGGTAGATTAATCTTTCTGCCTGGGCTGATTAACTTTTTGGTCGACTCAACACAGACTAGGCAGAGTCCTATATGCAAGAGAGACTGGAGGAGTGTGTTCAGCAGCCTCAACTGCGAGGACACCTCAATCAGATCGGCTACAGGCAAGTCTGTGGGACATGCTCTTTCTTTCTTTTTTCCAAGTCAAGGTCTCACTATGCAGCTCTGGATGTTCTGGAACTGTGTAGTCCAGGCTGGCCTCAAACTCACGGAGATCCACCTGCCTCTGCCTCCCAGGTGTTGGGATTAAAGTTATGTACCACTATGCTAGGCTCTTTTTTGTTTTTTAATATTTGTTTTTGTTCGTCTGTTGTTTGCTTGTTTGTTTGTTTGTTTGTTTGTTTGAGACAGGGTCTCACTGTATAACTCTAGCTGTCCTGGAACTCACTATGTCCACCAGGTTGGTCTCAAACTCACACAAATCGGCCTTCCGAGTACTGGGATTAAAGGCATGCACTACCACTCCTGGTTTATTCTGTGTGTGTGTGTGTGTGTGTGTGTGTGTGTGTGTGTGTGTGTGTGTGTGTGCCTGTGTATACATGTATGTGCACTGGTAACCATGGAGGCCAGAAGAGGGCACTAGGTCCCTGGATCCCTTGGGGCTTGAACTAAAGACAGTTGTGAGCTGCTAGGGACCAAACCCAGATTCTCTGTAAGAGCAGCAAGTGAACACTGAGCTGTTCCTCCAGCCTCCAGCATCTTCTTGATTAAGGATTGCTGTGGGAGGGAACTGGACCACCCCAAGCAGATGATCCTGGGTTCTATATGAAAGCAGGCTGAGCAAGCCACAGGGAGCAGGCCAGTAAACATCCTCCTCCATGACTCTGCCTCAGTTCCTGCCTTCAGATTCCTGCTCCCATTCCTGCCCTGATTTCCTTCAGTGATGGACTGTGACAAGGAAGTGGAAGAGGAAATAAACACTTCCTTGCCACAAGATGCTTTTGGATATGTGTTTCCACATCCATAGAGCACGCTAGGACACAGCCTCTCCCTCACACGCATCTGGGGCTGATCCCAACCAAGGAAGTTGTAGTAACCCCAACACAAGGATTTCCTACCAGTCTTCCATGGGCTAAAATCATAACTTCACAAGACATTCTAGTCTCTGGAACCTTCTAGGGAAGAACATACTTTGCAGATATTAGAACCTAGCATGGAATGGCCACCCTCCCTTAGTCAGGTAAACCCTAAACATAGTCAGTGGGGTGACCTCCAGCCCAGAATGAAGAGGACTTATCATGCGACCTTAAAGGCAGAGGTTAGAGAGCTGTGGCCAAGAAAGGCTACCAACCACAAGGGCCAGGAGAGGCCAAGCTCCACAGAACTCTGAGGGAGCGTGACCCTGCGCAAGTTGACTTGGGCCCACTGAAAGTTCCACCTCCAAAACCACAACAAAACTAATTTCTGGGTTTTTTTTGTTTTTGCTTTTTGAGATACAGTGTCTCTGTGTGTAGCCCTGGCTGTCTTGGAACTCTCTCTGTAGACCAGGCTGGCCTGAACTCAGAGATCTGCTTGCCTTTACCTCTTATGTGCTGGGATTAAAGGCATACACCACCACTGCCAGCAATTTCTGATTTTTTTTAAATTGGGCTTTTTTTTTTTTTTTTTTTTTTTAAGTACTGGATTTGGAATTCAGAGCATCTGCTCTATCAGCTCAAATGCCCTTTTCTTTTATTTTTTTTTTGTTTGTTTGTTTTGCCTCATACTAGCCTCATACACCCTATATCTCTGAATATGACCTTGAGCCTTATATGTATCACAAGCATGTATGTATATGTGTATGTATGTATGTATGTGGTGCCATAGCGCACAAGTGAAGGTCAGGCGACAACCTGTGGGAGTTGGTTCTCTCCTTCCACTCTGTAGGTTTCCAGGTCATCCATCTTGACAGCACGTGCCTTTACCCACTGAGCCATCTTGCAGGCTTCACCCTTGAAATTCCAGATCCTCTTGCCTCCTCCTCCCAAGCACTAGGATTAAAGGCGTGAGCCACTGTGCTGACTTTGTGCAATTCTGGAGATGAATGCAGGGCCTCATACACTCCAGGAAAGCTCTCTACTCCTGAGCCGCATCCCCAGCCCAGGCCCACATTTCTGTTGTTTTAGACCATTAAGTGTGTGGCCATTTATCAAGCACAAGAAACAAATGCGTCCACCGGTTCTTGCACAGATGGTGTGAAGGAAGGGGCACCAAGCCAGCGAGTGGGAGCTGAGCAGAGACAATGGGTTCTGAGAGGATCAACACCTGGAGCTGTCATCCTTTGGGCTGCTTAGGAATCTATCTTTGCCACCAGAGAGGACAATGACATAGGGGAGCAAAGACAAACCTCACATCTCCACGTGTTTATTCACAAGAGTTCTCTGTGCACCTCCTATATGCCAGAAAGCCCTGTCAGCTAGGGGTTGGGAGAACAATGTGCAAATCACTGACAGCACCAGGCAGTCTTCAACGGCAACAGGAACACGGGGCTTCAGAGCCACACCTTCAGGGTTAGATAGGTGATTTAATAAGGACTGGAAAGATGGCTCAGCAGATAAGAGCACTGACTGCTCTTCCAGAGGTCATGAGTTCAATTCCCAGCAACCACATGGTGGCTCACAACCATCTGTAATGAGATCTGACGCCCTCTTCTGGTGTCTCTGAAGAGAGCAACAGTGTACTCACATGAAAAAAAGAAAGAAAGAAAGAAAGAAAGAAAGAAAGAAAGAAAGAAAGAAAGAAAGAAAGAGAAATGTAATAAATAATGATGAAGGAAAGGAAGGAAACTATGGGCAGACATCATACTGGGGCAGAAGGGCAGACATTCAAGAAACCACACAAGCTCCCTCTGGGCACCAGGGAGTAAACAGAGGCAAAGAAAGGAGGCTGGAGAAGAGGAAGCAGATGCTGGTGTGACCAACAGAAGACCCAGCAGAGGAGAGGATAGGGCTTTAGAAGTCCAAGAAGGGCCTGGAGAGATGCTTCATGGTTAAGAGCACAGGCTGATTTTGCAGAGGGTCAGATTCTCAGCATCCACGTGACCAATCACCAACATCTATAAATGCCAGTTCTGGGGAATCTGATGCCCTCTGCTGGCCTCCTCAGGCACTGCATGCATGTGGTGTACAGACAAACATGCTAGCAAAATACCAATATACAGACATTTTAAAGTCTAAGAAACTAGCTGGGCAAGATCAAAGACAACAAAGGGATACAGGAGAGAGAGCATGACACCAGGGATAGGGGCAAGGAATCAGGGTATCAAGGAGGAGAGGAGACAAGGGAGGTGGGCCTAGGAGATGTTCTTGACTCCTGTCAGGAGGTCACTGGAGGACCTGACAAGAGATGGTGGGGATAGCAGAGGAGCCCAGCAGAGCCAGAGTACTGGCCAATCAGGAAGTGAAGTGACAGCTCTAAGAGAGAGTGAGACCCCTCCCACCTATCAGCAATTCTCCTGGGTGTCTAGATGCACTGACGGGTCAGAGAAGAAATGAACACATCCCAAACATCCCTAAGCCAGAGACATGAAGAATCTCCCCAGTGCCTCAATTTGCAATCTGCAAAATGGGATGACCTCACAGAAGATACTTGGGGCCCCTTGGAGGGCAAAGGGTAATCACCTAAGATTCCTATCATCCCCCTGAAGCCCCACAGAAGCCTCAGATCCTTCTCCCTCTGGTGCCTTCTGATCCCCTACAATAGCCACAGAGTAGGAAGACAGCGATTCCAGCACCCAGAAAAGTCAAGGGGGATGTGATGTCTGTGACCACACACAATTACAGTCTCATTCAAAGCTGGAAACTTAAGCCTGCCCTTGGGTCCAAACCTCAGCCATCTTTACAGATTGCCTGAAGGACTGAACAGGGGCTCACCAACTCCTGAGAACTGCCCCCATGAACCAGGCCAGTGCCCTCCAGCCCATCCTCACCTGTCCTGGCTGTGGCAGTGCTCCTGGAAACAGGGAAGCTGCAGGCCATGCACCACTCGAGCTTCAAACAGAAACTTGGGTGCCCAGAAGCCCAGAGCTCCGGTCACAAAGGCTATGGCTGTCACTCCAAGGGTTGAAAACACAAAACTCCAGCTGCAAGAGAAAGTGTCCTGGCTGAGGTCAAGATAGGGCCAGGACTGCAAGTGCCTGACCCCCGCCCCAGGCATGCAGGATCCAGCCTGCCTAACGACCCGAGCTGCCCTCGCGTTCCATGCTGCAGTGACTCATGTGGCCTGAGAGCACAGTGAGGCCTGCTTCCCTTCGAGACCTGAGACAGGGGCTCATGTTGCTCTCATAGAGCTTGAAGGGGTGGTCAACAAACTCCAGCAGCCTAGGGAAGCAGGAGGGGCTGGTGGAAAGATACATCCAGTGGATAAACGAACACGGCACAAGGCTCACACAGCCTGCCCTGTTCCCAGCCACTCTTCCGCCACAACCAGAGGGGACCAAGTCACAGAGGGGCATTTCAGTTGGAGAGTGGAGCTCAGAGAAGGAAGAGGGCCATGGACGATGAGACAGCCCTAGCTAGAGTCAGAGATGTTGGAGTCGTTGAGCCAGACAAGGGTTTCTTGGGACTTGCAACAGAGTCCAGGGACACTTACTTTCTCCCCAGGTATCTGACATCCTCACACCAGCTGCTCCTCGGAGCCCTCACAGCCACTTCTCCCTGTTTCTCAGCTGCTCCTCGGGGTACGTCTGGAACCAGCAAGATGAGCAGAGCCAAGGCCACGGCATCCAAGCAGGGCATGAGCTAGGGAAAGAAGGCCGTGGGGCTCAGGACCAAAGTCTACCACAGCTAGGAGACAGGAGATGACTGGCCACAGGGTCTGACTCTACTCTAGCCTTGGCTCCAAGGGGCTGGCCATCTGTAGAGCTGTCCCTAATGCTTGTCCTCACCCTTACAGAGACACTATAGCCTCTCTAACCAGTGTCATTTCCTTGGTACCAAATCATTGCCCAGTACATACTCCCCTCTACTGGGAGCAGGGAGCCTAAGATGATTGAAACTGGGAGCTCAGACCACAAGCCCTTTCCTTGGCTCATGCGTCCATTTGCCAGCCCAGTTCCACCCTGCCATCCTCTCCTGGCACCTCTGCCCATATGGCATGGGTCTCACTACATAGTCTGGGGCAGCTTCAAACCGCTCATAACATGAGAAGGCTCCTGTTCAAGGCAGATCAGGCCAGATTCCTTGAAGCTTTTTTTTGCTTCAGGCTTCTGTCTCTGCCTTCGGTGACAATTCAGCAGAGATCTGCATGCAGGACCGAGCTCCAGACCCCTCTACTACCCAGTTCCCTCCTCTTCTGAGTGGTCCAATCCCTGGGAGCCACAAACCAAGGGCTGCCCAGGTATGTTCCCAGTTGTCCTGACTCCACTTCCAAGTCTCCCCAGATGGCAGTCCTTACAGCTGTTCTGTGCCTGGCCTGGCCTGGAACTTTCTCCTTCTTGCCCAAATAATCCTTAAGAGTCCATAGGTAGCTTTAACTTTTACAGCAAGGGAAGCCTAGGCCCCAAACAAGGAGGCAATTTGTTTGAGGCCACACAGCCAACAAACAGAGCAGTTGGAATTTGACCTCAAGGTCACAATTTCCATAGCCCATGTTTCCCATGAGGCCCCAATGGGACAGCAACCAACACCCCCCACACCCCATGGCGTCAAGTACAAAGCCAAGTGGCTAAGGCCGCTGGAAAGTCCCAGTCGGCCCAGGGGGTAAACGTAGGGACAAAAAGGAAGTGAAACTCACTCGGAGGGCCCACCGCCAGTTCCCTGTCAGCTCGGCCACAGTTGATCCCAGCACATAGCCCAGACCACTGCAACAGTGGGAGCAAGAGAGACAGTAGTGAGGGATGGAAGGCAGGGTTCAAGGCAGTTTGACTACAAGGAACTGGCTCCCCTGCCCAGGGAGATAGTTCTCTGCAGCCTCTGAGCCCATTCCCCAAGAAAGGTTAAGTTTTGTGTTACCCTAGGTCTGACCCCTAGTGACCTCTGGCTCTGAGCCCAGGCCCTGTGGCATTCCCTCCATATAAGGATCTGCATATCCCACCACCAACCCCACCCCTAGTTTCCAAAGCCCAGCCCAGATTCAGTCAGGTTTGGGAAAAGAGGGTCAGAACTCAGGAGCCTCCCTGTAGGGCTGTAAAGGACACATCTTCACTGGTCTCCCAGAGCTGCCCTCCCCAGTGAGGCCACACTGCCTCTTCTCACTGAGATCCAGGAGCATAGTCATCATCGCTAACCTCCCCCTAGCCCACTGAGTGGCAGCATTGTCCCCATGCACACAGCCAAGGAAACAGACTCAGAGACACAGTGATAGGGAAGGAAAGAGCAATGGTGGGATTCAGATCCCAGTCCTCCCGGTTTGGTCTTTCCTATGCCCAGCACAGCCCCTGTTCTGATTCCTTCAGCCTCAGTTTACCTCTTCGGGAAGTGGGTCCAGGAGTGATACCAACCTTCCAACAGGGATGAAGATGTAAAAGACAGCCAGTGCACAGGTCCGCTGGTCCTTCACGAAGAGGTCACCCAGGACAGTGGGTGCAATGGTGGAATAGCTTGCTGCACCAGTACCCACGATTCCCCGGGACAGGAAGAAGAGCCAGGAATACTGGATAAGCCGGCACAAGACCATGGTGAGCTCCAGAGATTTCTCATGGGATGAGGGGCCAGGGGGCATAAAAGGGACCTCGTGACAAAGGCCCATAGGGAAGGAGGCACAAACCAGGACTGCAAGTGTCCCTCCACTCCCAATTCCAGATTTCCAAAATCACACGGATAACCCTACTGGTGTTTATAAACACTGCTTGCCCCAGAACACAGGGGAGCCCTTCCTCTGGGTCTCTTTGCTAGCCAGGACAGTTTTCTAAAACAGGACTTATTACACCAACCATCCCCACCCCCCACAGAACCCACCAAAGTGGGAAGCAAAGTGGAGGGCCAAAAAGCCTCTGGTTAAGAAAGTCTAACAGGTTGGATGTAGTGGTGCATGCCTTTAATTACAAGCACTCAAGAGGCAGAGGCAGGCAGATGTCTGTGAGTTTAAGGATAGCTTTACAAAGCAAGTTCCAGGACAGCCAGAGCTACACAGAGAAACTCTGCCTCTTTTTAAAAAAAAGAAAGAAAGAAAGAAAGAAAGAAAGAAAGAAAGAAAGAAAGAAAGAAAGAAAGAAAGAAAGAAAGAAAGAAAGAAAGAAAGACCATCTAAAGGGCTAGGTGGATGTGGTGGTACATGCCTCATGCCTTTGATTTCAGCATTTGGAGGGTAGAGACAGGCAGATTTCTGTTAGTTCAAGACCAGTTTCTTCTATTTGAAGATACCAACTCAGCCAGAGCTACACAGTGAGTCACTGTCTCAAAAACAACAGCTGGGCATAGGACACATGCCTTTAATCCAGCACTTGGGAGGCTGAAGCAGGCAGATCTCTGAGAGTTGGAGACCAGCTTGGTGCACATAGTGAGTTCCAGGATAGACAGTGCTATATAGAGAGACCCTGTCTCAAAAAAAATTGAAACAAATGTCTAATAGCCTCCCTACTCAGGCTTAGAGGTTGTACCACAGCTCTCCTCCCGGCCCTGGCTGTACAATCCCTGAGCTGGCTTGGGCCAGAAGGAAGCGTTGAGACAGCTGGATCAGGGGGGAAGCAGATGAGGAAGGCCCCAGGGACTGGGCAGGGATGTAGACCCTACCTGGTAGGAGATGAAGGAGCTGGAGAGGCCAGCCCCTGACCACAGCAGGATCCCGAAGCTCAGTATGGCTTTGCGGTTGTATCGGTCACCCAGGTAGCCAAACGCGGGTGCAGACACCAGCAAGCAGCTGATGAAGACTGAAGGAGACACACAAGAGGCAGCCTGGAACCACCAAGAGGGTGACTGGGAAGACAGCCCTGCTGGCCCAAGGAGGAGGCCTGGCACAGATGCCACAAGCTGGCACCTTGGCGATGGGCCCAGAACAAATGAAGGAAGAGATTAAAAAGTTAAGTCTCCTATTCCTGGTCCATTATACAATCCACAGCCCAGCCTGTATGGCACTGGGCACGGAGCAAATCTCAGCTCTTTTTTTTTTTTTTTTTTTTTTTTTTTTTTTGGTTTTTCGAGACAGGGTTTCTCTGTGTAGCCCTGGCTGTCCTGGAACTCACTCTGTAGACCAGGCTGGTCTCCATTCACTGATCATAGGTGATTGACATTTCCTGCGCCCAGTGAAGGCCCAGCTCAGGTCCTAGTCCCTCCCACTCTCCCATGACCTGCTGTAGAACTTGGTTAAGCAATATGCAATTGTGAAAATTAGGCCGCTTTTGACCTATAAAACCAGCAATTTAATATGGTTTAACCTAATACTCCACAGAGAGTGATCTCCGATGTCAATGGTGTTTAAAATTTTAATAGCTACTTGCAAAATAGGGCTCCAGAAAGGCCGTATCAATTTACACTTGTGTAGAAGTGCATGCTAGAGCTCTTGCCACCACTTGATATGAACTAGAATTTCATTTTTGCCATCTAATAAAAATAAATGGTATCTCGCTAATTTTTCTTTGAGACAGGGTCTGAGGCCCATGTACCCTCCTTCTCCCTATGTAGCTGACAGTGACCCTGATTCTGTCTCCTGACTCCAGCTCCCAGGGATAGGAGTATACACCACTCTGCATATGCCCCCTCCCAATACCCCCATACACCACTCCCCCACACCACCCCCATACACCCACACACACCATCCCATATACACCACCCCATATACCCACACCATTCCATACACTACCCTGCATATGCCACCCCTCCATACCACCCGTCATGTAATACTCCCATACACCATCCCCCTTACATCACCCCTATACACCATCTCTCATACACCAACCCACAACCCACAACCCACAACCCACATCCCCATGCACCACCCCCAGTATTCCTGATGATGTTTTATTTGTCTTCTTCTGTTAGAGACAGAGTCTCCCTATGCAGCCCTGTTTGGCTTGGAGCCTACTAGGTAGCCAGGCTGGCCTGGAACTCATGGAGATTCATCTGCTCTGTCTACACAAGTTTGTGCCACCAATTCCAATTCACTGATGTTATTATAAATCTGTGTTGTTTTCGTTCTCTCTAGAACCACTTAGTCCTTCATATGCTTCAAGCTGACATTTAAAACATTTTTAGTCAGGCATGACAGTACACATCGGTAGCCTCAGCTTGGGGAACTACAAGCAGAAGGATCAAGAAAGAGTTCAAGATCTTTTGTTTGGCTGGTTGGTTGGTTGGCTGTTGTTTTGGTTTTGGGGACAAGGTTTCTCTGTGTAGCCCTGGCTGTCCTGGAACTCACTCTGTAGACCAGGCTGGCCTCGAACTCAGAGATCCACCTGCCTTTGCCTCCTGAGTGCTGAGATTAAAGGTATACACCACCATCTCCCAGTTCAAGATCATTCTTGGCTGTATAGTGAGTTCAAGGTTGGCCTGAGTTGCATGAGACCTTATCTCAAAACGAATACATTAATACAATTTTTTGAAAGATGGATCAGAGTCACAAGCACTTGTTCTTGCAGTGGACCCAAGTTCAGTCCCTAGCACTCACATCAGGCAGCTCACAACTGCCTGTAACTCTAGTTCCAGAGGATCCAGTGCCCTCTCCTGACCTCCAAAAGCACCAAGCATACACATAGCACACATACACACATGTAAGCAGATCATTCATATACATAAAATAATAATAAATCTTTAAAAATACATAAAGCAAGGCATGGCGTCACACACTACTAATCCCAGCAGTCAGGAGGCAGAGGCAGGAGGAGCTCCCTGAGTTTCAGGCCAACCTGCTCTATAGAGAGAGAGTTCCAAGCCTGCCAATGTGACATAGTGAAACCTTGTCTCAAAAAGCAAAACATAATAAATGTAAACAGGGGCTGGAGAGATGGCTCAGTGGTTAAGAGCACCGACTACTCTTCTAAAGGTCCTGAGTTCAAATCCCAGCAACCACATGGTGGCTCACAACCATGCATAATGAGATCTGACGCCCTCTTCTGGTGTGTCTGAAGACAGCTAATAAATAAATAAATCTTTTTTAAAAAATAATAAATGTAAATACATTTTTAATAAAAATAAATAAATAAAACATTTTATCTGAAGTTGAAGTAGTTAAAGAAAACCAACCCTATTACATCTATGCTGACCATGCACAGACATTCCTCCTTTATCTCAGCCCCTGAATGAAACACTGTGACAATAGCTTATGTAGATCTGTATTGGGTATCCTGAGCCATCTGGCGACGACCTGAATTTAGAGGAAGATGTACTAGAGGAGCTGTAAACAGTATGCTTTTTTTTTTTTTTTTTTTTTAAGACAAGGTCCCTGTATATAGCCCTGGCTGTTCCAAAACTCACTCTCTACACCAGGCTGGCCTCAAGCTCACCTGCCTCTGCTTTCTGAGTACCTGGATTAAAGGTGTGAGCCACTGCACCCAGACCCTACCTCTTTTTTATTTTAGACAGGATCTGTCTCACTGTGTCATACTGGTTGGCCTAGAACTCATTAAGTAGGCCAGACTGGCCTGGAACGCTGGAGGCTTCTCAGACTAAGCAGCAGTAGGGGTCCTGGAACTGGTCCCTAGGTACTGAGGGATGACTTTATCTTTGTAAACAGTATATCCATCAAGCACTCTAAGGGGCAGGTGCAGTTCAGTTTATAGGAAAGACCGGTCATGAAACCCAAGCGGGAAAGTCAGCCCTGCTTGGCCGTCAAATCAGACTGTGAGGAAACTGGTGCCTTGTCTCCTTTTACATCAAAACCCGGGTGTTGATACTTATCTCAGAGACCATGATCTCATTTCTGGAGTTAGCATACGGTCACGAACAGAGCTGGCTAGATAAGGCCTGGATCCTTGCCAGGGGTGAGTGGCTTGGTGGGAAGATCATAGAATGTCTCTGTGAGTGAGCTCTCGGCACCCCAGGCCTCCCTGCAGAAGCCTTAGCAATCCCCTCTGCGTGGTACCCTGAGTTTAACAGAGAGGAACTCATGGATGCACAGCCTCTTCCCACTTCAGATAGTAGACAGATGAGCGTACAGGAGTACAGGAGTGGAGTAGGGGTGGGAGACAATGGCGAAGGGGAACCACCCTCCTGGTGCAGGTTTGTTCCAGACTGGTCATGTTGGGGAAAATGACAGGCAGACTGAAGTAGGATTCTCAGGACTGTTCACACAGCCCATGGAAAGTCTTCCAGTGGTCTTTGGGCAGGGGTGGGAAGGTCTCTACACTTAGTTTGAGAACCTGCTGCAAAACAGCGTGACAACGGGTATTTGTAAGGGGGCAGGTTACAGAGAAGATCACAGTACCCATGAGGCGTCATGTGCTGTAACCATGTGTATCCCTGCACGCATACAAATAGGTCTCATCCATGCTTTCATGGAAGGTTAGCCTATGTTTAATGATCCCACAAACCATCCATTCGAGCTCCCTGATGCTGTATTAGTAGGTTCTCTGTGACCCTTCTGAGGCCACCTGAATCAAGGTCTGTCTGTCTGCCTGTCTATTTGCATCCTTTTAGTCAGATTTCTCAACTTTGTGAGAGAACAGCACGCACTTGGATTTCCTGTTCCTCAGTGGAAGCCTCTGCTGGGCTACAAGCAGGAGGAGAACCAGGGACACTCAGGAACCTTCCTCAGCCTGTCTCCCTCAACTGCATCCTGCAGCCAACTCCAGTTCCAGGGCCTGTTCAACCCCCAGCTCTCTCCTGCCAAAAGACTCGGGGGCTGGAGCCAGCCACAGAACCCACCAGACTATGTATGACAAAAGGCCCTTGCTCTGGGGGGCCAGCCAGGACTGGCTCCTTACCTGTCTGCAGCAAACCAGCATGGCTGTCACTGATGTGAAAATACTTCTGGACATCCAGTAACACTCCTGAGGACAGATGGATAGCGTTATAGAGATGGGAAGTAGCCCACCCAAACTGGCCTCCCAGGCTGCTTCTTCTGAGATTGGGACAAGCCCTGATGAACACAGGACATGGCAGCTGGGCCAATGTACAACCATACAGCAACGGCAGCCACAGCAGCCAAAAACAAAACAGAAACATGCCCATGTAGAACACACACAAAAACCAGGCATGGTAACGCGTGCCTATAATCTCAGCAATCAGGGGTGGGGACAGGAGGATCAGGAATTTGAGACCAACATAGACTTCTTTTCTTTTCTTTTCTTTTCTTTTTTTTTTTTTTTTTTTTTTTTTTTTTTGAGGCAGGGTTTCTCTGTGTAGCCCTGGCTGTTCTGGAACTCACTCCGTAGACCAGGCTGGCCTCAAACTCAGAAATTCTGCCTGCCTCTGCCTCCTGAGTACTGGAATTAAAGGCATGCGCCACCACTGCCCCACCAGCATAGATTTCAAAGCCAGCCTAAGCTACACAACACCCCTGCCCTGGTTCAAAAAGTGGGGGAGGGGACTGTTACTGTCCCAATACACAGACTGCAGCTGCCCAAGATTGTCCAGCTTGAATGTGGGTCGCAGGACTGGAACTCTAACAGAGGCAACTCCCAGAGTCAGAATCCCAGAAGGGGAAAAAAACATCCCCACATGGGACCCTTCAGACTGCCCCTCCGACAAGAAAGAAGCCCTACATCCATTCTGCTGATATCTAGCACTGGAGAATGAAGACCGAAGAATGAAAGGCACTGAGTAGGAGAGTTTATTTACCTTGTTTGAGCCCAATCACTGTAGTGTACAAACATGCACACCTGTACATCTTTGTTTGTTTGTTTGTTTTTGTTTTTGTTTTTGTTTTTTGAGACAGGGTTTCTCCATGCAGTCCTGGCTGTCCTGGAACTCACTCTGTAGACCAGGCTGGCCTCAAACTCAGAAATCCACCTGCCTCTGCCTCCCAAATGCTGGGATTACAGGCATGTGCCACCACTGCCCAGCTGTACATCTTTTTTTAACCTTAAAAAATTATTGTTATCATCTTGAGGAGAGAGAAAAAACAAAACAAAACCATAACCTCACTTAGCCCAAGCTGGCCTTAAACTCTCTATGTAGCCAAGGATGTCCTTGAACTGATGATCCTCCCAACTCTATCCCAAGTACTAGGATTACAGGTGTATACCACCACACTGGTTTTATGGGGTACTGGGGATGGAACCCAGGGCTCCAGGTGTGCTGAACAAGCACTGAGTTACACCCCCAGTCATTTTTCATCATTTAATGACACCAGATGGTGTAGTCATTGGAGAAAAAGGAAAATATGCAACGTGAGTTAGCAAGAAAAACAGCAGCCTCAAGGTCCTCTGAGTGCACTCATTTCCCATTTTTTAGAAAAGAGTCCCCTTGACCTGTGTCCCGTGTCCTCGTCAACCTTGTGGGTAGTAGCCCAAGGGCAAGGGTAAATGAAGTCAGTCTCTTATCTCCCAGTCTCTACAACCTGGTCTTCCCGAGTGTTGTTTCCACAGGAGAATCTTAGCTGCCACATCACTGCCTGGCCCTAAGAGTCCCTACACGGTTTCACTTCTCCAAGTCTCCATTCCCCACAGTGACCACAGCCAATGGAAGTCTCAAGGGGGAAGTGATGTGGCAGGCAGGTCTCAGGCTCTGACAGCCCCGCTGGGGCCCCCGCTAAGGTACGGCTAAGGGGCTAAGGCTCGGAAGGCTGCACAGTAACACCTCCTGGCAGCCCCGTGCCTTTCTCCCCTCCCATTCCTCCACGCCACTCAGCCGGTACTCAGGTTCTGACCTCCTCCCTTCAGCCTGATCCCCTTTGGTAGCTTCTGAATAGATCTCCCCAGCCCATCTTGCATCTTTCAAGGTCCCAAATCCTATTATGTTCTCCTACTTAAGGTTTTCTCCCATATGGTTCCCCATTGCCTGGACCAGAAATTACGAGCTCCCCAGGCTGGCATTCAAAACGCCTGTGATCTTGCACCGAAGGCCCTCTGGGGGACTGTCTCCTGCCTTCTCCCCAGCCCACCATCAGTGCCACCTTGACTGACATGTCTCTGATCCCCGCCCTTCCAGTCATCACAGTCCCCAAGGCCCGGGCCAAACGCTTCCCATGTATGAGTCCTGCAGTCATTCATCCTCAGGGCTGCCCTGCTGGCACCTATCCCACTGTCTCACTTCAGACCAAGCTGGGCACATGGTCTGTGCCCCTCTGAGTTGCTCAAAGATACAGCCCTGCTCTGATAATGTCTGCAGACCCCAGACTCCCATTCATTCCACAGAGGCTCCCGGCTACTCTAAATACATAACTGATGGCCCAATATCGGGGCTTTGGTCATGGCCAGCAGTGGCAGTTACTCACCTAGGCTTCCCAGCCTGCCTGACCCCACTCATCTGCACCATCCCCTGCCTCTCTGACTTGCGTGGTCGTTACTGGTAAGCGTCTCCCTGAGCCCTGTAAGTCATTTGCCCCTGCAGTAGGAACCACACATCTGAGTTCCTCCTGGGTTTCTCTCAGTACTCCTGCTCTCAGTGCTCCTGCTCACAGTACTCTGCTCTCAGTGCTCCTGCTCTCAGTGCTCCTGCTCTCAGTGCTCCTGCTCTCAGTGCTCCTGCTCTCAGTGCTCCTGCTCACAGTACTCTGATCTCAGTGCTCCTGCTCTCAGTGCTCCTGCTCTCAGTGCTCCTGCTCTCAGTGCTCAACCTGGAACAAGTGGATGATGAAAGACCCGTTAGGCACGCTGTCACACCTGTAATCTCAGCCCTTAGGAGACAGAGGCGAGAGGATTGGGAGTTCAAGATCATTTCGACTACATAGTGAATTCAAAAGCAACCTGATCTTACTTAAGACCTTGTCTCAAAAACAAACGAAGAAAGAAGAGGCTGAGGACATCAGTCAGTCCATAGAGTGCTTACCCAGCATGCACAAAAACCCTGGGTTCAGTCCCTAGAACTTCATAAACCATTGTGGTGGCAAGCCTGTAATCCCAGCCCTAAGAAGGTGAAGGCAGGCATATCAGCGGTTCACGATTGTCCTCAGTTACATAGTGAGTTTGAATCTGGCCTGAGCTACATGAGGCCCTGCCTCAGAAACGAAATGAGGGCTGACAGGATGGCTCAGCCTGTGAAGGCGCTTGCTGAACAAGCTTGGAAACCTCAGCTCAATCTCTGAAGCTCAAATAAAGGCATGCACACACAGGCACACACACATACACACACACATGTACACACACGTGTGTGCACACACATGCACACACCCTCTGTCTTTTATTTAAAGAAAGGGCTGAGTATGAACTGATGAAGGAGTAAATGGGTGAGTAGATGAGAAAAGCCAAGTGGAGCCCAGACACAAAGGAGTGCGTAAGTGAGAGACAGAACACAGAAGCAGGTTGTACCCTGTTTCCAATAAGAAGAAAGGCAAACTGTGCAAGGTAGGCCAGCAGCCGGCTGCCCCAGAAACAGTGCAGGCAGAGCCATTCTCACTTGGGAGCTTGGCCAAGCTGCTCTGCCCTCCATAACCTTGCCTGCAGCTCCATCCTGAACCCAACGCCTTTGCTGCAGAGCACAGTCCCATCTACCCACTAACACCCCTGCCCCCGCACACATTGTGCCCCGTTCTGGCTTGGGACCATTTGGGGGAGGCTTCAGACCACTTACTGGGGTGAAACCACCAGAGCTCTGCTCCTAGAGAGGAACGAGGGCTTGGAAGAAGAAGGCCACCAAGGATACACAGTTGTGGGCTTGTAGAATGGGGGTAGCTGAAGATACTGCCCCAGGTTACCCCTCCCATCCTCACCTGGGATGATGAACCAGTTCATGTAGTTCAGAAGGTTGATGTAACAGAGAACAGCCGCAGCCAAGTATGCTCTCCAGCGGGGCAGGCTCCAGGAGACGGATGTGGAGGGAGGCAGACACGTACCTGAAGCCAAGGCCCCATACTGCCCACCTGGGCTCAGGCTCTGGCTCTGTGGCCCTCCTGTTTGAGGTTTGAGACACTCTGTGGACATCCCCCAGCAGTGCTAGCTGCAACTTCTCTGTCAGAATGGGTGCCGAACAAAGCTACATCAGCTTGGCACCAAGTCACTTCCTGTGGACTCCCAGCTTCTCAACCTCAAAAGGCTGCCCCTTTAACTGCCAGACACCTTATCATTGCAGGTTCCTGCTGAGCACAGCACAGACACACTGATGAGATTTCATCACTCTCGCCCTCTTAGCCCTGCTGGGGGGAAGAGGGTCTTGCACTGGTGATTGGATAACTCTGTGGTCCCTCAATCTAGCCTATGGCTGCAGCAGGGGCAGTGAGGAAGAGAAGCTCCTAGGACAGGAAATGAAAGGAGTGTCCCCAAGCCTTGCTCACTGCAAACTGCCCTGCCTGTGCATGCAGGAGATGGGCTGTGAGCACGGCCATGAACCAGGTTAAATACAGGAGGGTAGTAGGTGTTGGCTAGGATGGTAAGGAAATTGCACAGAGGAACGAGATAACAGAGGGATCTGGAGACATAGAGACAAGCTTATGTAAAACTAACCCATGGGGGCTGGCAAGATGGCTCAGTCTGTGAAAGTACCTGCCACCAGGCCTGCTGACATATGTTTGATCCCCAGAGCCCATATGGTGGAAGGGGAGAACTTCACAAAGTTGTCTTCTGACCTCCAAACATAACATGCACCAAGGCACACAAGTGTACATGCAGGTACAGGAGGACTCTCTGTCTCTTTGTCTGTCTGTCTGTCTGTCTGTCTGTCTCTCTCTCTTTCTCTCTCTCTCACACACACATACACACACACATACACACACACACACTTTCATTCATATTCATACATACACAACATAAATAAATTTCATCAACAGGGAATAAGTCTAGGGAGATGTTCTCAGGGGAGCTGTAGAAATTGATCACCAGTTGCAAGGGTGGAAAAATACACAAAGCCATCAGTGATGGCCCACACCTGTAATCCCAGCACTTGGGAGGTGGAGGTAAGACTATCAGGAGTTCAAGTTCACCATCCCTAGCTACATGGTGAGTTTAAGGCCAGCCTAGGCTACATGAGACCCTATCTCAAAACAAAAGAACATTAAGAAAGAGTAACCGTACAGGCCAGTGAGATGGCTCAGCAGGGAAAGGCACTTGCTGTGTAAGGCTGACAGACCAGGTTCAAGCCCAAGCCCAGGTAAAGATGGAAAGAGAACTAACTCCACAAAGTTGTCCTCTGATCTCTATACATGTGTCATGGTACACGTCTCCACACACATCATGCACACGTACACAACATATTTTAAAAGTATTGAACAGCCAGGCATAATGGTTCATGCACTTAATTCGATTTAATTCCAGCACTTGGAAACATAGGCAGGCAACTGTCTGTGGCCGGCCTGATCCTGATCTACATACACAGAGAGGTCCAAGTCAGTCACATAGTGAGAAGACACTGTCAGAGAGAGAGAGAGAGAGAGAGAGAGAGAGAGAGAGAGAGAGAGAGAGAGAGAGAGGAGATCTGACGGTTATGTGCAACCCACGGCCCTTGCCTGGCATCTGTACTGAAGGGGAAATGCACAGTGCCAGATGCCAGATGAATGGATAAAATTAGAGTACAGAAAGTAGATCGGAAGAAACTTCACATCTGTCCAATGTGCTCAGGTGCCAAGCATTAGTAGTTATGTAAACAAGTGTCCTTGATCTGAAGTGTCCGAGGGCTGCAGTGTCTACAGTTTACTCTTCCAAGTGGTACTGGGAAGCATTAATAGATCCTAGAGTTAGTAAGCAAACAGGGGTGAGGGTTGAGGCACAGAAAGATGGCTCAGTGGTTAAGGGTGACTGCCACCAAGGCTGACTACCTGAGTTCAATTCCTGGGAACAAGATAGAAGCAGAGAACTGACTCCCACAAGTTGTCTTCTGACCTCCACATGCATACACACAAAAGTAATAAAAATAAAATACAAGCATGCAAAAATGTTAAGTAAAGCAAATGAGGCAAAACATTAGCAATAGATGAACCTAAGGCAAAAGTTAGATGGGATTTCTGGTCTTATACTGTAATTTTTCTATACACTAAAATGATTTCTAAGTAAAAATTAAGTCAGAAAATGACAACCCGACTTTAAAATGTACAAAGCCCTTGAGTAGATGCTTCTCTACAGATACACAAATGACCAAGAAGCTTGTGAAAGGCTATGCAATATCACTTAGGGAAACGCAAGGCCAAACCACTCGAAGATACCACCTTACACCCACTGAGCCACTGCAATAGAGAGGAAATGACTGGCGTGGGCCAGGCTGCTGAAACACGGGCAGTGTCAATGATGCAGCCACAGGGGAAGGGGTTAGTAGTCCTCAAAAGGTTGAGCCTAGATCCATGGGATCCAGCAATGTCCCTTCTGTGTACATACCCCACAGAATGAAAAGCAGGGATTCAAAGAAATAGCCTTTCACGCAGCTTCGCAGCAGCACACATATGCATATAAATAAAAGTGAAAATATGAAGTAAGACTAGACCTAAGGAAGCAGCTAGGAGTGGAGTAATAGTAGCAGTGTGTGCACAGCCCTGGATTCAGTCTCCAATGTGAAAGAAGGAGTGGAGGGAGGAAGGAAGAGAGAGAGAGAGAGAGAGAGAGAGAGAGAGAGAG
>NC_034603.1:40355967-40359829 GCF_900095145.1 Mus pahari
GGGAAAGAGAGAAAAGAGAGAGAGAGAGAGAGAGAGAGAG
This sequence comes from Mus pahari, assembly GCF_900095145.1. Lineage (NCBI taxonomy): Eukaryota > Metazoa > Chordata > Mammalia > Rodentia > Muridae > Mus > Mus pahari. The sequence goes on from NC_034603.1 coordinate 40,356,008, forward strand.
AGAGAGAGAGAGAGAGAGAGAAAAGAAGACAAAGAGAGAAAGAGAAGAGGGCTGGGGCTATATCTCAGTGGTACAGTGCTTGCATAGCATGCAAAAGGCCAGAGGTCCTAGGTTCAATTTTGCAATAGTTGCAATACTAAAATAATAATAAGTGGAAACGATAGAAATGCTAAACATCTGAGAAACAGGCAAGCTGTAGCATGCCCAAACAATGAGATATTATACAATCATAAACAGGAATGATACAACTCATCACAGATGATTCTCAGGAACAAGGCCGAGAAGCCAATCATAAACAGTCATAGCATCGTATGACTCCGTTCCTTGGAAACACCTAACAGGTGTCCATAGAGACAGCAAATTACTGGTTGCCAGGAAGGGAGCAGAGGGGAAGAAGCTTAATGAATGCCAAGTCTGTTTTGGAGCTAGAAGCAGGAGTGGCACACAACACTATATAGTACTAATACCACTGAGTTATGTGCTTTACAGATGTTTGCAATATTTTTCTGGTTCTCAAAATAGAATCTAGGACCTTATACATACTAGAATGACCTTACCATTGTGCTATATGCCCAGCCCATATTGTGGGGGGGGAGGTACATACACATATAATATATACATGTTATAGAGATATACAATATACATATTATAGAGATATATAATATACATATATATGCTATAGCTAGAGATGCATATATATATCCATACATATATATACATAAATACACACATATACATCTCTATACACATATACACACACATATATTATATATATATATATATATATATATATATATATATATATATATATAAAGAGAGAGAGAGAGAGAGAGAGAGAGAGAAAGAGAGAGAGAGAAGAGACATATAGAGAGAGACATACAATATAGTCTTACTATATTGACCAGGCTAGCCCTGAACTCCTGGGGACAGGCTATCCTGTTACCTCTGTCTTCCAAATAGTATGAACCACTACACTTAAGATTTTATGTTACAGGGGCTGAAGAGATGGCTCAGCGGTTAAGAGCACTAACTGCTCTTCCAGAAGTCTGGAATTCAATTCCCAGCAACCACATGGTAGCTCACAACCATTTGTAATGTGATCTGGTGCCCTCTTCTGGTGTGCCTGAAGACAGCTACAGTGTACTCACATACATTAAATAAATTACATTTTTTTAAAAAGGAAGATTTTTATGTTATACAAATTTCATGACCATTCTTGGAGTTGTTTTGGTTTTGGTTTGCTTTGGACGCAGAGACTCAATATGTAGCCCAGGCTGGTCTTGAACTCACAATTGGCCTTAGCCTTCTACATACTGAATTACAGGCGTGAACCTGTTCAAGCAGAGCAGGTATGGTGGCACAGGCTTGTGACCCCAGCTACTCCAGAGGCAGAAGTGTTTCTGGAGCTCAGGAGCCTGGAGCCACAGTGAGCTCTGCTAATCAGGTGTCCACATCCATACGGTGACCTCTAGGGAGCAGGGACAATCAGCCTGCTTGTGCTGAGCTGAGCAGGGACATCCAGGAGCAGACACCACTCTCTAGTCTGGGAACACATGAGACTTCACTTTCCTTTCTTGATTAAAATGTTTCATTGAATAAACATTCTTTATGTTTTTATCAGTCCTTTGAGAATTTTACGCAGTATTTTTGTTTTTGCTTTTGAGACACGGTCTCACTGTGTAGCTCTGGTCCTCCTGTAACTTGCTATGTAGACCAGGTTGGCCTGGAATTCACAGCAATCCACCTACCTCTGCCTCTCAGTGCTGGCTCCCTGCTTTATGTGCTGATTTGTGCTAATAAAATTCTAGCTGGGCAGAGGTGATGTGTGCCTTTGATCCCAGCACTGGGGAGGCAGAGCAAGGCAGATTTGAGGCTAGCCTGGTCTACAGAGTTAGTTCCAGGACAGCCAAGGCTAAACAGAAAAATCTTGTCTCAAATAATCAAAAATAAAATCAATTAAATATAAATAAATAAATAAATAAATACTCACCATTACCTCAATTTTGGGAGTTCAGCCCGGTATATGTTAGTTGGGAACACTTGCTCCTCTGTAGGACTATCTATTTTTTTTCTTTGGTCCTAAATGGAGGCATGAAGCTATAAATGCCTATGGATATTAACTTTTACCTTTTAACGTTCTTAAAATGAGTCTGCTCTTCTATATGTGTCTATTAACTCCCTCGGTGTGGTAAGAAGTTTTCCCAAACTCTTAAAATTGTAATTGGAGGCCATTTTAAAACAATAAAGTATGGGGGGGGGCTGGAAAAATACAGTCAAGAGCACTGACTGCCGTTCTTCCAGAGAGCCTGAGTTTTGTTAGCACCCACAAGAAAGTATGGTATATGCACAGAGTGAGAGCAAAGCACTCACTCACATAAAACTTTAAAAGTATTTTTAGTGTTTTACATATCTAAAAAATAATAAAAAATAAAGAATAATTTTAAAAGTTTGAAACTAGCCTGTCTTCAAAAACAAAACAAGACAAAACTCGGCACTCAAGAGGTAGAGAGAGGCAGCTGGATCTCTGTGAATTCAAGGGCAGCCTGGTCTACATAGTGAGCTCTAGGACGGTGGTGGTGCGTGCTTTTAATCCCCAGCACGCCAGAAGCAGAGGCAGGTGAATCCCTGAGTTCGAGACCAGCCTAGTTTACAGTGCCAGTTCCAGGAGCGGCAGGGCTACACAGAGAGACCTTGTCTTCAAAAATCAAAAATAGAATAAAACAAATAAAATAGAACAAAATAAAGCACCTGGGAATGAGGCACAGTGGCCAAGAGGGTACTTAGGGTGAGCGGCTTGAGTTCGACCCCACAGTCAAAAACATGAGAAAATAAAGCAAACAAACTGAACTCCCTGGAGTGAACTGTCTACTGAGGCAGGCTGGGATTCCAATTCCGATTTTCTCACTCCCTCAGCAAGGCCTTTCTGTGCCTCCTGTGTGAGGAGAATAGCAAGATGTACTTCTGAGGGCCATCGTGATAGCACCCCGCCTGGCCACAGGAAGCGCTGAAGGGCGCTGGATACAGCTGGTGGGGTGGCGGTCACTGCAATGATGATGATGCTGATGGTGCTGATGGTGAGGGTGTCAGGGTGTGTGTGTGGGGGGGTGGTTCTTGGCATCTGCTACTGACCATATACCCCACATGGTCTGGGATTCAAAGAAATTCCAAATCAGAGCCAGCAACAGTGACACCTGTAGACATCCTGGGGGAGACACAGTCCCAGGATCAATCGAGTTACTGTGGCCACGTGATTTTAGGCCAATCACTAATCTCTGTGGGTATTTCCTCATCTGTAAAATGGAGATAACACAGGATGTATATCACAGGACTTTTGTGGCTTAAATAAGATAATGTTCATGTTCAAAGCCTGTCTAGAACTTTTGTCACGATACCCTGCCTTTTTCAAAATTATTATTAAAAAACAGGATCTCCTGGGCCATTAAGATTGTAGGACAGGTAAAAGTACTTGCTGCACAAGCAAGTTGATGACCAAGTTCCATCAGCAGAACCCATGCAAAGGCAGAATGAAGAAACAACTTCACTAAGTTATCTCTAGTCTCCCACATGCTTGCTATGACCCGTTCACACACACATACACACACATAGTATAAACAACAATAATACTTTTTTTTTTATTTTAAAGAAGAGTCTAGAGAAACAGCTCACTGGTTAAAAGCGTTTGCTGCTTTTCCAGAGGACCTGAGTTAAATTCCCAGCATCCACATCAGGCGAAGAAGAAGAAAAGAAGAAGAAGAAGAAGAAGAAGAAGAAGAAGAAGAAGAAGAAGAAGAAGAAGAAGAAGAGGAGGAGGAGGAGGAGGAG
>NC_034603.1:40362319-40363686 GCF_900095145.1 Mus pahari
GAGAGAGAGAGAGAGAGAGAGAGAGAGAGAGAGAGAGAGAGAGAGAGAGAACCAAGACTGGAGGATGGCATAGTGCACTGGATTTGGAGCAAAGCCTGTGTTTTATCACTGTGAGGGGAGAGTGGGAAATTGTCCTCAGCTAGGACCTCAGCTTCCCTCTTTGAGCCCCAAGGGGCATGTTGGTGGAGGGACTGTTTGGCCCTGGCAGGTCTTCTCAGCTTCTCGGTCTGCGTACATCTGAGGCTCCCAGAGGGCAGACATCCCACAGCAGCTCCCAGCAACATCCATTCCACTGGTGTCTCCCAGAGGGGAAGGAAAACAGCTATGGCTGCCTCTCAGCATTCCACACTGGAGCTAAGACCAGGAAGTCCTGCTTTTCAGAGAACAGAAAAATATCCACATAGTCATTAACAGGACTTGTCGGTGAAAAAAAAAATTAATGCATGTATTTAGCTTGAGGGGGAGGCAGGGGGCAACGACTTTCAAGCTAGGTTCTCTTGTTTCTGCAGTTGCATGTGACTCCATGCTAGTTTCTGGGTGACTCTCCTTGCTCTGTTCCCCATCTCACAGTAGGATTACAGATCTGTGCCATGCACCCAGTTTGTTTGCTTTAATGTGGGTTCCTTGGATAGAACTTGGGTGGTCAGGCTTGGGCAGCTCAGGCCTTTACCTACTGAGCCATGTCCTCCGCCTTGGAAATATTCCTTTAAGGAAGAAAACCTTGGCCTTGGAACACAACTTGTGTAGGATCTGAAGCTCCCAACACAGAAAAGGGACTCGGGAGGAGTGCCTCGTGCTGGCTGCCAAGTCTTGTGGGATAGAGGCAGACTCACCAAGCAATGTGATATGAAACTACTGTGGATTAGACACATTGAGATAAAAAAAAAAAAATGGGTTCAAAAGTCACATTCCCTCAAAAGTAAATGTGTGTTTCTGGTATGTACCCAAAGGGTGGAAGTGAAGCCAGGCATGGTGGGTTCACTCCTATAACCCCAGCACTCAGCAGGCTGAGGCAGGAAGACCCAGTTGCAGGACAGCCTAGATATATCCTGTTTCAAAAAAAAAAAGAAAGAAAGAAAGAAAGAAAGAAAGAAAGAAAGAAAGAAAGAAAGAAAGAAAGAAAGAAAAGAAAAAAATTAAATACATAAATACAATAGAATAGTATTTGGCCTTAAAAGGGAAAGATCCTAGCACGGAAACACATATTAGTCCTTGAAATTCAGAAGGTTGGCATGGGAGGGTCATTTGTGTCTAGAAATTGACAGCTAGCCTGGGCACAGTGAGAACCTGTCTCAGAAAGAAAGAAGGAAAGAGAGAAAGGAAGGAAGGGAGGAAGGAAGGAAGGAAAGAAGGGAGGGAGGGAGGGA
>NC_034603.1:40363971-40366471 GCF_900095145.1 Mus pahari
CACCACCATCTATAATAGGATCTGATGCTTCTTCTGGTGTGTCTGAAGACAGCGACAGTGTACTCATATACATTAAATAAATAAATAAATAAATAAATAAATAAATAAATAAATAAATAAATTTAAAAGGAGGAAGAAAATTAGAGAGAAAGAAAGAAAATGCAGACACAATGCTATATGAGAGTTATCAGCCAACAGTGGTAGTGCACACCTTTATCCCAGAACTCGGAGGCAGAGTAGGCAAATCTCTGAGTTTGAGGCCAAACCAGGACAGCCAGGGCTACACAGAGAAACTCTGTCTCAGAGAAAATAAAAAAAGATGTGAGTTACCTTTATTGATACAATCAGCTTCAGACACATCTCATAAAATGAATGTTAAATCATCATTAAGTAAAAAAAAAAAAAAGCCCATCACAGGAGGGCAGCCCTTGCGTGGTCCCCTGAATTTTCTGGGCAAATTCAGAGATTGAAAGTAAAACAAAGGTAAGCTGGTTGAATGGTTGGGGTGCTTGTTGGCAACTTGAGTTTGATTCTTGTGACCCGTGTGGCAGAAGGACAGAACTGACTCCCACCAATTCTTCTCTTACTACATATGGGCTGTGGCACCTGTGTCACACACATGCACACACGCACACACACACAAACACACAGAATCAATGTAAATAAAGAAAACAATGAGACAAAAGAAGGAGAGTCAGCAAGATGTCTCCTCATGGGGAAAAGCATTTGCCCAAAGCATGAGTTCAACCACCTGATTGAATCCCTGAATTCCACAGTGGAAGAGACCCAACTCCCAAATACATTCTCTGGCCTCCACAAGTTCACCGTGGCATATGTGCATCCACACTCACACACAGGCATGCACACACGTTATTAACACACATACATACAATAATAATACCAAATTCAATGTTTTACAAATTTAAACAGGGTCTCACTGTGTTAGCCTGACTGACCTGGTACTCACTATGTAGACCAGGTGGACCTTGAACTCACAAAGATCCTCAGGCTTCTGCCACCTGAGTGCTGGGATAAAAGGCTTGCCCTACCACACCTGACTTTTTTTTTTTAAGATTTATTTATTTATTTATTATATGTAAGTACACTGTATCTGTCTTCAGACACTCCAGAAGAGAGAGTCAGATCTTGTTACGGATGATTATGAGCCACCATGTGATTGCTGGGATTTGAACTGCTTGTGGACGTTGTACATCGTGGTGCGCACTAGGCTCCGCACCACGATGTACAACGTCCACAAGCAGAAGAACCTTCCTTCCCTACTCCCCAGGACTGAGCAATACAAACACAGAAAATTACAATGAGGAAGAGGAGAAGGAAGAGGGGAGGAGGAGGAGGACCATCATCTCCCTATATAGCCTCGGCTGGCTTGGAACTTGCTATGTAGACCAGGCTAGCTTCTAACTCATAGAAATCTGTCTGCCCCTGCCTCTGCCTCCCAAGTGCTGAGACTAAAGGCCTATGCCACCATGCCAGATTTCTCTTGGAAGTCTTAAAGGCAAGCCTCTGGTGGCATATCTATGGTGCTTTAGCAAATCCCCCAAAAGCTTACAGTTTTAGGCTCCAACAGTCATGTATTCTGTCCCGTGGTTCAGCTGGTAGGGAGTCAGGAGTAGGCAAGATGGTGGCTGGGGTGGGGGGTGGGGTGTCACTGCAGTGAGGGCTCCCAGCAGCAGAAAGCTCAAAGGATCCATGGGGCTAGAGGCTGCTCACTCACATGACTGAAAAGTGGGTGCTGCTGTTTCCCTCCCCACAGGGCCCTGCTTGAATGTCCTCCCCATGTGGAGCCTGGCTTCCTCAGAGGCAACCAACAAAGGCCAAAACAGCTAGGATCCCAGCGACACTCCATCAGTCACAAAGTCTGTCCTTGACGCACGGTGGTGGCCAGGACCCAATGACAAGAATAGCAAGGTTTGAAGCTGGTTGGATCTGGCTACACACCCACCTCCTAAGGCTTTTCATCAAACATGCAAGAGGAGAGCAGAGTACTCCTGACGTGTGTGTGTGTGTGTGTGTGTGTGTGTGTGTGTGTGTGTGTGTATTCATCAGGGAAAAAAAAAGTGTCCAAAGTCTTTACTAGAAATCCCTCCAAGTGGCTCTCTCTTAGACCCTATGGAGCAGGATAAAACTCAAGCCAATGCTCTGGATCAAGCAGCAAGAGAAGCTTGGAAGACGGACACCACAGGAGGCTACCTCTGTCCATGAAGAAAGTGGCTATTGGATAAACCAGATGTGGTGACGCTTGTCTATGATCTCAGTGCTGGAGAGTTGGAGGTGGAAAGGTCAGATCAGAAGTTCAAGGTTATTCTCAGACACACAGCAAGTTCAAGGCTGGGCTACCGGAGACCCTGTCTCAAAAAAGGGAAGCTAAGGGACTGGAGAGATGCTCTCAACTCAGCAGTTACAAGTGCCCACTGCCTTTTCACAGAACAGGACTTATATCCCCAGCACCTCCATCAGGACACCCACTTTTGGTCTCTAG
>NC_034603.1:40371471-40375775 GCF_900095145.1 Mus pahari
AGAGATGGAGGGGTCAAGGACTTGGCCCGCAGAATTGACTGCGACTCAAGTGGGCTCACAGAGACCAGGAAGCCTGCATGGGTCTGACCTAGGTTCTCTGCATATATGTTATGGTTTTGAAGCTCGGCGTTCTTGTGGGGTTTCTAACTGTGGGAGTGGAGGCTGGTTTTGACTTTATTGCCTGCCTCTGGGACCCTTTTCTTCCTACTGGGTTGCTTCTTCCAGACTTGCTGTGAGAATATGTGCCTGGTCTTATTGTAATCTGGTTTGGTTGATGGCCCTGGGAGGCCTGCTCTTTTCTGAGGGGAGCTGGAGGTGGGGTGGATATGAGGAAAATCGGGGTGTGGGGGGGAGGCCGGGGAGAAGAAACTGCAGTTGGGATATAATATATGAGAGATAAACAAACAAGCAAACAAACACTTGCTGCTCTTCTAAAGGACCCAGGTCCAGCACCCACATTGTGGCTCACAATTTATTTCTAAATTGTGAATTGGGATTATTTCTTGTTCCAAAGCATCCACAGGCCTCCATGGGCACCGCATGCATGTGGTACAAAAGGCCCATAGAATAAAATTAAAAACTAAATGTCATTCTTGACTACGTGGAAAGTTCAAAGCCAGCCTGGACTATATGAGACCTTGTCTCAAAAACCAAAAATTAGGGCTGGAGAGGTGAGTCAGAGGGCTGAAGAAATAGCTCAGCAGTTGAGAGTACTGGCTGCTCTTCCGGAGGTGCAGAGTTGAATTCCCAGCAACCACATGGTGGCTCACAAGCATCTGTAACGGGATCTGATGCCCTCTTCTGGTGCTTCTGAAGACAGCTACAGTGTACTCATATAAATAAAAGATAATTTTTTTTTTTTTAAAGAGCACTTGTTCTTGCATAGTACTGAAGTTAGGTTCCCAGAATCCAACTCAGACAGCTTACAACTGGCTATAACCTCAGCTCCAGGGAGTCCAATGGCCTCTGCAGACACCTTCATGCATGTCTGCACAGACACACACACACACATAAAAAATTTTAAAAATCTTGTTTTAAGGTGGAAAGAAAACCAGCTCCACAAAATTGCCTTTTGATAGCAAATTTTCATACACACTCACTCACTCACTCACACACACACACAATTTTAAAAGAAGAAAGGCTTTTCTTTGTTGCTGTGTTTTATATATTTGGGTTTTTGTTTGGAAAGGGGTCTCTATGAGGTCCTGGATGGATGTCCTGGAATTCAATATATAGACCAGGCTAGCCTTGAACTCCCAGCAATTCTCCAGCCTCCAGAGGGCTGGAATTAAGGTGTGTTCCACACTTCCAGGTCCTTAAAGGCTTTCTTCCTTCCTTCCTTCCTTCCTTCCTTCCTTCCTTCCTTCCTTCCTTCCTTTATTTATTTATTTTTGAGAGAAAGAGGGAAAGGGAGAGAAAATGAGAGGAATGAGTCAGGCAACAACGCATGCAGCAGTTTTATTTAATGCCTTCAAACTGGAACTAGGAGAATAAACAAACTGTTTTCTATAGTCTAAATGTGCTAACCAACTGCATGAAAAAATGAAACAAATGGAGGACATGACTACTAAAATATGGAGAAGATTTTTTTTTATTGTACTTATAAGAGGAAAAGCAGGCAGAGGGAAGAGACCAGACTGAACGTGGCTGGCCAACTAAGCCAGACCACGAGAGAAGAGAAGAGGAGGGAGAGCGAGAGAGGAGACAGATTGGAGTAGCCAAAAAAAAAAAAAAAAAAAAACGGCTGCTACAATGGATCATGCAAGGGCAAGGGAAGCAGAAGCCCAGCCCCCGGTAGGGAGGGGTTTAAGACAGGGGGCGGGGCGAGAAGTGCTGGGAGGAGCACAGATACCTGGTGATGCTGGGAAGGCAGGCCAGCAGCTGCTTTGGTATGTTAATAGGCACTTCTGTCAGACCTTTAACTTGAGTTCTGTGACCCAACACAACTTGTCATTACTTACCATTTTCAAATCACATTTATTTATATGTACGTTCAGGCATGTGTGTGGAGGTCAGAGGACAACTTGTGAGAGTTCTCTATACTGTGGGTCTCAGGTCATCACACTTGGCGGCAAATGCCTTTATCAATTGATAGAAATAAACTCATAGTTGCAAAGAAAGAGACCGCCACTCCAGCGGACATGGAAAAACTTTACTCTTGATCAAGAAGGTGTGCTGGGGGGGGGGGGCTGGAGAGATGGCTCAGTGGTTAAGAGCACCTACTGCTCAAATCCCAGCAGCCACATGGTGGCTCACAGCCATCTGTAATGAGATCTGGTGCATCTGAAGGCAGCTACAGTGTACTTAGATATAAAAATAAATCTTTAAAAAAAGGAATATCAAATATGAGTCATTTTTATTGAAAACTATAGAACTTGTGTTTGTAACAAAGAAGTCAAAACATTTTATCTCTTCCACTTTGTAAGCATCTTTCCCCACCTCCTCTCTTCTATCTCCACCCCTGACAGTTAAACCTTTATTAACACAGAGGGCCCCTATTGGGGTTCAGTAACCTCATCTTCTTTCTTTTTCTTTTTTTTTTTTTTTTTGTTTTTTGTTTTTTGTTTTTGGTTTTTGGAGACAGGGTTTCTCTGTATAGCCCTGGCTGTCCTGGAACTCACTTTGTAAACCAGGCTGGCCTCAAACTCAAAAATCCGCCTGCCTCTGCCTCCATATGTCTTATACGCTAAACTATTTCACTAGCCCCTATTTACTTTACTTTTATTTTATTTTATTTTATTTTGGGGATGCACTCCTGTGTGTGTGTGTGTGTGTGTTCACATGCATGTGCACGTGAAGATTCACAGGAGAGGAGGGTAGGGAGAGGGAGAGAGATCTTGTCTCAAAAAACAAACAAAAAAAGAAAGAAAAAAGAAAAAGCAAGGCTGACATTGTAGTACTGCGATGGTCGCTTGCTAGCTAGTCCATCTCAGCGCTAGATCCCGCGGACCATAAGAAAGGGGGTGTGGCTTCCGGAAGGCTCTTACTGCCTTCTGAGCCTCCTAAACAAAAAGGGAAGATGACAAAGGAAATGACTGCCTAGGTGCGTTGTCAGAAGCCTTTGAAGCAAATCAGAGCTATGATGGACCGTGGCCACCAGATGGCACCAAAAACTAAGTAGAAAACACAACCGACCAGCCTGCTGATGCGCCGTCAGTGCACTTCGACGTGCTCCTGGAATTAGAAGGCAAGGTGCATGCTACATGGTGGGGGTCTGCAACGACCGCTTTCCCCAGGCGATGAAGTAGAGGTTGGACCCAGGCTAGACTCTGTACCCCAGTCTGTCTTTCCATCTATCCATTGGGCACGAGTAGCCTCAGTACCGAAGCTCAGAACCCTCCTTTAGATCAGGGTGAACTTGGGACTAAGGATGCTGGAAAAAGGGAAGAGGCCTTCCTTTTCTTCAACCCCGCTTCCGGTAGTGAGGAGTGTGTCTTTTCTTGGGCAGGCTACTGGTACCCACCCACATGAACCTTGTAGAACAGGGCACAGCATCAATACTGTGATGTCTATGATGAGGGAGAAGCAATCTTCATACTATTCAACTAGAAGAGGGATGTGTGTTTTTCTTAAACAAACCAAAAAGCTACTATCAACTCAGATACCAAGAGGCCGTGGGCCAGGCTGCAAACCGGCAGAGTTCACAGGCCCCAACCATGAAGGGGAAACCCTATCATCAACTACTTGGGGTCTCAGGTTTGAGGGTTTTCCTTAGATTGTGGTTGTTTTAAATGTAAAGTGTGTGTGTGTGTGCACGCTCACGTTCCACAGAGTATGAGCGCAAGGCAAAGGACAGTTTTCAGGAGTTGGTTCTGCAGTCCCTAAAGCAGCATGCTACAAAAGTGGTCAATGCAGCAGCTGCTGTCCCCAAACCCTTCTGCCCTAGCCTACAGTCACCATAGATGCTCCCACAGGACCTGTCAGAATGGTGGCACCTAGACACCTCCTCAGTCTGCAACCATCACAGGAGCTGTCCAATGCCAAGCCCTTCTCTCCAGCCTCCCCAAACAGCTCCAGAGAATTGGTGCCTCAGCCAAAGCCATCTGAGGCTGGGAAGAATGTCCCATCTGTACTGGCTGGTTTTGTATCAACTTGACACAGGCTGGAGTTATCACAGAGAAAGGAGCTTCCGGTGAGGAAATGCCTCCATGATATCCAGCTGTGGGGCATTTTCTCAATTAGTGATCAAGCGGGGAGGGCCCCTTGTGGGTGGGACCATCCTTGGGCTGGTAGTCTTGGGTTCTATAAGAGAGCAGGCTGAGCAAGCCAGGGGAAGCAAGCCAGTAAGTAACATCCCTCCATGG
>NC_034603.1:40377520-40378561 GCF_900095145.1 Mus pahari
CTCTCTCTCTCTCTCTCTCTCTCTCTCTCTCTCTCTCTCTCTCTCCTTTCTCTGCCCCTACTACCCTCTTGACTCCCCTCTCTACGCCCTGAATAAACTCTATTCTATATTGTACCATCATCCATCATCGTGTGGCTGGTCCCTCAGGGGGAAGGGATGCCTTGGCATGGGCCTGCTGAGACACCCCCCTTCCCCCACACCTCACCACACCTCTACAGAACATAACCCCATCTTTTTATCTTTATATAAACACATCAGACCGGACTAGCCAATAAGCAGCACTTACTTCTCCATGGCCTCTGCCTCAGCTCCTGCCTCCAGGTTCCTGCCCTGTTTGAGTTCCTGTCCTGATTTCCTTCAATGATGAACAGTGATGTGGAAGTGTAAACCAAACAAACCCTTTCCTCCCCAGGTTGCTTTTTGATCAAGTGGATTTTGGTTTATCACAGCAATAACAGAACGGTTTAACACTGTCTAACTGGGACGGGGGGTGGGGGGCAGCATAGTGTGTGGGATATGGCATTGTAACAGACCTGGCAAAAATGAAGATATTCTAAGGAGATGCTTATGTTTTTCAATCTACTGGAATACTGAAACAACAGACCCTAAGGAAACAGGAACTTCCCCAGGAATGCTAGGCTGGCAGAAGGAGGTGCCAGCCAGAGCATTCGGGGAACTTGTCTCTGGGTAAGAGACTTTCCACAGTCTAACAGCTTGTGCACCATACAGCATGTGCATCATACCACCTTACAGGGTGTGGCTGAGACCCTAACAACGATGGCTGAGGGGTGGGTGCTGCATATCCTTGGCTTTGAATTTAAACTTGGGACTGGAGAGATGGCTCACAGGGAAGAACACTTGTTGCCTTGCAGAGGGACCCAGGTTCTGTTCCCAACACCCACATGGTGGCTCACACCCACCCATTACTCCAATCCACGCTCTTTTCTGGCCTCTTCGGGCATCAGGTATACATGCAGTGCACAGACTTCCATGCAGCCAAAACATCCATGAAACACATAAAATAAAAAATAAAATCTATAA
>NC_034603.1:40379505-40404103 GCF_900095145.1 Mus pahari
CCTGGCTGTCCTGGAACTCACTTGGTAGACCAGGCTGGCCTCGAACTCAGAAATCCGCCTGCCTCTGCCTCCCAAGTGCTAGGATTAAAGGCCTGAGCCACCAGGCCCGGCTCATAAACTTTAATTTTATATCAGGACCCAGAGATAGACTTGGGGGGGTCATTGGATCTCTTTGTGTGCCCCCCACCCAGTGCACCTATAGTGAATAAGTCTCTTTTTGCCCCCCCACCCAGTGCACCTATAGTGAATAAGTCTCTTTTTGCCCCCCCCACCCAGTGCACCTATAGTGAATAAGTCTCTTTTTGCCCCCCCACCCAGTGCACCTATAGTGAATAAGTCTCTTTTTGCCCCCCACCCAGTGCACCTATAGTGAATAAGTCTCTTTTTGCCCCCCACCCAGTGCACCTATAGTGAATAAGTCTCTTTGTGTGCCCCCCACCCAGTGCACCTATAGTGAATAAGTCTCTTTTTGCTACTTTTTACTGTGACTTTGGCTCTTTTGCTTGGCTTCTTAAGGAAGTGTAGCCAAACTTGATACAGCCTGTGACCTCAATCAAGTTTGACAACAGGAGTGAAGTGAAAGCTGAAAGAGAAGGATTTCTGCTCCCCATTCCCCAGTGGCCACTCAGGCTAGGGGATCCCTGCTTTGCCTGTTATGCAGTGGAGTGAGGTCATGGGGTACCTGGGAATTGAACTCAGGACCTCTGAAAGAGCAGTCAGTGCTCTTAACTGCTGAGCCATCTCTGCAGCCCTGTGATCCCAGCACTCAGGATGCTAACTAGCTAAGGCTGATGATAGAGCGTGTGTTTTGGGTCAACTTGGGCTACTTAGCAAGACCCTGGTTTTTTAGTTTTTGCTTAAAATAATAAGTAAAATTTATTTATTTTTGCATGTTTGCAGAGGAGGAGGTTCACACCTACCACATACATGGAGGTCAAAAGACAATTTGCATTAATCATTGTAGTCTTTCACCGTTTGAGTTCTGGAGATGGAACTCAAGGGGACCGGTCTGGTCACAAGTGCCTTTATCTGGTGAGCCATTTCACCAGTCAGAACTAATTATTATTATGGGCACCACTACCACCCCCACCACCCCACACCTCACACCACCACCAACCACCTCGCCCACCAGAAGAGAGGACTGAATCTATGGTGACATGCGCGGGAGGCAAGCGCTCTAGAGCTCAAGTCCCCCAAGTCCCTGATGTTAAGAGGCACCGGGGGCAAGGGAATAGTCATATCCTCGCCAGTGATGTTTTGTTACTTTAGTTTTTCTAAAAGATTCCCTAAAGTTCCTTTAAGAGCTTCGGTTTCGTGGCTAGCACTCCTTAAATTCTGAAGGCACAAGGACCACTCAGCTCCTGACACGCCCCTACCCCATAGTACAAAAAAAGGAAGGAAAACTCTCAACCCGCGTACTTAGGAGCAGCCTTTGCTGACTGAGACGAGAACCTGAGGAGAAGGGCCTGAAATGAAACATCTGGTGAAAATGATTCATTTTGATCACATTCTCTCCAACGTCTAGGCCCCTGGCAGGTATCCCGAGCCCCGCCCCTCCAGCTGTCCCTAAATCACTTTATGGGCCCTGGCTCTCTTTCGCTTTCACAAAAGTCTGATTCCTCACCTTTCAGGTACTGGCTGAACGCAGACTGGCCCCACCACGGGGAATTCCGTCCCGCAAGCAGTAAGTTCGGGGACTGTAAACTGGTCGTACCTGCCTACCCACTAGGGTACATTCCAGGCGGAGGTGGAAACACGCAGTGTGCTCAGCGTAGATCCGGCACGCAGCCAGTAGGTCAAGCTCGCCACCTATAGCTTCCTGGAAGTTGGCCCGGGCAGTCTGTCTGGTATCCACTCACGAAAAGAGAAAGCCCCGGAAACTTCCCAGGCCCACTAGAAGGGTGCTTCGGGCTTCTGGTGCGACCATCTGGTTTCTTTATCATTCTAATTAACTGCCAGGGGCACACTTGGTCAATTGTGAAGTTATGCAAATGACCGAGGTCGGTATTGTTATTACTAAGAGTCACTTGCTTGCAAAACTGTTTTGACTATTCTAGTATCAAATCCTATCCAGACTGCTAGAAGAGGGGAGCCCCTCTGCTCTTCGCCCCATCTCATCCCATTTGAAAATCTTTGGGGGGAAGCCATCCTAGCAGTCCTAGTGTGCAGAGAGGGAACTCAAATTAGCTAAAGCCGAGATTCTTCCCTGTGCCTTGTTTTAGGCCTAACCTTCCGGAAATCACTTGCTTCCAGGCAAGTGATTTCACTTGAAATCACTTGATTCCAGTTTGTCTAGCCTGGAAGAGGGAAAGAGAGCATCGAACCTGGAGCCAATATAGGTAAAACGCCCTTAGTGTCCTAAGAAAACAAAGCCTGAGTGAGAAGCAGGCGCATCACCAGTAGGAATGACCGAAGGGGAAGGGAGGGAGGTAGAAAAGGAGGAGGGAGCAGCAGCGGCCGCTGCCGCAGTAGAAGCAAAAGCATTAAGAATCTTTAAGCTGAATTTTGCAATAAGCGACTTTTTTTTTCATGTTGTTACTCTGGGACTTTGTGTGTGCTAAGTGCTAAGCATGAGCTAGCTCTGTTGTTGATTGTACCCTCAACTCCAACAATTAAATTGTTTTAGCATAGATATGTATCACACGTGTAAAAATTTATTCAAAAGTAAAAGTAAAAATACATGACTCTAAAAAGACTTTAATGTCTTGAACA
Organism: Mus pahari; assembly: GCF_900095145.1. Classification (NCBI taxonomy): domain Eukaryota; kingdom Metazoa; phylum Chordata; class Mammalia; order Rodentia; family Muridae; genus Mus; species Mus pahari. The sequence goes on from NC_034603.1 coordinate 40,382,218, forward strand.
TTTTTGTTAATGTTTATTTTGTGTGGTGCTGGGCAAATGTGGGTTTTTACGAGTGCTAGTCAGATGCTTTCGGCTGGGAACACCCTCGCTCCAGTCTAGCCATCAGTGTGTTTGTAGGGAAGGGAGACAGAATCTCACTTTTTAGTCCTGGTATCCGGCCCAGGCCTGGAACTCACTACATAGATCAGGTTGGCCTGCCACTGCCTCCAGAATGCTGGGCTGGGATCAAAGGCGTGTGCCACCGGGATGGGCGACAATGGCTGCTTTTCGTATTTGGGCACACACAAGGGTTTGCCCGAGTGTGGGAGCACGAGTGGAAGCCACAGGTCAAGTTCTCGGCATCGTCATTTATTGTCTTCTACCTTACTTTCTTTTTCTTTTTTTTTTAAGATTTATTTATTTATTATATGTAAGTACACTGTAACTGTCTTCAGACACTCCAGAAGAGGGCATCAGATCTTGTTACAGGTGGTTATGAGCCACCATGTGGTTGCTGGGATTTGAACTCCAGACCTTCGGAAGAGCAGTCGGGTGCCCTTACCCACTGAGCCATCTCAACAGCCCCCCTACCTTACTTTCTTAAAACAGAGTCTCTCGTTGTACCTGGTGCTAGAGAGTAGAAGTCAGTCCTTATGCTAGCTACTCAGCCCTACAATGGGTGTTCTTGCTGCCACGTGAAAATCCTTTGAGACTAAGAAGCTCTGGAAAAGACAAGGCAGTAGAAAAAACCTGGGTAGGAGCAAAGGGATCTAGAGCTCAGATGCCTTAGAGCAACGGCCCAGGGCGTGGCCTTCCGGCTCCCCAGGATCTGTGCTCACCAGACTAACAGCCACACCGCCCCCCCCGCCCCCCTCCTCCCCCGACTCATCCTGTTTAGGGGACAGGATATAGAAGGGGGACCAAGATGGTAAGTCTAGCGGGACATCAGGATAGAACGGGAACAACATGGTAAGTTCTGTTAAGTCAGGAGAGAACTAGCTCTGAATTGACCTTCCAAGGAGGCAGGCTGTGTCACTGCGAAAGACAGGACACAAACACACCCCAAAGGTGATTTAATCTGATGTGGTCAGACTAGCAGTATTGACAACCCTCCTTTAGACATGTGACCATTCCAATCCAATGGCCGCTGGGAGAATAATAATCTGAAAACATTTCTCAGTGATCCATCCTGAAGGCAAATTCCAACTCAATTTTCATCTTTCCTCCTAACCCACAATTGTCCCAGGGTCACTCACTAGCCTGCCTGTCTTCAAGCTTACCGTTCAGGGGGGGGGGGGGCATTTCTGAAGTACCCTGTAGCCTCCTCTCTACCTCCAATTTACCCAGCGCTCCTCCTAATAAAAGCAGGTCTCATCTTGCCACTCCCCAGCTGCGGATCCTCCTACCTTTGCATTTGAGGCTTAGCTTCAGCCCTTAGAAGCAGAAGAGCAGGACAAACCAGGGCAGCTAAGTGAGTAAGCCAAGCCTCTTCCGGTCACTCAGGAGAAACTGTTACTCACTCCATGAGTAGTGAGAACTGAGGACCCAGGCTCCTGAGCCGGGGGCTCTGGGGCTCACCCTGGGGTGACAGCCAGACTTTACCCAGTTACAAACGGATCTTGGAGTTTCTATACAAAAAATGTGAATCAAAATTATGAGACTCAGCTGGGCAGTGGTGGCGCACACCTTTAATCCCATCACTCAGGAGGCAGGGGCAGGTGGATCTCTGAGTTTGAGGCCAGCCTGGTCTACAAAGCAAGTTCCAGGACAGCCAGGGCTACACAGAGAAACACTGTCTCAAAGAGTCAAACCAAACCAAACCAACCAAATAAATAAATAAAAACTAAAGAAAACAAAAACCCAAAAGCTATGAGAGGTCATTTCACCTGTCATCAAACAGTACAACAAATAATAAAAATAACCCAACAAGGTCCCTGAAACAGACTCTACCTTACATTTCTGGACAGAATGTGGTTATTAGGGACACCTACCGGAAATCTGAATAGACAAGGTATCCCAGCACAAGGTTCTGAGAGAGATGGATGAATTGTGTGCATCTGGGCATTTGCTGCAGCCTTGTGAGGTTTTGCTACAACTATCCCATGAAATGGTTTTCTTTCTTTCTTTCTTTCTTTCTTTCTTTCTTTCTTTCTTTCTTTCTTTCTTTCTTTCTTTCTTTTTTTTTTAAAAAAATTTATTTATGCCAGGCGTGGTGGTGCACGCCTTTAATCCCAGCCCTTGGGAGGCAGAGGCAGGTGAATTTCTGAGTTCAAGGCCAGCCTGGTCTACAGAGTGAGTTCCAGGACAGCCAGAGCTACACAGAGAAACCCTGTCTTGAAACAAACAGACAAACAAAAAAAACATTTATTTATTTTAATTTATATATGTGAGTACACTGTCACTCTCTTCAGACACACCAGAAGATCCCATTACAGATGGTTGTGAGCCACCATGTGGTTGCTGGGAATTGAACTCGGGTCCATCTGGAAGAGCAGTCAGTGCTCTTAACCACTGAGCCATCTCTCCAGCCCGAAATAGATTTCTTGTTTGTTGTGTTTGCTACTATACTTTTGTTTTCCAGCTCTGGAGATTATTGCCCAGAGATTTGAGCAGGTTAAGCGCATTTTTCTATCACTGGGTTGTGCTCCCAGCCCAACTATATGCTATATTTTATTAAAAAGAATAAGAAGCTGGAGAGAGGCCTCAGTGAAGTGCGTGTTGGGTAAACATGAGGACTTGAGTTCAAATCCCCAGCACCTAGTGCTAGGATTAAAAGTGTGTACCATCATTCCTGACTTTTCGGTATTTAAAAATATTTTGCATATATATGTATGTGTATATATACATACATATATATGTATATATATTTAAAACAATAACAACAACAAGAAAAGCAGCTGTTTAGCCCTGTCTGGACCAAGCCCTGTCCCCTGCTCAGTTTTCCATCTATACAAGAGGAGTTTGGAATAAGAAGAATATACTTTAAGTCTTCCAGGTAACCAAGCAACCGGGTACTTTAGCAATGGCCATGAGTTAGCATTTGATGGCATGAGGGGTGGGGGTGGGGGGCAAAAAAGGAAATGTCATAGGTGAAATCAGGATGTAGTTGGGGTCACCTGAGGGGCAGAATCTCTTCTCTGGCTCTGAACGGATAACTGTGGGCTAAGTTGTACCTGCCTAGACTGGAAGAACCAGGATTCTGACAGCTCACAAAGATGTCAGTTCTACAGGCTTCCCCTTGCATCTGCCCATGGGAATCCTTAGGTGGCCCAAGGAAGGAATGGAGCCTGCAAGGAGCAGGGTTGGAGTACCTGAATGGGGGCTCTGGCTGTCCTCTGACCTCCACATGTTCACCTTAGGTTAAGCATACCTCACCCTAAAGTAAATAAACAGGCTAGTATGACTCGCACTTTTCCCCTCTAGAGACAGGATTTCTCTGTATAGCCCAGGCTGCCCTGAAATTTGCTCTATAGACCAGGCTACCTAGAACTTACTCTGTAGAATAGGCTGGCCTCCAACTCAGATACACCTGCCTTTGCCTCCCACACGCTGAGACTGAAGGCATGTCCACCTGATGACCCACATTTTAATGTCAGCATTTGACAGGCAAAGGCAGGCAGATCTCTGAGAATTTGAGCCTAATGTGGCCTATAGGGCAAGTTCCAGGTCAGTCAGGGCTGCACAGTGAGACCCTGCCTAAAAACCAGTAGCAATCAAAAACGAAAACAAAAACCAGCCGGGCATGTGGCACATGCCTTTAATCCCAGGCAGAGGCAGGCAGATTTCTGAGTTTGAGGCCAGCCTGGTTTACAAAGTGAGTTCCAGGACAGCCAGGGCTACACAGAGAAACCCTGTCTCGAAAAACAAAACAAAACAAAACAAAAAAATAATAACAAATGTAATCACGGGTCTGAAGAGATGGCTCCGTAGTTAAAAGTATGCACTACTCTTCCAGAGGACCCAGGTGAGCTCCTCCAGGACTCACATCAAGCTGCTGACTGCTTCTTGCTGACCGCAGCTACAGGGGATGGAAGGCCTCTGGGCAATATGGGCACCTGCACTCATGGGCACAAGGCCACCCACACATATATACATAATTTTACAATAAAAGTTAATCATTCAAAGTAAACAAATGAAAATGTGGCTTGTGCTTATGACATAATTTTAAAGTAAAAAAATTAATCATTAAAAATAAGCAGATGGGGCTGGTAAGATGGCTCAGCGGGTAAGAACACCCGACTGCTCTTCTGAAGGTCCTGAGTTCAAATCCCAGCAACCACATGGTGGCTCACAACCATCCATAACAAGATCTGACACCCTCTTCTGGAGTGTCTGAAGACAGCTACAGTGTACTTACATATAATAAATAAATAAATCTTACAAAAAAAAAAATAAGCAGATGAAAATGCAGCTTGTGTTCATGACTTCCTTGGTGGGGATGGGGGAGTGCAGGAGGAGAGAGAAGGCCTTCTGGCCTCACTTTGGCTTCCTCTCTCTTCAACCCTAGGCTCTAACTGACTTGCCTGCTGTACCACAGTGTATTCCAAGGAGGTGGCTCCCATGCGGGGCTAGAGCCAGGATCCTGCCCGTCAACTTCTGAGTCAGGTCTCCGTTAACAGAGGGTGTCTATGTGGACATGTGGCTGGCAGTCTTGAGATGCTAGCTCCCAAGTCTCAGTGGGAAGTAAGAGACAGCGAGGTCCACTCTCAGAGAGGCCTGACCTCAGCAGGAGGCTGCCTCCTTACAAAGGTTTCCACAAACTCAGTATTAGGCCTTTCTCTTAATACTGGAGCCAAGGAAAAACATTCTTGAATCAGAAGCACAGAAGCACCTCCTTCCCTCAGCTTCTTACGTCTTAGAAGCAGAGGACTTAATTGATCTTATTTCATTTTCATGTCATGTAAGCAACCACTCCACCAACTCCTGTGATAGAAGAGCCTTGGCTACCTGACCAAGTCCCTCCCCTGCCTGGGGCCTCATTGGCAGGAACAGAGGCTTGGCTCAGAAAGCTGCCTGTGATCAGGTGTCCCCAGGTGGCTCTTGTGCAAGAGGCCAGTTGACAGGCTTTAAGAGGTGGCCTTCTGCCACATCTGCAGAGAGAGGAGCTTGTTTTCCATTCTTCTTGAGAATTCCAGAGCTGAAGCCTGAACCAAGCAAGTTGGGGCTTCTGGGAATAATGTTCTTCTGGGTGGGCTTTCACTCATCAAGCTGCCACTGTTCAGCCTCTGTCTGAAGCTCAGACAGAAGCCAGCAGAAGAACAGGGCCAGCAGGGACCAGAACTGCCAAGGCTGGGGACATCAGGAGCCTGGATCAATTTAGACATGCCTGCCTTAGCCTGAGGTCAGGAAACCTAATACATCTTCTCCTTGCTGTGGCAGTAGGGTAAAATGTGGGGTGGTGCTGGCTGTTTGCAACCAAAGAAGTAATGGATACACGGTTCTATTCACATTTTAAAATAAGTTTTAAAAATTACATTTACTTATGTATTTAGATTTTCTGTTGTTATTTTTTTGGTCAAGTTTTCTTGCTTTCTTTTTGTTTCTTTTTGAGAATGGGAGTGGGTCTCATATGTAGCCTTGGCTGGCCTGGAAGCTCCGTATAGATCAGGCTGGCCTAGAATGCATATAGATCCACTTGTCTCTGTTTCCTGAGTGAGTGCTGGGATTAAAGACATGGGCCACCATGCCCACTGTTTGTTTATTTATCTTGGTGGGGTAGCACACATGAGCTAAGTTGCACACATGGGGGTCAGAGGACAACTTGTAGGAATTGATTCTCTCTTTCCACTCTGTGGGTCCAAGAGAGCAAACCCAGGTTGTCAGCCTTAGTAGTAAGCACCTTTACTCACTGAGCCATCTTATCAGCCCTATTCATATTTTAATACGAGGGTGACAGTGCAGATTAATATCAGAGTAGAGAGAATTCATAAATCCCTATCAATAGCTTAGGCAGTGGCTGGAGGGATGGCTCAGTGGTTAGGAGCACTTTGGTCTTCCAGCACAGTTGGGTGGCATACACACACCCGAAACTTCAGCTCCAGGGAATCCAATGCCTTCTTCTGACCTCTGGGGCGCCCAAATGCTATTCATGTGTACACACGCTCTTTAAAATAGATCTTACGCAAAGAGCAGCAGCAGCAGCAGCAGCAGCAGCAGCAACAAACCCCAAAAGAGCACAGTTTGTTCAAGCCTGACCTTACCCCTGGGAGAAGAGGTAGTAGGATGAAAGATTCAAGGTTAGCATGGGCTCATGGTTGAACTCAAGACCAACTTGGAAAACTCAAACTAAAAACAGCTGGATCTTAGGGGCTCACTTGAAAGTAAGGTGTAAAGCTGGGTTGTGATGACAAATACCTTTAATCCCAGCACTCCCCAGGTGGATCCCTAAGAGAAGAGTTCAAGGCCAGCCTGGTCTACAGAGTGAGTTCTAGGACAGCCAGGGCTACACAGTGAGACCCTGTCTCAGAAGAAAAAACAAGAAAGAAAAGGAAGGAAGGAAGGAAGGAAGGAAGGAAGGAAGGAAGGAAGGAAGGAAGGAAAAAGTAAGATATAGAGGGGCTGGAGAGATAGCTCATGGGTTTAGAGTACTTGCTTTGGGTTCAATTCCCAGAACCCACAAAGAGACTCACAACCATTCATAATTCCAGTTCCATGGAATCTGGCACCATCTTATGACCTTCATGAGCATCAGGTACACATGTGGTGCACAGACAAACATGCAAACAAAACACCCACACACATAAAATAAATTAAAATAAATAAATTAGGCATAGGGATGGAGGGCTGACTCAGTGGTTAAGAGCATTTGGTGTTCTTCAAGGAGATCCATGTTCAGTCCCAGAACTTATGTCAAGATACTCACAACTGCCTGTAATTCATCTCAGGGTTTGACACCCCTTTCTAACTTCCACAGGCACCGACACAGACATGGTATATAATCACAGAAACTCACACAAATACACAAAAAATAATAGTGAATCTACTATAAAAATTAAAAATGTAAAGCAACAAAAAGACAACTGTTGTCAAACTCTGGGTTCCTAGCTCACACACTCACATGTGCATGTGCCCCTCCTATATGTGAACACATACACACAAAGAATCTACATATTGCGTGTTTCCACTAGCAAACATTAAAGTAAGTAACTACAAAGCGATTAGCCTGAGCATAGTAGCACGTACTGTAACCACAGCCCTACGGAAGCTGAGACAGGGTGATGAGGTCTAGGCCAGCGTGGGCTTCAGAATGAGATGCTGTCTAAATATGGAGCAAATACTTCAAGGAAAATATATAGATACCAAATACATATTTGAAAACATATTTGAAATTAATCAAAGAAAGGGGCATTAATATAAAGTCAAATGAAAATGCCTACCATTAGAACGGCTGACAATGCCTCCATTTCTGTATGGGGTGTCTCCTTCTGGTGCTACTGCCTACAGGGTGTTGGGACTATAGGTCTATACCACCTTACCCAGCCTTCCCTATCCCTAAAGTTACTATTTATAGCACAACCTTACCATTCTTTTGTATTTTCCACAAGAAAAATAGGCATGTATATTAACCCAAGGATGCTATGTAAGTGCTCACAGAAAGTTTATTATTAATAACCTCCGACCAGAAACCACATAGAAAATATCTACTAATGATGACAGGACTTTTAAATCCTGTGACATACAATGGAGTAGCAATCAGCAACCAAAAGAACAAACATCTCACCGAACAAAATGCTTTAATATTCTAATTATGTTAAGTGAAAGACCAAAGCCTACATTCTTTTTTTTTTTTTTTTTTTTTTCTGCTTTTTCGAGACAGAGTCTCTCTGTGTAGTGTTGGCTGGCTTGGAACTCTCCAGCTCACACCTCTGCCTCCACTGGGATTAAAGGTGTGTACCACCACTGCTCCCCCAAAGCCTACATTCTATTTTATTTCATTTATTAAAAAAAAATGTACAAAGGATTAGTGATTCCCTGGTGCTGGTATGAAAGGAAAGAGGGAGAGATTATAAAAGACACACAGAAATATTTGAAAATAATGGAGGAATTCATGATCTTAATTGAAGTGACATTTTCATGTCAAAATTCATGACATTAAACTTATACTTTAAATATATGTGATTTATTGTATGTCAATTATATTATATGAACTATTAAATGTGATGTATTAAGCACATCCTTGGTGCATGCAGACCCTGAAAGTATATAAAGAAACTGATTCTCGTGCATTTAAACATAGTGAGTTGGAAGCTTCAGTAGGCATACCAGAAGCAATAGGAAATGTATTATCTCATCTACTTGGAAGGCCAGAGGCTACAGGTACAGGCTGATTGACCCCACTTCTAGTACTAGACACTGTATTTATCTACAATTATGGAAATTGTCAGGGAATTTAGCTCCAAATAACAGAACCTACTCTAACTGGTTTTTAAGGCATAGATGACTCCCTTAGTCCCTGACTAGAGGTGGGGGTGTTGGAGAACTGGATTTAGAAGTCATATAGCCAGAAACAATATATAAATTCTATCAGCAGAAAGCCTGTACTTGTTTATTTTATTTATTTAAACTGATTAAGTAATTAATTTAGCGCTGTGCTTGGGACAAACCCAGGGTTCTGAATGTGCTGGGGAAATACTCTGCAGAAAGCTTGTGTTTTCACAACTGCACACTGTAGCTCATCTGGAAAGGAGAGTTTCTGCTTTCAGAACACATTCAAGGCCATTGTTTCCCCAAACGCTTCTTGCCATGCTGTTCTTTACAGCATCCCCTTTCTCCTGCAGCTGTCTTCTTGTTTTTGTTTTGTTTTTTTGTTTGTTTGTTTGTTTTTTCGAGACAGGGTTTCTCTGTGTAGCCCTGGCTGTCCTGGAACTCACTCTATAGACCAGGCTGGCCTCAAACTCAGAAATCCACTTGCGTCTGCCTCCGAAGTGCTGGGATTAAAGGTGTGCGCCACCACTGCCTGGCTGCAGCTATCTTCTAAGACAGAGACAGTCATAGGTGATTGGATGAGCCTTCACCACCTGCCCAGGGCTCTCAGCAGAGAGAAAGGAGGTAGGAAACTCTCCTGCCTTGGAGCAGCAACATTTCTATAGAGGGAGCTTCTATGCTGACTGATCACACCCTAACGAAGACCCACACTCTGAGAGAGAAGGTTATTTATTGCCAATTTACAGTTAAGGAAGCTGACATCAAACCTGAAACTACTTACCGGTGGTTAATACAGTGGAGCCTTGTTTCCTGCCACCAGAACTTGAACCTCCTAGGTAAGATGCATGGAGAAAACATGACCCACCACTGGCTTTTCTCTCATTAAGTCAAGGCTCTTCCCTTGTTCCAAAGCTCTGTAATGCAGGTAGAGAAGGCGGTCCACAGGGGAGCCTAGAAAATCAGCCACACAAATCATAAAAGGCAAGCCACTATTCTGATTGTGCCCAAACAAGGTAAAACCCACAGCTCAAGATTAAAAACTAAGATACAAAGCTGGGCATGGTGACACACACATGAATGCAGCAGTGGGAAGGCAGCAGCAGGTGGATCTCAGAGTTTGAAGCCAGCCTGTTCTACAGATCATGTTCCAGGTCAGCCAGGGCTACGCAGAGGAACCCTGTCTCAAAAACACAAAAACAAACCAAAACCTAGAATACAAAGAATCAAATTATTTTTTCCAAGTAATAATTTCTCTTTACTCTTATGCACATAAGTATTGTTTAATTTTTTTAAGATTTAGTTTATTAATTTATGTATATGAGTGTTTTGCCTGCATTTATGAGTATGTATCACATGTACCTAGTGTTGTGGGAATCTGCTTTCCCTGCAACTGGAGTTCTAGACAGTTGTGAGCCATGAGAATTGAACCATGGTCCTCTGCAAGAGCTGTAAGTGGTCTTAACTGCTAAGCCAACTCCCTCCCCCCCCCAAAAAAAAGTCCTAAGCAGACAGTATACATCCATGGGTGGAGAATGGCAAGTCCAGCATGGTAGGCCTTCTCCTCGCTCCCACTTAGAAGTCTGCCTCTGCCTCTGCCTCTCTGCCTCTCTTCCTCTCTTCCTCTCTCTGCCTCTCTCTTCCTCTCTGCCTCTCTCTGCCTCTCTGCCTCCCTCTGCCTCTCTCTGCCTCTGCCTCTAAGAGTTAAAACTAAGTAGAAGGGATAGAGATAGCATGCAGCCAAGTTTTTTGAATGGTCTTGGTGGTTTGTTTTGTTTTTATTTTTGTTTGTTTGTTTGTTGTTTTAAAACAGAGTCTCATTGTATTTGACTAACCTGGAACTCACTGTGTAGACAAGGCTGGCAGGTAACTCACAGAGATCTGCTTCTCTGCTGACAGTTTTGTCAATTTGGCACAATCTAGAATCATCTTGGACACGTCTCAGGGATTGTTTAGTTAAGGTTGGCCTGAGGGATGTGGGGAGATTATCTTGATCGTGTTCATCGAGGTGGGAAGGCCCTTCCTTAGGCAGGGCATCCCAGCCTATAGACTAGGGAGAAAGCACCTGCATGCAAGCATACAAGTATTTATTCATTCTTCTCTGCCCTTGACAGTAGAATGCTGCTTCAAGTTCCAGCTCACTTCCCCACAGTGATATGGACTGTGACCGGGAATTGTGAGTCAAACTTTCTCCTCTAGTTGTTTCTGCCAGGATGTCCTGTACAGCAGTCGGAGGCTAACAGAGTCTCCTTGCCTCCGAGAGGTAGGGGATGAGTGAGCGGAAACCTCCTGAGGCAACCACAAAGCTAAAGTTCCTGATGGGGGAGAGAACCCTGCTTGAGATAGAATGAAGATTAGGACACAAGTGTGGCAGTAGCAGTATGCTACACTGATATGCCCAGGGGTCTTACAGCACTTCCTGTAGCTCCTTTAGAAACGTTACTGGGGGTGGGGGAGTTACTAGGAAGGTTTGGGGGTGGGGGGATGGGTGTTAGCAGAATCTCATCCTATTTTTCAGATTGGCCTAGAATTTACAAATGTAGCTCAGGCTTGCCTCAATAACATGACAATCCTGTTTCTGCCTCCTGAGTGCTGGGATTACAAACACAAGCTACTTAGTGTACCTGGTTCTGTGTGATATTTTGTTTGTATGTTTGAGACAAGGTCTCCTTATACATGGCTAGCTGGCCTGGTACTTTGTAGCCCAGGATAGCTTCAAACTTCCAGCAATCCACTTCTTATCCTGGAATTATAAGCATGACACCACATCAGTTCTTATTTGGACAACAGGGTTATAGTACCTGTACCAGCTAACAGGAAAACAGATGCAGCTATAATGGTGGTAGTGATGGGGGTTTGGAGACACTTTGTAAAAGGGAGATGGGGATGGGCCTACTCTTTTGTGCAATTCCACATGTACTTTCCACACTATGGTGCTATGCTGGGGGGCTCTGCTCTTAGAGGTAAGTCCTGCTGAAGAGCAGAGGTGCAAATTCTGTATCATTCAGAACCTCTAAGGCACTGGATTCAATACCTTTGATTTTCTTCAGTAATAGAATCCATTGATTGCAAGCTTTATCTCTGAATGTCACAGTAGAAACTAGGTCCTGAATGTTCCATGACTGCCGGCTCTCATTTGCACACACCTGCTGAACGAATATGTGAAATATGCACGTGTTGAAGGAATAAGGAAATGACTGAAGTTTCAACTTCAGGAACATAACAGTCATCATATCTGAGCTGTCTTTGATCTCCCTGAAGGAAATGGGTCAAAGGAAATAGGATCTGTTGTTTAGAAATATTAACTTCCACAGCCTGCTCTCAGGATTTGAGCCTCTAAGGAACCACACAACTTTTTTTTAGAGTCAACAGGTAATGAGTGTCTCTCGTTTGTGTGTTTGTGTGAGTGTGCATACGCAGGTGCGATGGTTAAAAAGAGAACAGGTAGTGTAGGGTGTGGTGCTGCAAACCTGTAGTCCCAGCATTTGAGAAGTAGGACCAGGAGGCCTGGAAGTATCAAGTTTGAAGCCAGCACAGTCTACATATTGAGTTCTGAGTCAGTGGAAGACCCAGGCTTTGAAACAAAAAACAAACAAACAAAAAGCTGGCATATACCTGTAATCTCAGCTCTCAAGAGGTGGAAACAAACAGATCAGGAGTTCAAGGTCAGCCTTGTCCACATGAACTCAAAAAATAGAATGAAGAATGGGGGCTGGGGAGCTGGCTCACTAAATGTTTGATGTGCAGATATGAGAACACAGGTTCAGGTCCCTAGCAACACCATGAAAAGGATGCTTAAGGATATGCATCTGTAACCCAGAATCAGGGACTAGGGTGGCAGAACAGGGGGCTTCTACAACGTGCTGACCAGCCAGTCAGACCAAAATAGCAGGCTCCAGGTTCAGTGAGACCGTCTCAAAAAAAANAAAAAAAAAAAAAAAAAAAAAAAAAAAAAAACAAAAAAAAAAAACTGGAAAATAAATCAATTGAGGAAGACACACAACATCCATTCTGGACTCCACATAAGCCCACGATAGTACAATTCACACAGGGGCACACACAGTCACACAGACACACAGACACACACGGACAGAGTTGAAGTCACACCATACCCTAGCACTGACTTACATAAAATTAGCAGCAACTCCTTTTTTGGCTAAGACTGGCAAATATCTGTAAAGGAGTGAAGTGACCAGACCTTAGAGATGAGGGGCACCTGGGATAAAACAAAACAAAACGCCACAAAAATAAAACCCAAAACCTAAAACTGAAACAAATAAAAACATGTTTAGATGGCAGAAACAAGATCTCAAGGGACAAAGCTGCTAATGAGCATTTAGGGTGACTACAGGCATCTATGTGCACATTACCATGTTCCTAAACCATCCAGGCTTGGTGCCATGGGCCTATAGTCCCAGCTACTGGGAGGCAGAAAGAGAAGCAGAGTTCAAGGCTAGCATGGGCAACTTACAGAATCCTCCCTACCTGGAAAAACAGACAGGAGGAAGAAGAGGAGGAGGAGGGAGAGGAGGAGGAAGAGGAGGAAGGAGAGGAGAAAGAGGAGGAAGGGGATGATAGAAAAGAAAGATTAGTTTGCTCAGACCTATTGCCCCTTCAAACTTACCTAAAGAGAGGAGAAACTCCGTCCAAGACTCTACATGACTTCATATACAACCAGACTGGAATCTACTCTTCATTATGGTATAGAAAACCTATTAGGTTCACTGTGGTCTAGAAATGGTACTGGCCTTAATCTACTAATGCAGAAATTTGATTTTCTAGATAAATTAATCTTAGATTCCAGGACATATCCAATTCAGACACAATGCTTTCTTTTTTTTGCATACTGTTGGATTCAGTCACTTGTGTTTTTCTTTAGGATTTTGGGAACTGGGGTTGGGGGAGGCTGATCTTGGGATGTGGGGTGAATGAATGAATGAATGGATGAATAAATAAATAAATGAAAAAGACAAAGATTACGGGAACTAGAGATATGGCTCAATGGTTAAGAGCACTTCCTGTTCTTACAGAAACCTGATTTCAATTCTCAATTATGTGGCTCATAACCACCTGTAACTGGAGCTCTAGGGGCACACTATGCCTCTGGCCCCTGTAGACATCTGCATTCCTGTACCATGTACGTATATACTCACATACACACAATCTCTCTCTTTAAACTAATAAAAATTAAAATCTAAAATCAAATTCATTAATTAGTTTTTTACTCCTTAATTTTATTTACTTTAGATAGTGTCTACTCTGTAGCCAAGGCTAGCCTGGCTTGGAACTTGTTATATAACCCAGTTCATTTTTTTTTTTTTTTAAATTTTTGTTACTGTGACAGAATACCTGAACAAAGCAAATTAGGAAGGATTTAATGGGACTCATTACAGTTTGAGGATTCAGGGTAGCATGGTGGGAGAGCGATAAGCAGTCCACGGAGGCAGCTCAGTACACAGTTGATCTGCATTTAGGAAGCAGGGAGAGACAAAAGAAAGCTGTGTTCTCTCTCTCTCTCTCTCAAAGAAATTTAGCTGGGTGTGGTGGCACACATCTGTTTGTTTATTTAGAATGTATGAGTATTTTGCCTGACTCTGTGTCGGCCAGAAGAGGCTGTTGGATCCCCTGACATTGGAGTTACAGATGGCTGTGGAACATGATGTGGATGCTGGGAATTGGTCCCTCTTAATCACCACGCCATCCCATCTCTTCAACAGCAGCACACACTTAATCCCAGCACTTTTTAATTTAGCCCAGGAACCCAGGCTTTGGGACAGTACTGTTCACTTAAGGTGTGTCTCCCTACCTCAATGAACTCAATATAAAAACTCCTTCTTGGACATGACTTGAGATTTGTCAAGTTGACAACACCAATCATCACATGTAGGCAGGCTTCAAATCCTCAGTCTTACTGTCTCTGACTCTCAAGGGCTAGAGCTATGTCAGTGCCATCAGTTGTTTAAAGTTAAAAATAAAAAAAATCTTCTGGTGTGTGAATGTGTGTGGTGTGCTAATCATGTGGAAGTTTCTATGCTCTTCCAAAGCACCAAAAAGGAGAAGAGACTGAATACTTCAGAAACTGATCATTTATTATGAAGTTAGGAAACAACTCACAGAATGAGCCCTAGTGAACAGCACGGGCATGTCTGGATGTTCACATATGAATAAATAAATCTAGACCCTCACCTCCAAATTTATATATATATAATAACTCAAAAAGATTGGACATAGATGTTAAGTGCCAAAATAATAAACACATCCCTAAAGATATCAGTTTTTCTTTTGTAATATAAGATTTAAATTGATATATCTTTAGACATTTTTCTGCTTTGAGACTAGAGTCTCACTCTCTGTAACTTAGACTGATCTGTCTGGAATACATAGCACAGTCCTGGTTGGTCTTGGCTTGAATTCCTTTCAATCCTCTTTTCTTGGTCTCCTAAATGCCAGAATTATAGGTGCGATGGTTCACTTGCATATAGTCTACCTTTTGATTTTACTCTACATGGTGAGTTGTGAGTTTCTGGGTAGCCAGAGCTACATGGTGAAATTCTATCTCAGAAAAACAAAACAAACAAACAAAACAAAACAAAAATACTTCTTAAGATTGACTTATTAATATTACACACGTTTGTGGATTTGCTGTTGTTGTTACTGTTTTGCTTGTTTGTTTGAGACAGGGTTACCCAGACTGGCCTGGTGCTCACTATGTAACCCTGGCTGGCCTCAAACTTCCTTTTTATTGTCTCAGTCCCTTGAATGTTAGAATCTCAGGTATAAGTCACCAAACATGGTTTAATGGATATTTATTGATTATGTAGTTTGTAACAATATATTTAGAGCTGAAAACAGAAATGTTATAGAACTTTGCCAGCACACACTTATAGACTGTTTAAAAGGAAAACAATACAAAACAAAACAAACAAACAAACCACAATTGCAATACTGCTTGATAATGCTAACATAAGAAATGTAGCCAGGCGTGGTGGCACACGCCTTTAATCCCAGCACTCTGGAGGCAGAGGCAGGGGGATTTCTGAGTTCGAGGCCAGCCTGGTCTACAGAGTGAGTTCCAGGACAGCCAGGGCTACACAGAGAAACTCTGTCTCGAAAAATAAATAAATAAATAAATAAACCAAAAAAAAAAAAAAATGTAGAAATAGGGGCTGGTGAGATGGCTTAGTGGTTAAGAGCACTGACTGCTCTTCTAGAGGTCCCGAGTTCAAATTCCAGCAACCACATGGTGGCTCACAACCATCTGTAATGAGATCTGACTCCCTCTTCTGGTGTGTCTGAAGACAACTACAGTGTACTTACATATAATAAATAAATCTTCTTTAAAAATGTAGAAATAGAAGACATAGGGAATCAGATAAATTTTGCAATTAAGAAAGGCATTCTGGGGCTGGAGCGATGGCTCAGTGGGTTAGAGCATGTATACTGCTGCTGCAGAGGACCTGAGCTGAGTTTTCAGCACAACTCTCCATCTGCTCCCTCTTTTTCCTTCTCCTTCCTCTAACTCTAGCTCTTTTAGCTGTACCCAATGTAGTCCAGGCTAACTTTGAACTCCCTATCTAGCCCAGGCTGGTCATGAAATCCCTGTGGAGCCAAGGTTGATCTTGAGCTTCTGCTTTCCTGAGCAGTGGCCTCCACGCCCAGTTTTATGAGGTGCCAGGACTTTGTGCATGCTAGGCAGGCACTGGACCAACTGAACCACATTCCCAGCCCTCATTACTTATTTCTTTGGTGCTGTAATCTGAAAACTCATTTTTCAATGACGTTGGCTCTTGTTTCTTAGCACTTTTCTTGATCCTACTCCAACCCCATCCTTTAGGGGACTTAGTCCCCCATGGTGATGACCCAGCCAGTACTCCCATCTAACACCTGCCTGACTTCCTTTCTTCCTCGTGCAAACAATCAGCTTCCCCACAAGACCAGCTCCTGAGCCACAACCACAGCACACCCTAACTCTCGGTTTCTAGTCACCCACTCTAAGCACCATTTTCTCCTTCCAGCTCACTTGTGTGTCACCCACAGATCCCCCACCAGTCCCTGTTATCCGCACCACCTTTCACTATCCACCAGCTCCCTCTTTTTCTTCTTCTTCTTCTTCTTCTTCTTCTTCTTCTTCTTCTTCTTCTTCTTCTTCTTCTTCTTCTTCTTCTTCTTCTTCCTGCTTTCTTCTCTTCCTAATTTAGGTCACTACTATAATCACTCTATCCAACAAATCCACAACAAATTTGCTTTTCTGCCCCATCCGCCATTTTACTTGTCTGGCTGACCCTTAGCCTGGAATGAACCTGTCAGCCATGATTGCCCTGAGCAGTCATGTAAGGAGCATTACTAGTAAAAACATGTACCCTAGAAACTTCCATTAGTTGCAGGACACAAGCCCCAAATAAGCAGCCATCACTGAGCTCTATCTCCGCTTCCTGTCCACCTTCAGCTTAGTCCACTCAGCTCAACTTTAGAGGGTTAGGGTTATTCAGACTCTTTATTATGGTAAATGACAGCAACTTCTCGCGTTCTAAACTCGATGCAGACTTTGAAAGCTCCTTTTGGCGCATGTCTCAGTGGCATGTGCAGATCACCATTCTTTCCTCCTGGGAGCACTTTCTTTCTTTCTTTTTTTAAAGATTTATTTATTATATGTAAGTACACCGTAGCTGTCTTCAGACACACCAGAAGAGGACGTCAGATCTCATTACGGATGGTTGTGAGACACCATGTGGTTGCTGGGACTTGAACTCAGGACCTTTGGAAGAGCAGTCAGTGCTCTTACCCGCTGAGCCATCTCGCCAGCCCCCTGGGAGCACTTTCTTATCTTGACTTTTGTGAAATCTATTATGCTTTCTTCTCTTACTGATTTTCCTTAGCCACCATTGCTGGCTCCTCATCTGTCTGATTGTTTCATAGCTTCAGCTGGATTTTTCTTCCTTCTTTCCTTCCTTCCTCTTCCTTTCTTTCTTCTTTAATAAACAAGAGTAGGGTATGGTGGTATACACCTTTAAACCTAGCACTCAACAGGCAGAGAGGCAGCAATGTCTTTGAGTTTATGACCACTTTGGTTTACATAGTGAGTTCAAGACCAGTCAGAGCTACACCACCAACAACAAAAAAAAGCCAAGATAATATAATAATAATAAATAATAATAATAAACATTATGCCGGGTGTGGTGGCGCACGCCTTTAATCCCAGCACTCGGGAGGCAGAGGCAGGNNGATTTCTGAGTTCGAGGCCAGCCTGGTCTACAAAGTGAGTTCCAGGACAGCCAGGGCTATAGAGAGAAACCCTGCCTCGAAAAATCCAAAAATAAACAAACAAATAAATAAATAAATAAAAATATTATATGTGTGTAGTGTATATTATATAGCAGGTGTGGTTATGGCTAATGAGACTGTCTTGTGGTGAAGCTGGTTGGTGGCATGAGGAAGTCAATTGGGTGTTAGAGTACTGGATGTGTCATCACCATGACTGATTAGGTCCCCTAAAGGACCAGAAGGGAAGTAAAGTAGAATATATAAATCATTATATTATATATTTCACTGTATATACTATATACTACGTACTGTACATTATATATAAACATACCACATCCATGCCCCTCCCACAGCTCCCTGCTTCATGCCCCACACTCACACATCTCTTGTGGCCTCTGCTAGTACTCCCAGCTCAGAGCCCCGTGTTCATTAGGCACCAGTAGAGCTACTCTGCTAGCCTCCTTTTCAGGCTGGATGAGTTGTGCTCTGAAATACCCCAGGACAGTCACAGTGGCTATTTCCTATTCTTGGAAAGTCCCCTACTAAGCTCTTCCAATGCTACTTCTTGGTTATAATCCCAGGTGTGATGCCCTCAGAGTGCCCTCCTCGATTCTCTTATCCAGAAAACACCCCCTCTTCTTTCTTTCCTTTTTTCTTCTTTGCTTTTCAGAGACAGAGGGTTTCTCTATGTAACCTTGGCTGTCTTGGAACTTGCTCTGTTGTCCAGGCTGGCTTTGAACTCATAGAGATCTATCTTCCATTGTGTTAGTTCAGGTAATTCAAAGCAACACATTTATCATTTGTTTTGTTTTGTTTTTGAGACAGGGTCTTGCAGTGTAGCCATGGCTGGCCTGGAACTTGCGATGTAGACAAGACTGGCCTTCTGCTCACAGAGATCTGGCTGTCTCTGTCTGCCAAATGCTGGAACTAAAGGTACATTGACTGAATTTATCACTGGCACCACCACCAGCATTAACATCTGTTTACATCTGTGCTGAGTAATCTCTCCCCTGGATGCCAGTGTCCGAGGACAGACTTGTGGTCTATCTAGTTCACACCTGGGCCTCAGATTCCAGGAGTCGTTTCCAGCTGAAAGCAGGCATGTATTCAGTGTTTACGAATCAAAAGAATACAGGGTTAGATAGCTGCACATGCAGATGAGCCTCTGGTAAGAGATCAGGGCTCGAAGCACGGATTTAGAAATACTATAAAAACATGTTTGGAGTCCTGGTGTGCTGATACATATTTGTAAGTCCAGCTTTGGGAAGCAAGGGGCAAAAGGATCTGCCAGCATGAGCTACCTAGTGAACTTCATCTCAAAAAAAAAAAAAAAAAAAAAGACACAAAAACAAGACAGAAGCCGGGCATGGTGGCGCACGCCTTTAATCCCAGCACTTGCAGAGGCAGGTGGATTTCTGAGTTCAAGGCCAGCCTGGTCTACAAAGTGAGTTCCAGGACAGTCAGGGCTGTATAGAGAAACCCTGTCTCGAAAAACCAAAAAACAAAACAAAACAAAACAAAAAACAAATCAAACCAAACCAAACAACAAACAAACAAACAAACAAACAAAAAACCCACCCCAAAACAGTAAGATGTGCAGTTGATTCCAGTACTGTATGACTCACATGGTAGAAAGGGATAACAGATTTCCATTAGTTTCTATCTGACCTCCACACCTAAATAAATAGATAAATAAATAAATAATGTAATTTTAAAAATGCTTGCAATAGGTTGTAGCTTGGTGAGTGCATTTGCCTAGTATTGATGTGCCCTGGGTTCTATGATTAGGATATATAAACAGAAAAGTCTGAACTAGGAATAGACACAAACCCGGTTAACAGGCACCTATGAAAGCAGGGTATGAGCCATAACACTGAAACATCAAAACCTTCTGGCTAAGAATGGCGCAAGAACCGCAGTGCTGTAGCAGCATGCATGTTTTTCTCAAAGAGACATGAACAGATTATCTGTTCATCCTAGATTGGCAACGGTGTCAGAGCAAACAAATGATTCTGCCCAAGACATGTGCACCGAGGAGCCACTGGGGTGATGTATGGGAACATGGGCAACTTGTGGGTGGCTATACCACTGAAAACTCTCCTTAAAAAGGGAGGGAAATTATGGGCCACCTCATGTGTCTTGATGTATCCTGGAAGCCTTCACCAGATTCCATGAGAAAAATATTAATGGGCCCAATCCTGAGAGGGTCTCATGCAGGAAATTCACAATTGGTCTGATTTGAAAATGGTGACAAGCCATGCTGTGCCTACAGGACAAAGTTCCACACAATGTATTTGACTCCGGGAATGGGGAAAGACAAGTATGTCCGTGGTCCTCTCCTCCATGCAAGTCTGACCCAAATCCTAGTTTGCAGTGAGGCCAAGTGGGAAAACTTCACAAGAAGTACATATGCTATTAAATTGTCATATTAATAATGATATATTATATATGGAACAAGTATATTATTAAGTAGTTTAGTGAGCTTGTATGATTAATATACAACAATATTTTGATATTATATATATATTTTAAAGATTTACTTATTTGTTATTATATGTAAGTACACTGTAGCTGTCTTTAGACACTCCAGAAGAGGGCATCAAATCTCATTACAGATGGTTGTGAGCCACCATGTGGTTGCTGAGATTTGAACTCAGGACCTTTGGAAGAGCAGTCAGTACTCTTAACTACTGAGCCATCTCTCCAGCCCTTGATATTATATTTTAAAACAGGGTCTTACTATATAACATTAACTGCCGGGAACTAGTTATGTAGACTAGGTGACTGTGGGGGACTCAGTCACCCACCTGCCTATGTGTGTCAGGGGCTGATATTTAAAGGCATGTAGGACCATGATGGTTTTTATTTATTTTATAAATTACTTATTATTTATAAATTATTTATTTCTGAGAGAAAGAGAGAGGTGTATATGTGCATATATGCCATGGCTTGGATCGCAGAATAACTGTGGGATTGTTCTTCCACCTTTACATGAGATTGAGGGATTTTTAAGTCAGATGGAGAGACTTAAGCCAGGTGTTATGTGTCAGGCATCTTTACCCACTAAGCTATATTGTCAGTCCCTCTTCTTTCCTTTTCTTAACATTTAATTATTTATTTGACACAAGGTCTCACTCTGTAGTTCTGGTGATCCTGGAGGTATGTACACCAAGCTAGTCTTGAACTCAGAGATCCACATGCCTCTGCCTCCCTGCCTCCGAGGACCTCAGACTACAGGCATGAACTCATACTTGGCTCAGATGTTAGCTTTTCACTGGGTGAGGGAGAGTGAACCCCCAGCTTTGCTATACTAAACATTTTCTACAGCACAGAACTCTGTTCCTAGGGGCACACAATTCATTCTGAGCATAAGCACATGAATTTAAAAACAAAAAAGTATATACTAAGGTATATTACCATTAAAAAAAAACAAAAATAATGTTTTTAGCTGGTTGTAGTGGTACACAATTTGAATTTCCAGCATCCAAGAGACAGAAGCAGCCAGATCTATATTTAAAATAAATGGTTTAGTGAGTTTAGGATCAATAAGCTTGAGGCCAGCCAAGTCTACATAGAGAGTTCTAGGCTAAACAGGGCTATGTAGTGAGACCATATCTCAAAATAAAGAATAAAGATAGTGGGGCTGAAGAGATGGCTCAGCGGTTAAGAGCACTGACTGCTCTTCTGAAGGTCCTGAGTTCAAATCCCAGCAACCACATGGTGGTTCACAACCATCTGTAACAAGATTTGGCGCCCTCTTCTGGAGTGTTTGAAGACAGCTACAATGTACATACATATATAAATAAATTAAAAAAAAAAAAGAATAAAGATGGCTAAGCATCTTTTTGCTATTGCGGATGACTGAGATTCAGTTCCCAGCACCCACAGAGCAGCTCAGAACTGTTTGTAACTTCAATTCTAGGGATCTGGTGTCCTCATTTGACCCCCATAGGCTCTCCCACTCACAGAAGTCACTATTTCAAAAAGATTTATGTGTGAGTGCCTGCATATGTATGTGTAGCACGTGCATGCCTAGTGCCTATGGAGGCCAGAAGGTGGCTCTGGAAGAGCTTCTGGAAGATCCTCAAGTGCTCTAAACTGCTCATTCATATCTCCACAACAACTATTTTATTTTACTGATTAATTTTTTAATTTTATTTTTCCCCTTCCCTTCTCCCTCTTGCTCTGGCCCTGCTCACTCCAGCCCATGGGTTTTTTTTTTTTT
>NC_034603.1:40404238-40418884 GCF_900095145.1 Mus pahari
TGAGCCACCATGTGGTTGCTGGGATTTGAACTCCGGACCTTTGGAAGAGCAGTCGGGTGCCCTTACCCACTGAGCCATCTCACCAGCCCCGCCCATGGGTTTTTTTATTTGTTTCTCATTACAGAGGATTGTGAGGCACCATGTGGTTGCTGGGATTTGAACTCATGACCTCAGGAAAAGCAGTCGGTGCTTTTAATCACTGAACCATCTCACCAGTTCCAACTATTTTATTTTAAACATGTATGTATGCATGTATGTATGTATACATGTATGTTTATTTGTTTGTTTGTTTTTTGGTTCTTTCAAGACAGGGTCTCACTATGTAGCTCTGGCTGTCCTGGGACTATGTAAACTAGTCTAGTTTCAAAACTCAACAGTTTGTCTGCTTCTGCCTTCCAAATGCTTGATTAAAAGGTGTGTGCTATTACACCTGCCTTATTTTCAAAATTTTAATATTTATTTACATTTTATATATATGGATGTTTGCTCTTTATGTGTCTGTGTACCCTGTTTTTGCCTGGTGCTCTTGGAGATCAGAAGAAGGTGTCAGATCCCTTAGAACTGGAGTTACAGACAATTGTCACCCTTCATGTGGGTTGGGACTTGAACTTGGGTCCTTTGGAAGAACAGCTAGTGTTTTTAACTTCTGAGCCATCTCTCCAGCTCTAAACTTAACCTCTTATACATAATTCTGGGTGTTTAAAAACAGGAACTCAGGTATAGTCTTGAGTTAGCCTATCATATGTAAGGCCCGGGGTTCAAATTATATCACAACCAAATAACCAAATAACAAAAACATTTCCACACTTAAATACTTAAAATTTGCCTGTATACTCTCATCAGAATTTATATGCCAACATGCTCCAGAATAATAAAGGCATAACGAAAAGATTTAAACTTTTTATCTAGGATGTAATAGTCTCAGTAAGGGAGAAGCAGCCAAAGGAAATCCTAGGACCTGACCATGTAGTAAGCATGGCCCTATCAATCAGCCCAGACTAGAGATAATATATGGGTTCCAGGAGGAAGGTTTCCAAGAAAAAGGTGGCTTAATAGGATCAAGCAGTACTCTGGGCAGAGTAGGGAAGTAAAAGAGATCAATTATACTTAAGGTACTGCAGGAAAAAATGTAATTAGAAACCCTAAGCCAAAGACAAATTCATATAAGGAATAAATGTAATTACAGTACATTACAGAATTTGGCTCTCCTACTCCACATTTATAAAGTCAAAATAGTATAGAAACAATTTAATGAAATAATTAAATATCATAATTGAATTTAGGGAAATAAAGGGTGGAAGGTGATAGAAGACACTTAAATCACTGCTCTTCGCAGCAAAAATAAACATATAAGGTCTAAAATGGATACATAAGAAAATCATCATAGGATTATGTTCTATCTATCTCTCTCTATCTATTGATCTATCTATCTGTATGTGGGAGGGAGATGTGAATACAGGTGTTGGTCAGAGAACAACTTGCAAATATTGGTTCTCTCTTTATACCATATAGGTGCCAAGGATCAAACTCAGGTCATCAGACTTGGTGGCACAACCCCTTGGCCCAGTGAGCATTTCAATGGCAGTCAGGCATATGCTCTGGAGAAATGAGGTAATTACCACAAGAGATATATCCATGGGGTTGGAAAAGGGCTGCTTATGGAAAGGACTTAGGAATGGGAATGGGCTACAACACAGCACTTTTCTATTTCACTATGAGCCATCAGACCTTGTTTGATTATGAACTATGGCTATGTGCTGCTTCAGTAAAATGTAAAATAGGGTTGGGAATATAGCTCAATTGTTAGAACACTTGTCTAGCAGACAGGAAATCCTGGGTTAAATCCTCAATGTTGCATTAAAAACGAAGAAAAAAAGAAAGAATAAAAGATCCTTTTTTGTTTGTTTGTTTTGCTTTTTTTTTTTTTTTTTTTTGGAGAGAGGGTTTCTGTGTGTAGCCCTGGCTGTCCTGGGACTTGTTCTGTAGGCCAGACTAGCTTCCAACTTACAGAGATCCACCTGCTTCTACCTTCCAAGAGCTGGGATTAAAAATGTGCGTCATGATCGTCTGGCTAGCAAAATACTTAAATTTTAAAAAGTTTTTGTTTTGTTTTGTTTTGAGACAGGATTTCTCTGTGTAGCCCTAAGGAAAGATTTCTTAGCCAGATGGTGGCGGCACATACTTTTAATTCCAACACTTGGGAGGCAGAGGCAGGTGGATCTCTTGAGTTCAAGGACAGCCTAGGCTACAGAGAGCAACTCTGTCTCAAAAAAAAAAAAAAAAAGATTTATTTATGTACACGAGTGTTTTGCTTGCCTGTATATATGTGTACATTTGCTTGCCTGGCATAGGAATCAGCAGAAGTCAGAGCCAAAGGAATTGGAGCTACAATTCTGAACTGCCATTCGGGTAATGGGAATGAAACTTGGGTTCTCTGCAAAAGCAGGAAGAGTTCTTAACCATTGAGTCATCTTTCCAGCTCTGCCTTGGCAAACAAAAGATATTTTAAAGGGAATATTTTAGTCCAGGAAGAATTTTATTTTTTAATTTTTTTGAGATAGGCTTTCAGATAGTCCAGTCTGGCCTCAAACTCACTTTGTATGCTACTGAGGATAACTGTGGACTACTACTGATCCTCCTGCCTCTACCTCCTACGTGCTGGCATCACAGGACTCAAACACCAAACTCAATTGAGGAGGAGTGATGTCTGAAATAAACTTCTGAAAAACTAGTAGATTTTCTAGGATCTCTTGCCTCTGTAGGTAAAACTTGTTGTCAGTGAGAGGAGACAATTGCAGCAGGCATTTCTGATGAGTTTAGAGAATTCTCAAAGAAAGGGATCTATTCTTCAAGCCTACTGTTCCTTGTATTGATTTTCTTATTCTCAATAAATATTGACTTCTAAAAATTATTTATTGCCAGAAGGTGGTAACATATTCCTCTAATCCTGACACTCAGGAGGCAGAGGCAGGTGGATCTCTTAAGTTCAAGGCCAGCCGACATAGTGAGTTCCAGAATAGCCAGAGTTACACAAAGAAATGCTGTCTTGAAAAGCCAAAAAAAAAAAAAAGTAAAATTGTTATGTGTATGAGTATTTTGCCTATATATATATGTATATATATATAATGTCTGTATGTATATCATGTGTGCCTTGTGCCCAAAGAGACGAGAAGAGGGTGTTGGGTTGATTCCCTGGAACTGGAGTTAAAGTTGTGAGCCTATATGAGAGTACTGGAACTCAAACGTGGGTCCTTTGGAAGAACAGCCAGTGCTCTTAACTGAACCATCTTTCCAGTCCTAAAACATAAAATTTTACACCTAGCTCAGTCATTATTTCTGGGTGCTTTAAAATAGGAACTGGGATATAGTCCTGAGGAAGATTACTTCCTTTGAGTGAGGCTCTTATGTGCATTAGCAAAATAAAAGAGAAAGAATAGACATGTAAACAAAGCACCCATATACATGAAATAAATAAAAATAGAAATGCAGACAGTGGGATACAATAGAGGACCTAGAAATCAATCCACCTAAATATAGCTACCTGATTTTTGACAAAGGTATCAAAAATAAACATTAGATAGAAGACAGGCTCTTCAACAAGTTTTGCTGGTTAAACTGGCTATCCATAGGTAGACCAACAGAACTAGAATTCTGTCTTTCACTCTGTACTAAAGTATATTCAAAATAGATTAAAGATCTTGATTTTAAAACCATTATCATTATTTCTTTCTGAGAGAGGGCCTCACGAGTCCTGGTTAACCCGGAACTCCCTCTGTATACTCAGCTGACCTGGAACTCACAAAGCTACATCTGCCTTTACCTTCTGAATGCTGGAATGCCTGGCCCTTTATTTCATTTTTATTTACTTTATTTATATATTTTCAAAGACCTAAATGTAAGGCCTGAGACTCTGAAAATACTTTGAGATACAGGGATAGGCAATGGCTTTCTGAAAGGATTCCAACACACCAGGAAAGAGCATAAATTGACACATGCTGTTGAAGGAAATTAAAACAGCAGAGGAAACAACTGCCAAGGGAAGACACAACCTGTGGAGTTCGGAAAATCACTTCAGGATCTACATCTCATAATTTCTTTTAAAGATTTACTTATTTATTTTATGTATATGAGTATGCTGTCACTCTCTTAGACAGACTGGAAAAGGGCATCAGATCCCATTACAGATGGTTGTGAGCCTCCATGTGGTCGCTGGGAATTGAGCTCAGGACCTCTGGAAGAGCAGTTAGTGCTCTTAACCGCTGAGCTATCTCTCTGGTCCTTACATCGCATAACTAATAGCTAGAATCTACAACAAAGAAGAAAAAGAGGAGGAGGAGGAGGAAGAAAAGAAGGAGAACAACAACAACAACAACAACAGAAACCCAAAACCAAGAAAACTTATCCAATCAATAAGTGGACAAAATAATTTCAGAAGGAGTACAAATGGCCAATAAATATATGAAAAGTTGTTTAAATATCTTTAGCTGTCAGGGAGATACAAAGCTAAACTTGAGAGCCCATCTTTTCCTAGTTATTATAATCAAGGAAGCAACAAGTAGGGCGAGACAGCTCAGTGGGTAAGGGACTACATCTGACTACTTGAGTTTATCTCTGAAATCTGCGAGGTGGAAAGAAAGAATTGACTCCTCCAAGTTGTTCTTTGACCTTTACAAATGCACTGTGGCATACATGCAGGAGCATGCTACATAAAGAAAAGACAAACGCTGAGGATGGGTTAGAAACCCTTATCCTGCTAGAACACAAATTAGTGTAGTCACTGTGGAAGTCAGTTGGAAAGTGTCTAAAACAAAAACAAACCTAGAGCACCCACCTTTTAACTCCAGCACTCAGAAGGCAGAAGCCGGTGGGTCTTGATGTGTTTAAGGCCAGTTTGGTCTACACAGTGAGTGCAGAAACAGCCAAGAATATGTAGAAAGACCTTGTGTCAAAACAAACAAATACACAAACCAAAAGTAAACCTAAAAATAAGGGGGAAGATGGCTCAGTAGTTAAGAGCACTGTAGCTCTTGCAAAGGACCTGAGTTTGGTTAACAGAACCTACAAGGCCGCTCACAACTATCCGTACCTCCATTTCCTAAGGGATCTTTTTTCTGACTTCCAGAGGCAGGGCACACTCATGGTGCATATACATCCACAAAGATACTCACTTATCCATAATTTAAAAACGAATCATTAGAAAAGAAAAAGTTACTTGAAAGAAAATGGATGGACCTGGACAGCATCTTGCTAAATGAAATAAGCCAGACTCAAAGACAAATGTGTGTTTTCTTTCTCACATGTGGAATCTAAGTTTCAATAAAAATTAGGAGCTGAAAGTAGAATGGAATTTTTTTTCTGGAAGAGGAAGGGAACCAGTGGGAAAGCGATGTGGGACAAGAAGGTAATTGAGAATGTGTGTGAACAGGAGCAAAGTGCATATACAAAAATGCTCATTGCTGCATAATGAAAATTTACAAACAAAAATACAGGGGCTGGAGAAATGGCCGAGGATTAAGAGAATTTCTTTCAGAGAACAGAGAGGATGGGATGGTTAGGATGGTTTCCAGCCATCGTACAGTAGCATAAGATCCTCTGCAGGTCTAATTCTAGGGCATTTGATGCCCTCTTCTGTATTTTGGGTGCCAGGCATACACACGGTACACATAAATTCACCCAGGCTCATACACATACCCATTAAAACTAATAAAATCCTTAAAAACAAACCTACAGAGGGATATGGTGATGCATGGTTTTAGTCCCAATGCAGACAGAGGCAGGCAGATCTATTGAGTTCAAGGCAACCTGGTCTGCAGAGGGGTTCCAGGACAGCTAGGGCTACACAGAGAAACTCTGTCTCAAAAAACCAAAACAAACAAACAAGTAAAACAACTACAAAAAAAAAAACCAAACCCCTCCCTTGCCCCAACCACAAAACTGGCTTAGTCCCTAGGTGGGCAGTATTTCAAAATGGCAGATTCACTCAATGTTTGTTTCTTCGGTCTGGTGGGACAGTGCTAGGGAGGTAACCCAGGGCCTTGTGCCTGCTTGTGCAGTAATTTTTATTACATGCCTACAGGAGTCTGCTTCTCTTGTTCACTTTACTTGGAGCTCACAGAAGCTTCAGGCTTTTGTGGGTAGAAATGGACCTGAGTTCCTCCTATGCACAGTTTTTGTTTTCTACAGTTCAGGTACAGAGAAGTAGGGATTGAACAAACACTTATTGAAAGAACAAACAAGGGGCTGGAGAGATGGCTTAGCGGTTAAGAACGCTGGCTGATTTCCCAAAGGTCCTGAGTTCAATTCCCAGCAACAACGTGGTGGCTCGCAAGCATCAGTAATAGGATCCTATGACCTCTCTTGGTGTGTCTGAAGAGAACAACAGTGTACTCATATACATAAGTAAATAACTCTTTAAAAGAAAAAAAGAAAGAAGAAACAAAATTGAGTGTCAATGTTACTCCCCCCCCTACACTTTTTGGTTTCTTTATTGCTACAATGTTCACAAAGCACAAACTGGGAAATGGGCAAGACGGTTGGATAAGGTTGACTTTTCCTAATCTCGGCTTTCACACTGGGACTTTACATAGTAGGTGCCTTTTTTAGAGGAGTCTGATCTATTATGGATTCTCATCCCCAGACGGAGATTGGGTATCCCTGCAGCGAAGGGGGCCTGGGGTCTTCTCCCAACCCTCAGCCTTAGTGTTGGGATTACAGGCGAATACCACCTGAATCCGAACCATTTGTCAGGTTGTGCTAAACACAACTCTGCACTTTACTCACGGTCCTACTATTTATTTAAACGTTTTCTGCTATGAGACTCATAGCATTTTATTTCAAGGACTATTCTGTGTATTCTTCATGAATTATCTCCATGCACTCTATTTTGCGGCTGCTTAAAATGGTGCACACCAGTACTAAATTCGGCTTTGTAACAATGACTAATTCGCACACCTCGGATGTAGTGTTGGATGGCTGCTAGGTCCTCGCCAACATCTACCCCTTCTGGTCCCATCACGCTCAGACCTCCTGCTTCTCCCGGGAGGCAGCGTCCTGACCCTCCGCGACCTCTTTGTCACGGCGTCCGCGGGGCGTCTACCAGCCGACGCTTCCGCAGCTGGGCGGGCGTGGACCTTCCCAAGATGGCGAGGCTGAACCCACTGCGCGCGGTGGGCGGGGTTCCGCCGCCGGAGGCGGGGCAGCAGGGCCGAGGGGTCGGGCTAGCCGGCGTGCTGCTTCTGAAGTAGGCAGGCTCAGCGCGCTTGCGCGGAGCGGCCCTGAGCGCAGTGAGGCAGTGGCGGGGGAAGGCACCGGTGGGGCCGACGGGCGGGCTGAGGAGGGAAGCGGGCGAGCGAAGTCCCAGTGCGCGCCGCGGCGGCCCGGGTACCCTCCCCTTCCGGGCGTGAGGCGCCGAGAGAGGAAAGCCGAGCGGAGCGGACTCGCACAGGCGGCGAGGTGCTTCTCGGGTCTCCCAAGACCGGCCTCCCCGCGGCTTCGGCGCTCCGGTCCGGGTTCCTCAACACACACCTAGCTCCAGGCACCGGCAGAGCTTGTCGCCAGTCCGTCGGAGCCCCGGTGGCGGCCCGGGCTCTCGGTGGGGAGGATGACGGAGCTGCAGTCGGCGCTGCTACTGCGAAGACAGCTGGCAGGTGAGCGGCGGGGCGCCGGGCCGCGATCGCGGACTGCCGAGCCGCTCGCCTCCTCTCGCCCGCTCGGAGGCTGGGTGGTGGCGGGTCGCGAGGGTGAGAGCCCGCGGGTCGCGGCCGGCTGGCGACACTCCTGGCCCGGCTGTGGAGGGTGTTGGGGGCGGGGACGCTCCCCAGCCTCGCCCTCGGACGGGCCGGACGCCCAGGGCGGCTGCCCCCTCCCCCACGGCACTGGGGCGTTGCGGGGGAGGGGCGTGGGTCCCGGTCCGGCCGACCCTCCCTGAGGGGCGGATCCCGGGCTCAGGTGCGGCGGAGGCCGCGGGACCTCGGGGACCCCGGGAGCTCGCGGGGTCCCCGCGCGGCTGCGAGTCCGAGCCGTGTCGGGGGCCGGAGAGGGGAGGCGCGCCAAACTTCTGGCCCGGCAGCGCGGGGTCCGCGGAGTTAGGGCAGACAACAAAAGCGACGGCGGGGCTGGCCCGGGTGCCGACGCGGGGCACCGGGGGGCTCGGCGGGGAGCGGGACTCCGCTTCGCCTGCCTCCGCCTGGCACGAACTCGGGCTGCGCCGCCCGTCTGGGGGAGGGTGGGCGCGGGCGCTGGGGAGAGCCGCTCGCTGGCCGGCCGGGGCTTTGTGCTCCGTGGGCACGGCTCGGGCTCCTTCGCGCAGGCTCGCGGCCACGGGGCTGCGGCCCGCCTTAGGCTCCGGCCAGGGGCGGCGGCTCAGTGCCTCCCCCGTGGAGTCTCTGTCCCCCTCCCCCATTGTCCCGGCCTCTGGCCGTTTGCGGCTTCCAGGTTGACTTTTTAGGGGGTTGGCTCCTACTCTGCTAGGACTGTGTGAGCGGAGCATGCGCGCTGGAGGCGTACGTGTGCGGAGTGGAAGGGGGGGAGGGAGGAGGCGGGTTGGTGCCTTCACAATGCCGCCCCACGTGCTGCCAGATTTAAAGAGAAATGAACCGGTTGTTAGCCCTGCTGTCCTACGCCAAGCGTGTGCCTGACTTGGTTCGGGCGACTTCACCCCTCCTCAACCTGTAGCCAGTCCTTCCCTCTCCGCCGCCCCTCTCCTTTCAACTTAGCTCCGAAAGCCGGAACGTTGATGAATGAAATAGATTTCCATGAGTTTGAGGTGTCAGCTAAATCACCTTTATGGCTTCTTAAGGAAAAGGTCGACAGGGGCTGTTACGGATTGTATAATTAGGTTTATTATTAGACCATGAGCTAGCAGGTTTGGACAAGTATGAAAATTCTAGGTGGGACAGCGATTTGAAGTGGATGGAAAAGTTAGAATACCCATCAGAAATATTTCCGAAAGAAGTTAAATAATTTATTGCATCTTATTTAAAATCATCCCTTTTCTGCGGTCTTTTTCTCCTTTTGTTTTGGATGAAGGAATTAAGATTTTTGTCTTCGTAGGAATTCTTTATCGAAGCCTGCCTGGTCTACTGTAGTGGATTCTGGGACATCAAGGGCTATGTAGAGAAACCCTGTCTCAGAAAACAAAAACAAAAACTAACAATAAAACCAACTTTATTTGCATTAATTTTTATTATGTGGCAAATTATTAAATAGACGGTAAACACTGAATATTAAAAGGATAACCTTACATAATGGAAATGACATACATTTTAAAAGGTGCAAAAGATTTTACAATTTAACAATACCACTATGTTAAAATAAGACCCATTTGTGAGCGCCCTTTTTTTGGGGGGGGGGGACAGTTTTTCTGCGGAGTCCTTCGCTGTCTGGAACTCACAGAAATATGCCTGCCTGTCTGTCTCTGTCTCTCTCACAGACTTTCTCTTATATAACCCTGATTGTTCTGGAACTTGATGTAGACCAGGTTGGCCTTGAACTTAACACAGATCTGTCTTCTGCCTTCCAAGTGCCTGCCCCCCACCTTCTTGTTCTCTGAGTGCTGGAATTTGAATCCGGTACCACCATACTAGGTTTATTTATTTTACTTTATTTTCCACAGAAATAATAATAGTTTAAATCATTTTTTAGGGATACTTGTTCAAAATGTATGGAACAAAGTTTGTTGATTGAAATGTGAAAATATTAAATTTATTTGAGAAGACTGGATGAGCACCTAAAAATAAAGACTTTCTTTTTTACTTTAGCATTTTTTAAATGAGTTTTCTTATCACTTGAAAATAGTAAATGGTAAAATGTAATCTTGGAATGAATGAACTTGTATAAGTGCCTTAAAAATACTAAATTGAGCTGAGTAGGTAACATAATCTGGTAAAGAGTTCTCAGTACTAGAGTTTCAGAAACATATAGCAGTGGCTGCATTTGTTGAACTAGTAGTGTGCCAGTGATAAAAGGTTTTGATTCATTACCTAGGAGAATTTATCCTGTGATGAAGCTTTGTTACTTCAGTAGTTGAGCAGAATGTTGCTCTGAGTTACAGAATTTCTCATTTCTGGTACCATGACATTTAGGGCAGTTGTCGCTGTGGAGGGTTATACCTGTGCAGTAAAGGTTACAGCATTCCTGTCTGTACCTACCAGTAGTACATCCCCTCATTGTGACAGTGAAAAATATATCTATTGCCACAGTTTCCTGAGATGGAGTCATTGGATTATGGTGTGTCACCATTGTGGCTACTGGGAAGCCAGTAAGAACACTTTACACACACACATGAAATCAGATAGCTTGTGTATTTCTCTGTGATATTATTAGGTTATGGCTTACTCCTTTACGGATTTAGTGGCAGTTTTTTTGTTTGTTTTGTGATGCATTAAACACCAAAAAGTCACTCATGTTTTGTGATGCATTAAACACCAAAAAGTCACTCAGTACAATAGATCAATTAAAAAAAAAACACAGATTAAAATAGAATACAGAGCTGGACATGGTGGCACATGCCTTTAATCCCAGCATTTGGGAGTACATTTGAGGCCAGCCTGGTCTGCATAGATCTAGGACAGCCAGGGTTACATAGACACTGTCTCAAAAGAAAAAAAAAAGAGTACAAAAATTAATCATTTTTCCTCCTGATCAAGAGTCCTCTTTGAGGGACCTTGTCTTTACAGAGATTATTTTTTATATTTTATTTTAATTGAGACATTATCTTGCTTTGTAGTAAGGTGGGCTTAGAATACTTGGACTGCCTATCTCTACCTTCCTAGCCTGGATTACAGGCCCCTACCCCAGCTGAAGAGGTGATGCACTTAATGGCTTCTTGGCTGAAGACTGATACGTACCAGCCACTGTTATTTTACACATTATCTCATTTAATCCTCCTGAAAGAAAATAGAGACTTAGGTCAAATAAATGCTGAAAGTCAAATAATTGCTGCTAATGGAGTTGCTAGAGTCAGGACCTTCTTATTTTTATAAACTTCTCGTATTCAGGTGGGCAAATTGCTCTCAAGGAGCTGTGGTTGATGCAATCAATGAAGTATAATTTTACTTTATTAAAAATTTTTTATATGTATTGATATTTTGCCTGTATGTATGTGTGCCGCGAGGGTGTCTGGTGCATGCTTGGTGCTAGAAGAGGGCACCAGACCTGTTAGAACTGGAGTTATAGATGGTTGTGAGATGTGAGATGCCATGTGGGTACTGGGTATCTGTCTGGGTTCTCTGGAAGAGCAATCAGTGTTCTTAACTGTTGAGTCATCTATCAGTCCCCCTGAAGTAGAATTTAAAAATCAAATACCATTATGTGTTGGTATATTCCTTTGGTCCCAGCACTTGTAAGACAGATGCAGATGAATCTCTGAGTTCAAGGAAATCCTTAGTTTCATAGTAAGACCCTGTCTTGGGTGGTAGGGGTAGGGACTCTCAAATGCTCAAAATTAGCTTACTCAGTATTGTTTTTTTATCTTAGTAAAACTTAACTGTATAAAATAACATAAATCTTAGGTAAGGGCTGGAGAAATGGCTTAAGAATATTGATTTAAGGGATATAATGCTCTTTTTTGGCTTCTGTGGGCACTACACACATGTACACAGACATTCATGAAGGCAAAACTTTCATATACACAAAATAAAAATAAACCTTAAAAAAAGATCTTAAGTAAGCTATGTAGTGGCTCAAGCCTGTAAATCCCAGCTATGGGAGAGGCTGAGGAGGACAGAGTTTGTTGGCTTCTTGTCTCAAAACAAACAACAAAATAAAAAAATAAAAAGAAAAAAGCCAGGCGGTGGTGGCGCATGCCTTTAATCCCAGCACTTGGGAGGCAGAGGCAGGTAGATTTCTGAGTTCGAGGCCAGCCTGGTCTACAAAGTGAGTTCCAGGACAGCCAGGAATGCACAGAGAAACCCTGTCTCGAAAAAAACAAAAAAACAAAAAACAAAAAAAAAACAAAAAAAAAAAAAGGAGAAAACAAAACCAAAAATTGTATTTATTTTGAAAGGTAGGGTCTGATGTAGCCCAGGGTGTATCCAATGATGACCTAATAAAGTTCTGATACTATACCCTTTATCATGTGAATGCTTGAATTACAGGTGTGTGTCATAGTGCCTGGTTTTATGTTATTCTAGGTATTGAATACACAATTGAATGATAGGCAAGTACCCTACCAATTGAATTACATCTTTACACTTTACTTTTTCTTTCCTCTATTTCCTTTTCTCATTATTTCATAGACATTCTAAAATAGGAGAATCCCTTTATGCAATAACAAAATACTTGAGCTTTTATAGTAGAAACTTTGTGTATGTTAAATGTAACTTTAAAAATCTACAACCTGTATTTCTTGGCTACCTTTTTTTTTTTTTTTTTTTTTTGTTTTTTGAGACAGGGTTTCTCTGTATAGCCCTGGCTGTCCTGGAACTCACTCTGTAGACCAGGCTGGCCTCGAACTCAGAAATCCGCCTGCCTCTGCCTCCCTCCCAAGTGCTGGGATTAAAGGCATGCGCCACCATGCCTGGCTTGGCTACCTGTCTTAAATAGGTTGTTAAGTTGTACATGTCAGACTGTAAAAATAGAGATTTCTCGCCTCCTTCAAAGAGGATTAGTTTGTATTTGTTGATATGGTCTAGGAATCCAGTGGATTTCTTTACTTTTTTTCCTTTATTTTGTGGTGCTAGAGATTGAACCTAGCTGAATGCTAGGTGCAAGCATTCTACCTATTACTGAGCCACACTCTCAGCCCAAGAATTTAATACTTCTTTGTGTCCTTTAGGAATATATTGACCTTCTGATAATTCCAGTAGAAATCACAAAAGAGAGAAAATAGAATAAGTGATAATTTTTCTAGTTTGTGAAAGATTCAGAGTAGTGAACATGTTAATTAAGAATTGTTAGCTGGGCAGTGGTGGCTCACGCCTTTAATTCCAGCACTTGGGAGGCAGAGGCAGGTGGATTTCTGAGTTTGAGGCCGGCCTGGTCTACAGAGTAAGTTCCAGGACAGCCAGGACTGCACAGAGAAACCCTGTCTCAAAAAACCAAAAAACAAAACAAAACAAAACAAACAAACAAAAGAATTGTTGAGGGACTAGAGAGTTGGCTCAGTTAAGAGTGCTAGCTGCCCTTACAGAGGACCAGGGTTTGATTCTCAGTACCCATGTACGTGGTGACTTATAACCACCTAATTTCATTTTCTGGGTATCTGACACCCTCTTCTGGCTTTTGCAGGCACTAGATATGCAGGTGGTGAAGATATAAACATCTATACACCTTACAAAACAAACCAACAACAAACAATTAAATATTAAATGAAAAAAATTGTTGAAATGGGAAGTGTGGTTCAGTGGTACACTTTACCTAGGATATGTGAGCCTAAGTTTGATCTCCAACCATTGCTCAAACAAACAAACAAGACTACATGTTTAGAAATTAAAGAAAAGCTTGCAAGTAAATTTATATAAACTACCAATTATTCAAGTACTAGAGGAATTTGCTTTTATATTTTTTGGGGGAGCCAAGTGGTTCTAAACTTACCGTTTTTCCTTCCTTTCTAACTGCCAGGTTTATAGATAACTGGTTTTATTCAGTGCTAGGGATCCTACTCAGGATTTTGTATATGTTAGACAAACACTGCCAACTGAACTATATTCCACCCAAACTTGGGAGTTTCATTTTGTTTGTTTTTGTTTGTCTTTGAGACGGGTTTTCTATATGTAGACCTGTCTCTCTGAGAGCTCACTATGGAGCTTCAAGACCAAGCTGGCCTTGAACTCACAAAGATCTGCTTGCCTCTGCCTCTCAAGCACTGAAGTTAAAGGTGTGCTTTACACTTGGGAATTTTAATATCCAGAAATCATGTATTATTAAAGAAATAATATGACAAGTGTTTATTGTACTGAATGCTTTGATATACACACACACACACACACACACACACACACAAAACTACTAGGGCTGGTAAGGGCTGGTAATTTTTAAAGATTGACTTTATGTGTGTATATGTCCATCTGTATAAGTATATGTCATACGTGTTCATGCCTAAAGAGGCCAGAAGAGGCCTCACATATTCTGGAGCTCAAGTTACAGGCAGCTATAAAAAGCCTGACATCTCTGCTAGGAATTGAACTCAGACCCTATAGGAAAGCAGCAAACACTTAGCTGCTGAGCCATCTCTATACCCCCTATTAAAAATACCAAATTAACATTAATGAAGCAAACATGGTTTGGAGAGGTATTGTATGATTTAAAGTCGCTCTAGCTAAGGAAACATCCAGGAATTATTTACTTGATATATTGTAATATGGGATCTGAAGAAAGCCTTAACTTTTGGTGAATAAGTGAACTTTTTTTTAACACCCCCTCCCCCCTGCTCTGGCCCCATTCCGGCCATATTTATTTCATATGTGTGGACCTATTGTTACTGTCTTCAGACACAGCAGAAGATGGCATCGGGCATCGGATGCCCATTATAGATGGTTGTTAGCCACCATGTGGTTGCTGGGAGTTGAACTTGGGACCTCTGGAAGAACAGTTGGTGCTCTTAACCGCTGAGCCATCTCATTAGCCTTTTTTTTGCCCCACCCCCATAAGTGAACTTTCTTAATGTTGAGGACTAAACCAGTTTTTTTTTTTTTTTTTTTTTTTTTT
>NC_034603.1:40419089-40422680 GCF_900095145.1 Mus pahari
CTTTGTAGACCAGGCTGGCCTCGAACTCAGAAATCCGCCTGCCTCTGCCTCCCAAGTGCTGGGATTAAAGGCGTGCGCCACCACGCCCGGCCTAAAATGTTTTTTTTGTTTGTTTGTTTTGTTTTTGGTTTGGTTTTTTAAAACAGTTTTTAAGCAGTAGTTATTTAGTGAATAGTCTCAATAATAGAAAATTTAGGTATTTATAAATGCTAATTTGATTTTTAAAAATGTAAATAAAATACTTTAGAGTGAAATATACTTTCTGCATTAGTCTTTATAATGGATGACCTCACTTCTATTTCTTCCTTTTTGGTTTTTGAGATAGGGTCTCATTATGTAGCTTTGGCTAGCTTGATGCTTGTTGTATAGACCAGGCTAGCCTCAAACTTACAGAGGAACACTTGCCTATGCCTTCAGAGTGCTGGATTTAAAGGCATATGCCAACATACTTATATTACCTGTTCTAAATCTAAAATACTGGTTGGTATGTTTAAGTGTTGAACTAACCGTGGCTTTTAGATATTTATCAGCACATTAATATATTTACTATGAAGCAGTACTAACAGTTCCATATGTAGCTTACTTAAAATAATACATAAAATAAAACATGTGGAAATACACATTTCCACATGTTTGTGAATTAAGGATCCCCTGATTATTATTAGAATGAAAGCATAATCTGTAGAAGAAAATATTGATACATTAGACATTATCAAAACTAAAACCTTTGGGTGTATGAAAACTTTTAGGGAGTTGAGAAGATAGACTATAGGGTTGAGAAAGATAGCTCTCAGAATGCTTGATGTGTAGGTCTGAGTTCAAGTTTCTAGCACCCATGCAAGAGCCTATAGCTGCAAGTGTCTGTAACACCAGCATAGATGAAGATGGAGACAGGCTTATATCTGCATCCCTGGAGTTCCTTGACTAGCCCCTCTAGCCAAGTGAAAGCAAGCTTTAGTTCAGGTTCAGTAGAGAAAGGCTCTTGGCATCCTTTTGTACCCTAAGCATGTGAAGGTATGAATCCACAAACCATACATTTCATTCACATAACTACCACCTACAGATAATACTACATACATACAAACACTAGTTATGAATTGGAATGGACTTTTTTTTAATTATATATGATGTGTGTTTGTAAGTTCATGCATGTTACATCATGCATATGAGAGTTCAAGGACTACTTTTTTTTTTTTTTTGAAGTTTTAAAATTTTTATTCTGAAGAAAAGGTGGAGAGAAAAAGGGTCAAAAAGGCCTCACATGGGAGTCCTAACTGTGTGTCCCATCCCATTTAGACAATTCTACTACTTTTTCATTATAGGCTTCTCTTAGAAACATTCCATTACTCAAAAATCTCTGAGCTGGGGCTGGTGAGATGGCTCAGTGGGTAAGAGCACCCAACTGCTCTTCCGAAGGTCCGGAGTTCAAATCCCAGCAACCACATGGTGGCTCATAACCATCTGTAACAAGATCTGGCGCCCTCTTCTGGAGTGTCTGAAGACAGCTACAGTGTACTTACATATAATAAATAAATAAATCTTAAAAAAAAAAAATCTCTAAGCTCTCCTGGGAAAGGTGAGATACAACATAATCATTGCTCCTCTGTGGGACAGGGAACCAAAAACACGCCTTTGTAGGAGGGTCAAGGACAACTTTTTAAGAGTCTGTTTTCCCTTACACCTTTGTGTTGGATTCAGATATCACATTTAGGCCATCAGGCTTATGTGGCAAATTCTTTCATCCAGTGATCCTCTCTAGTCCTAGAGTATCAGTTCTCAACCTTTTGGGGGTTGGGTGGCTCAAACTACCCTTTCACAGGATCACTGAAGACCATCAGAAAACATAGATACTTAGGATTTATAACAGTAGCAAAATTACGGTTATGAAGTGGCAATGAAAATAATTTTATGGTTGGTGGTTACAATAGGAGGAACTATATTAAAGGGTCACAGCATTAAGAAGGTTGAGAACCACTGTCTTTGCAAGATGTGTTTGGCAAATACCAATGTGTAAGCAACTGAACTATATAGTAAAAACCAGTCATTTAGGAACAAAAGACAGACATTTCACTAAAGAAGGATGGATACACAGATGTTACATAAGCAAATGAAAAGATATTTAGTATCAGTAGACATTAGGAAAATAAAATGCAGATTGAAAGCACAATAAGATATTACCACATAACTATTTGAATAGCTAAAATTAAGATGTGTATAGATGGGCTGGAGAGATGTGGCTCAGCAGTTAAGAGCACTGGCTGCTCTTCTGAAGGTCTTGAGTTCAACTCTCAGCAACCACATGGTGGCTCACAGCCATCCGTAATGAGATCTGACACCCTCTTCTGGAGTGTCTGAAGACAGCTACAGTGTACTTAGAAAGAATAATAAATAAATCTTTGGGCTGGAGCTAGTGGGATTGACCAGAGCAAGCAGAGATCCTGAATTCAATCCCCAGCAACCACATGATGGCTCACAACCATTCGTATAGCTATAGTGTACTCATATACATAAAATTAAGTAAATCTTTTTTTTTTTTTTTTAAGATGTGTGTAGACATAGTCATCAAATGTTGGCAAAGATACTAAGAGAATCTTTAATATATTACTGGTGGGAATATGGGGTGGTACAATCATAGAAAATCTTTTGTAGTCCCCCCCCCCCCCCATGGTAGCTGAGGATGACTTTGAACCTCTGATCCTCCTGTTTCTTCTTCTGCTGGGGTTATAGGCTTGTGCCACTACACAGAAGTTATTTTTGTTTCTTTTATTGGCAAAACATATTTATTCTTGTAGCCATTTTAAATTTATTTATTTTATGTTTATGAGTATATTGTCCCTGTCTTCAGGCACTCGAAGAGGGTATGGGATCCCATTTACAAATGGTTGTGAGCTACCATGTGGTTGCTGGGAATCGAATTCAGGATCTTTGGAAGAGCAGTCAGTGCTCTAAACCTCTGAGCCATTTCTCCAGCCCACTCCTGTAGCCATTTTAAACCTTTAATTTTAAATTACATTTTTGTTTGTATATGTTTGGGCATATGTGCTATGGTACGCTTGTGGGGGTCAGGGGGCAACTTGCTGGATGGAGTCTCTTTTTCTTCCTACTATGCAGGGCTCTAGACTCAAACTGACGTCTATTTAGTCATCTAGCTGGCTCCTAGTCTACTTTTTGTTTCTCGTTTTTGTTTTTGGCCTTTTTCAGATGGGGTTTTTCTGTGTAGCCTTGGCTGTTTTGGAACTCACTCTGTAATCAGGCCGGCCTCGAACTTAGAGTCACCTGCCTGTTTCCTGAGTGTTGGGATTAAAGACATGTGCTATTATTATGCCCTGACTTCTTTTCACTAGTTGAGATTAGTGCAGCTGTAAATATGTATATGCAAATATTTTAAGACTCTGCTTTCATTTCTTTTTTTGTCTGTACCCACAAATATGGTTGTTTTATTTTTTGGTACAGGTCCCCAGAACATAGCCTTAGCTGGCCTAGAACTCACTATGTATACCAGGAAAGAAATCTGTCTCTCTGCTTCTTGATTGCTGGGATTAAAGATGTGTACTACATCAGCAAGTCCTGTCTTTTTTTTTTTTTTTTTTT
>NC_034603.1:40422965-40425514 GCF_900095145.1 Mus pahari
AAAAAAAAAAAAAAAATCTAGCTTAAAGGATCAATAATTTTAATTGGAATTATTTGTAGCAGCAAGATGAGGGCTTACTTACAGGACCATGAACACCTCCTTTGAAATATTGAAGCCAGGACAGCCAGGGCTACACAGAGAAACCCTATAAAGAAAATAAAAAAAAAAAAAAAAAAAAAAAAAGAACTAGCTTACAGGAAGTTCAAGATAACTGCACAGATGCAGCCGGTGTTTCCAAGCAGCCACCAAGATGGCTGAAGTGGAGAAGTGGATTTTCTGCAAATTCACCTGCTGTGGTGTAGATCTGGATCAATTGCTGAACATGTCCTATGAGAGCAAATGCAGTTAGTTGTACAGTGCCTTCCAGAGGCAGTGGAAGCAGCACTTATACTACTCAAGCATATGAGAAAGACCAAGTAGGAGGTGCTACCCATGGAGAAGCCTGAGGTGGTGAAGATCTTGTCTGAGGGACAAGAGCATCCTGCCAGAGATGGAACGAAGCATAGTGGGCTTATAACAATGGCAAGACCTTCAACCAGATGGAAATTAAACAGGTGACATGCTCCTACTTGTTTGAGTTCTCTCATACCTACATGCCTTTTAAGCACAGCTGGCCTGGTATCTGTGCCACCTCTGCTTCATCCCCCTCAAGTAGCTGAGGCAAATAAAGACTCATGTTTAGTCCTTGGATGGGAAATAAAGACTGGCTTACAGGTGGTGATTCAAGTAGTTCAACAGTGACTGATTCCTAATGGAAAGACCACAAATCCTGGTAGTTACTCAGTTTACGAGACTAGATGTCACAGCAGTTCCAACCTGGCACTGGAGTCTAGGATTCCTAGAGAATTGCTGGTCTTTAGTTTATGTTGGAATCCTGAAGAATAGATTTTAATGCCAATGAAGGAATGGATCTAAAACAGGTTAGATGAAGTTCAATGAAGTCAAGCAGGCAAAAAGCAAAAACTTACTCCTTATGTGACATTTTATGTGGGGCATAAGATTTAGGGTGGATCTTCCCACTTAAAAAAAGATCAAGAAAATTCCTCACAGGCCTGTTCAGCTGCTTGTGTTTTATTCTATTTCAGATGTAATCAGTTGACAGCCCAGATGAATCATCACAGGGTTACCCTTTGATTTTTTTTTTTTTTAAGACCCATGAGTTCTATCTTTAAGAAAAACTATACTATATATTGGAGTCAAAACATATCCCACCATCAGGAGAACCCTGGTCCTATATGTGTGTCTTTAAAAGGCCATCCCACTGTTTTAACAGGCCAGCTGTTCAGGATGGTGACAAACATGGTAGGAAGCAGTGAATTATATGAGATGGCCTGCCTGCACTTTTTTGGCTGGCTGTAAAGTGAGCTTCTTAGTCAGAAGCTATGCTATGTGGAATACCATGGTGGTGGATAAAATATTCTATCATTCCATGGGTTTAGTTTTGGCAGTTTTATATGCAGGAAGGCAAATCGAAAACCAGAATATGTTGTATTTCACAAAGGACAAAACATTGCCCTTTCCACAATGGAAATAGTAGTCAACCTGCCACTTGGTTGCTAGCTGGACACCTAGGGGACTTAGTGTTGGTCTCTGCTGCTGGCAGATGTGGCACTCAGCTGTAGTGGGAGCAAGGTACAACCTCAGAACCTAGGATTGTAGAGATCATGAAGAGAAGTTGAGGCTTCATACTATGTGGCAGAGTACCTGGAGAAAAAAAACTTAGAAGAGGGTATTGGTGAAAGTGCAGCACAGTTGCAGTGGACATGCCAACATTTTGGAGATGCCTGTACTGTGAGATGACCAGGATAGCAGCAGCTCTGAAGTGGAGCCAGTCTGAGCCTACAATAAAAGCTGCATGTGCTGTGGGTGACAGAGCTGGATAAATGCTGCTCCGAAGGACCTTTGAAGCTCAGTGGATCCCGAGTGAGTCCTAAACATTAAGT
Organism: Mus pahari; assembly: GCF_900095145.1. Lineage (NCBI taxonomy): Eukaryota > Metazoa > Chordata > Mammalia > Rodentia > Muridae > Mus > Mus pahari. The sequence continues at coordinate 40,424,909 of NC_034603.1, forward strand.
AGTGACTCTTTACACTGTTGGACTTCGATTTGACTTGTAACTGCCCTGATTCTGACCTCTTAAAGTATGCAATTTATTTTTTATTTTTATGTGAGCCTACAGTTGAGATATTTTGAAGTTTTAGAGGGACTTTGGATATTTTAAAGAGACTGAATTTAAAGTTTGAATGTTTTGTTTTGTTTTTTGTTTTTGTGACAGGGTTTCTCTGTGTAACCCTGGCTGTTCTGAAACTTGCTCTGTAGACCTGGCTGGCCTTGAGCTCAGAGATGAGCCTGCCTCCACCTCCTAAGTGCTGGTATTAAAGGTGTGTGTGCAACCACCATAGTGTTCCCTTCTTTGATTTTTTTTTGAAATGAGTCGGTCTATATAGGCTATCCTGATCTGGGGCTTGTTTATATTCCACGTTGCCTTCAAAACTTGTGATCTTTCTGCCCCAGCTGCTGAGACTACAGCTATGTGTCACCTTGTCCCACTCAGCTATCTCTGTACTCACATACTGGGGACAGGAATCTACCTATCTATCTGTCTGTCTGTCTATCTATCTATCTATCTATCTATCTATCTATCTATCTATCTATCTATCTATCTCTATCTATCTATCTATCT
>NC_034603.1:40425659-40427074 GCF_900095145.1 Mus pahari
TCTATCTATCTATCTATCTATCTCTATCTATCTATCTATCTATCTATCTATCTATCTATCTATCTATCTCTATCTATCTATCTATCTATCTATCCATCTATCTATCTATCTATCTATCTATCATCTATCTATCTATCTATCGACAGTTTTTGTAACAGCCTTGCTGCCCTAGAACTCACTCTGTAGGCCAAGCTGTTCTCAGACTCACAGAGATCTGCCTGTCTTTGCCTCCTGAGTGCTGGGATTAAAGGCAGATGCCATCACCTCACAAGCCTGTGTATTTTATTTTGTACTTTGGGATAAACTCTGTGTTGAGAGTTTTCCAGGGATTGAAGAGTTGGGTCACATGATGGTGAAGGCTTGGCAAAATAAGTGTTGCTCTTTTTACCTATATTACCCTCTTCTGACTAATTTTTTTTGTCAGTATATTATATAGACTCCTTTCTGAAGGCTTAGATTTTTCAAAACCTACTTTATTTAGGATTCTTAAATGCTTCAACCTCTCTTCTAACCTACCGACCATAGGTTGGGGAAAGGGTGTTGTGGACCTGTTTAGAAGTAGTTCCTTGGGGTGATTCCACTCTTGGATGTTAGGATATCAGCAGTCCATTTCAGTAGTAAATACCATACATGAATCAGTAGTGGCAGCGTGATCCAGCAGAAACAGCAAAGCTCTGCCAAATTGGCACAAGTCAGAAAAGTGGCCAGAATGAGCTGGAATACCATGACAAGATCTTTTGTGTTTCTAAGACCAGCAAAGCATTGCAGGGGCGCATAGCAATGCAAGAGTGTTCTCACTGTGAGGTCCTATTTATATCCTTTCTAAACATCATGTCTGTTTTCAGCCAAACATCACGTGCATGTTCTTTCACACGACAGGTTCCAGAAAAAACATGTGACACAGCTGAGTTGTTAAAGAAACCAGGAATTTCTACTTAATCCTCCCCTTTATTTTCAAGATTAGTAGCTTGGTTTTCATCTATGCCTGTTTTGTTATTTAGACTAACCATTTAAGTGTTCATTTTGGCAATCATTTTAAATTTACTTTCTTCCCGTTTTCTTTCTTCCTTCCCTTCCCCTTTCCTTTTGTCTCTCCCTCCCTCTCTGTCCCTACTAATTTGTATGCCGGTACATGCATATGTAATGTGTGCATGAAGATACAGACCCATGCAGCAGAGGATACTCATTAGGCATTTTCTTTATTGCTGTCTGGTTTATGTATCAGTCCTCGAGACAGGGTCTCTCACTAAACCTGAAGATTGAGGTCTCAGCTAGGCTAGTTGGCAGAAAAAACTCAAGTCCTCATTTCTAATTATTTCATTTTCTTTCTTTCTTTCTTTCTTTCTTTCTTTCTTTCTTTCTTTCTTTCTTTCTTTCTTTCTTTCTTTCTTTCTTTCTTTCTTTCCTTCCTTCCT
>NC_034603.1:40427454-40475876 GCF_900095145.1 Mus pahari
TATGGATGGTTGTGAGCCACCATGTGGTTGCTGGGATTTGAACTCAGGACCTTCAGAAGAGCAGTTAGTGCTCTTAACCACTGAGCCATCTCTCCAGCCCTCTAATTTCTTTTTAAGTGTTTGTTTATTGCATGTGTATATGGTGTGGGTGTGCATGTGTGCAAGGGCATACACATATATGCTTATACATAAGCTTACATGTGTTCATTTCTTCCACTGTGGGTTTAGGGATCAAATTCTGCCAGGCATGTGTGGCATGTCAGGACAGGTAGGAAACTCTGTATCAAAAATGAAAACGGGATACAACAAAACCCAAAAGCCACAATACCTGAAGTGTATGCTCTGCCCCATCCCAGTCTTGATTGGTATACTCCCTTTTCCTCTCAGCCTTCCTCTAACTGGAATACTTTCACTTACTGTGTGTATCATTCCAGGCAGCCCTTGGAGACTATTTCTTTATGGGTCAAGTAATAAATAAGATTGGAGTAAAAAGTGAGGTATTCTGACTGGTTTTCTTTAAAATGGTTCTTTCATAATTTCATTTTTAAAATGTGCTAGATAAAAAGTTATTTTTTTCTGTAGGAAGGGTAAGACAATACTCTGAAGATAATGTGGTTATATTATTTTAGAGTTGTTTGAGTAGATAACATTGACACTGAAATTTAATTAAATGTTTTCAGTCTCTGGGTGCATATTTTTTTACAAATTGTTTAAATTGGAGGATTTACAATGCCCAAAGTGAAATATTCTGTGAATCCTTTATTACTTCAAAATGTTATAGATAAAATTTTTAAAAGAAGATTTATTATTTTAAAATGTTTTTGATTTATTTGTTTTATGTGTATTTGTTTTTTATTTTATGTGTGTTGGTGTTTTGCCTGCATGTATGCTTGTGTGTGGGTGTTAGTTATAGACAGTTTCGAACTGCCTTGTGGGTGCTGGGAATTAAGGTTAGGTCCTCTGGAAGAGCAGTTAGTACTCTTGTAGCCATCTCTCCAACCCCATATGTGTTAGTGTTAATGGGTGGTTTTGCCTGCATGTATGTATGTTTTATGTGCTGTATTCATACCTAGTGTCAGCAGAGGTCAGAAGGCATTGGATCTCTTAGAACTGAAGTTGCAGATGTTTGTGAGCCACCATGTTAGTCCTGGGAACCAAATCTGGTTTCCTCTGTAAAAATAGCAAGTGCTGCCAACAGCCAGAGCACCTCCAGTTTCTTCTTATTTTTATTTATCTCTTTTGGTTTTTCAAGATAGGGTTTCTGTGACCATGCTGGCCTCAAAGCCAGAGATCCCACTTCTCCTTCCCAACTGCCAGCATTAAAGGTGTGTGCCACCACTTAACAGCTTTTACTACTTTTGTTTTGTTTTTTTCAAGACAGGATTTGTTTGTGTGGACCTGGCTGTCCAGAAGCTAGCTCTGTACACCAGACTGGCTTTGAAGTCACAGAAATGCACCTGACTCTGCTTCCCAAGCATTGGGATTAAAGGAGTGGGTCACCACCCCCTGGCTCAGCTATTATTTTTATTTATGTGTATGTGTATAATTATATTTATGTGTATTCATGTATATGTGTTTGCCAGGTATATTCATACCTGCAGAGGCCAGAAGAGGGTGTCTGATCCTCTTTAGCTGAAATTACAGGTGGAATTACCACTTTACAAGGGTTCTGGGAATTAGACACAGGTTCTGGGAACTAGACACAGGTTCTGGAAGAGCAGCATGTGCTCTTAACCACTCAGCCTTCTTTCCAGCCTACTTTTAGGTAAAATTTAACTCCATTGAGAGTTTTCTAAATTAGTTATCTTAACAATGTTATATTGAACTTCTCCTTGCCTATCTGCCCTTTATTACTAGAATGACAATTAGAGAATTGTCCTAAGAGTTAATTCTTTATTAAGTAGTTTTTTTATTTGAATTGTCTTTAAATATTGGGTTTATGAGACACTGGTAAAAATGCTTTTGTTTAGTACGGAAGACAGTCAACCTTTGTAATTACTATAAAATAGTATAGTAGAGAGATTTGGGTAAAATATTGCTGTGGCATCTGAGGTAGGACAAAACAGTAAAGTTGAAATGACCCATGGCACTTAAGTGTTGCAGGATATTTGTAAACTCCCAAAGACTTTGTTATTTAAGACTTTGTTATTTACCCAAAAGACCTTGTTGTGGTGCGTCTCAGCCCTTGCACACACCTCTACTCCAAGAGCTAAATAAAGTCAATCCTAGGTCAAGAGGCAGGGAGCAAGTAATCAGCCCACAGGGAATGAACATAAGCAAGCAGGAAGGAGGGTCTTTAAGTGGAAGGGTATTAAGACAGTGTGGAGATAGTAAGCCGGGCCTGGTGGCGCAGGCCTTTAATCCCAGCACTCGGGAGGCAGAGGCAGGCGGATTTCTGAGTTCAAGGCCAGCCTGGTCTACCAAAGGAGGCCCCAGAGAGCGCAGGGTTAAAAAGAGAAACCCTGTTTCGTAAAACAAAAAAAAAAAAAAAAAAAAAAAAAGACAGTGTGGAGAAGGAGGAAGCTTTTTCTTCTAAGACACTGGTTGAAGAGGTTGAAGAGGAACGTCAATTGAGTGTTTTTCTTTGCTACACACACACACACACACACACACACACACACACACACACACACACACGAGGTTTGGGCAGGGATTTGTTTTTATTTTTCCAGGAGAATAAAAGCAAAACCCTGTCCCAACCCTTGCTTGGGGATACTTAAAAGTAGTCCAGCACACTTGGGTGGTAGAGATGGATCACCAGCCAATGCAGAACACTAAGTTCTTGAAAATTCCCTTGTTAATCCTTAGATTTCACTAGGGCTTTCAAGAAGATGTTTACCCTATGTTTACTTTAAGTAGGTCAGTTAGGTTATATATAACTGCTTTATAGATCCTTGGCAGTGAATACAGTTTGAGATTTCTTGCTGCCAAATTAAGCGTTGCCAAGATAAGTTTTTTCCTTTTTATCCCTCCATCCCTCCCTAACCCCCCTTTTCCCCAGAGAATTGGCCAAAGGCTTTAACTAATCCATATTCTTGTAAACTAAGACTTTTTTGTAGTCTAGAGATCTGTGGATGTGTTTGCATAGAGATGCAGTATGAAAATCATTTAATTACTTTCGTCAATATTGTCCACATGTTCAAGAAGGTATTACTTAAAAAGGATGGGAGAAATGGCTCAATAGTTAAGGGTACTTACATTACATAGAGGACCCCACACTTGCAGTACCCATATGGGGGAGGGAGGCTCACAACTGTAACTCCATTTCAAGGAAACCTGATGCCCTTTTCTGGGCTACACTGGCACCAATATGATCTATGACATACTATTTTAAAAGTATTAATTTAAAAATCAGCTTTCAAAGTAATAGGTTTCCTTACAACATTTTTAATACATACTTAGTTTTGGCTGATTCTCCCCCATATCTCTACCAACTTGTCTGCTCCCATCAGTCTGTTTGCTTTCATATCTTATGTGTCCTATTGCCTCTCATCTTGCTCTCATTTAAGTACACATATTTAACAATTAGAAAGTAAGATCTGCATATGAGAGAAAATGCACTATTTGTCTTTCTGTGTCTGGGTTAACTCGGTATACTTTCATTTTCTCTATTTTCCTGTAAAATCTGTAATTTCATTTTCATTACAGCTGAATACAAATCCATAAAAATATGGAAAGCTTCATGAATTTCTATCATTCTAACATAAATATCTGTTTGAAACAATCACAGTCCACATGCTTTTGGTGGAGAGACAAAAGGATAGTTTTTGAAAACTACTTGCTTATTGCATTACTGTTATTACCTTCTTGTGGCAACAATTTATGTATGTTTTGGGCTCTCTCTCTCTCTTTCTCTCTCTCTCTCTCTCTTTTTAGGTTTTTCGAGACAGGGTTTCTCTGTGTAGTTCTGGCTGTCCTAGAACTCACTTTGTAGACCAGGCTGGCCTCGAACTCAGAAATCCGCCTGCCTCTGCCTCGCTGGAATTAAAGGTGTGTGCCACCACGCCCGGCTTTGGGTTCTCTTAAACTCCTCCCCAGCAGACAGAAAGCTCTGTACCTAACCTGCCATAAGGTACCTGTATAAATTGGGTGGTAATGGCACGTGGCTTTTAATTCTAGCACTCAGAAGGCAGAGGCAGGACAATCTTGAGTGGATTTCTGAGTTTGAGGCCAGCCTGGTCTACAAAGTGAGTTCCAGGACAGCCAGGGCTATACAGAGAAACCCTGTCTCGAGGNAAAAAAAAAAAAAAAGGCATGTACCACCATACCCAACTTTTAATTTATTTTTTTATTTTTTTATTTATTTTTTATTTTTAAGATGTTGCTTTCTACTGAACCTGGAGCTTGCTGATTATGATTAGCTAGAAAAGCTAGCCAGCAACTACAGGGATTCTACTGTTTCCATTTGTACAGGTATTATAGGAGTACTTTGCCACACCCAGGTTTTACATTGAGTGCTGGGATTCTGCACTAAGATCGGAATCATTTAATAGTCTGAAACATCACATTAACTCAGCTCAAAAGCATTCTTTTTTTGCAAGACTCCTGGATAACCAGGTACAGTAGCTTCTTACCCAAAGGTTGCTTTCGGATGTTGCATTTACCTGAAATAAAGCTCAAAATGTGAAAGTTAATGGACAATTCCAGAGCAGATTATTTTTGAGTTTTAAATTGTTTACTATTCTATTAGGATGAACTCCCAACTTGTCCTGTTATACTTACCCATAATACAAACCATCCTTTTATTTGGTGTATTCATACTGTAGCCTGGAGTCACTTAAGTTGTAATGCTTCCCTTTCCCTGTGTTCAAATAACCCTTTACTTATTAATGACAGAAAGCTTAAGAGGTGTGATGCTGGCAACTTATAAAGAAGACCTGCCAAATACTTCATTTGAGCAAAAAGTTTGTATGTTTGTTTTTATTAATATGAGTATACTATAGCTGTCTTCAGACATACCAGAAGAGGGCATCAGATCCCATTACAGAGGTTGTGGGCCACCATGTGGTTGCTAGGAGTTGAACTCAGGACCTCTGGAAGAGTAGTCAGTGCTCTTAACCTCTGAGCCATCTCTCCAGCCTGGGTTTTTTTGTTTTGTTTTGTTTTGTTTTTTGTTTGTTTGTCTTCGTTTTGCTTTTCTTTATTTTTTCTTTTTCTTTCTTTCTTTTTTTTTTTTGATTAAAACAAAAGCTGTTACTGGGTGGTAGCAGCAGCAACATGTGACTTTAATCTCAGCACTTAAGGCAGAAGCAAGCAGATTTCTGAGTTCAAGGACAGCCTGGTTTACAGAAGCAAGTTCCAGGACAGCCTGGGATACACAGAGAAACCCTATCTTGAAAAACAAAAACCAAACTAACAAAAAGCTTTTGCCTTAATCAGAAAGGAAAATCGTATGCTTAGGTTGTTTCGATGTGTGGTTGGGAACTAACAATTACTCAGTTTATGAAACTGTGAAAAATGAAAAGGACTCATGTTGGTTTGCACTTCACACTGCAAAAAATTTCTTTCCTAGTGGTATTCACACACATCACAAACACATACTACTTTTGATTTAAGAAATTCAGAAAATATTTCTTATATTATTCCTTGATTGGGTTTCTTGTTATACTTGTTATTTCTTATTAATTCTTCACATTAACAAATCTATTTTACTTTTGAATAGTAATTTGGCCCTGCCTTAAAGTGTTAGTGTGTTTTAGAAACCCAGTGGAGTTCTAACATTTGTTTTCCTTAGTTTTGTTTTAATTCTAATAATCATTATTTTTTTTTTTCCAGAGGTAGCTACTCTAGAGACAAAAGCCCTGGGGCTATTTGTTGCAGTTGAAGAGAAATTTACCAGTATAATCCCCCTCCCCCTCCTGCAAAAATAAGTTTGAAAAACAGTAGTAAAATTATCTACTTTTCCTACGTAGGCCAAGAGGGCTTGCCCTTGTTATAGTCTTGATATCTTAAGTCATAGGATCATGTAAAATTTAGACTTACTAGCATTAAACTTCTGATAAATAAAATGAAACATTTAGATCTAAATCCAAATTTAACAAATAACTTGAGTGCATACTTCTAAAAATAGCAACATTTTAATGAACAGCATAAAATTCTTGCTAGCATAAGAGAGATAATAAGCCAGACAATTAAGTTAAAAGGTCTAACCTATTAGTGATGAGTGCCCTTCAGGGAAAGTAAGATTGGGTAGGTTGGGGGTGACATGTTGATTGTCTGAGGGACTAGCTTTCTAGGTGGAGAGAATAATAAGCACAGGAGCCTTGAAGTGGGCAGAGGGCTTACACTGCCTGGGTAACATGGAAACCAAGGAGAAAGTCTTGTTGTTAGTCGGTGAGAGTGTTGGCTTTTACTTTGAGTGAGCTAGCATTAGAGGTATTTCCATATAGAAGTGATACAGTTACACACAGGAGTGACACTTTGCACAGGTTCATTCTTCAACTTGATTGCACTGAGTATATAAACTGCTGCAGGACAGGATAATGGTAGAAATAGAGAAAAGATACATCAGTTGAGAAGTGAATGAATTCCGGATATATTTTCTAAATTTAGTTATCAGGATTTATTGATAGAAATTTGTTTAAGGTTTTTTATTTTTAAATTATGTGTGTGCATAGCTATGTTTGAATATCTGCACATGTGTGCAGGTGCTTAAAAAAGCTGGAAGTATTTAGATTGCCTGGAGCTGGAGTTACAGGCAGTTGTAAATTACCTATGTAAGTGCTGGTCAGACTCAGGTCAGATCTTCTGCAAGAGCAGTATGTGCTTTTAAGCACTGAGCCATCTCTCTTGCTCTAATTTTAAGGTTTATGAGCAAATGAAAAGATAAAACTGACATTATTTAACATGGAAAAGAACAAGGATAGCTTATCAGTAGCTTAGTTTCAGATTTGCTAAGTTTGAATTGCCAATTAGAGTTAGAAAGGAGCAAGTTGGTTTGGTTGGGGTTTCAGTGAAATCCAGATTTGGCCTAGAGATATAAATGGGACCATTGTTAAAACTTGCTTACACGTGCACACACACCCTCTCTTTGAGGCTAATTGGTTCAATAAGGAAATAAGTAGTATATACAAAGAACTTAAGTGTTTGTGCATTAGCTTTTTTTTTTTTTTTTTAAAGATTTACTTATTTATTATATGTAAGTACACTGCAGCTGTCTTCAGACACTCCAGAAGAAGGTGTCAGATCTTGTTAGGGATGGTTGTAAGCCACCATGTGGTTGCTGGGATTTGAACTCTGGACCTTCGGAAGAGCAGTCGGGTGCTCTTACCCACTGAGCCATCTCACCAGCCCATGCATTAGCTTTTTAAGAGTCACAGAAACTGCTGGGCGTGGTGGCACACGCCTTTAATCCCAGCACTCAGGAGGCAGAGGCAGGCAGATTTCTGAGTTCCAGGCCAGCCTGGTCTACAAAGTGAGTTCCAGGACAGCCAGGGCTACACAGAGAAACCCTGTCTCAAAGAAGAAGGAAGAAAAAAAAAAAAAAAAAAAAAAAAAGAAAGAGTCACAGAAACTGATGGAGGATAGGAAATAGTCAGTGAGGAAAACAGAACAAAATTAAATTTGGTTGGTCTGTAAATCAAACAAAGTTTCACATAGAGGTCAGGTAAGGTAGGGATGAAGTTGCCACTGGAGATGAATGTTACTTTGAAGGAGGCAGTTTCAGTGAAGTGGGCCAAAGTTTGGTCTGAGCTTGAGAAAATGAGAGGAAAGTGAGTATAGGAAATGAAAACAACTCTTCAAATTGTACCTCAAAGAGAAAAAGGAAGCATCTGAAGTTTTGATGTTTAGGTTTTGTTTGGTGAGATTGTAGAATTGTTAGCATATTTAATATTGAGATTGAATTTAGTGGAGAAGGAATGAGTGACACAGAAGGGAACTGGAAGTTTTGAAGCAGTGTCTTTGAGAAAATTAAGATGGGATTCTTATCACTGCCTGTGTGCTTTATTTAGCTAAAAGTATGATCAGTTCATCTGAAGCAACAAGAAAGATGGTGGTGTAGTTAGTATATGAGAGTCAGGAAAATTAAATATGTAGAATATGGAAACAGTTTAGGACATGAATAGGGACTTTTCATGAGCATTAGTCAATATTTGTTTTTTCCCCAAGATTTATTTTTATGTGGCTAGAGAGATGGCTTAATAGTTAAGAGGGCTTGCTTCTTTTGGACTCCAGCACCAGGGCTAGGCAGTTCAGAACTCAGTCCCAAGAGATCTGGCACCTTCTTCTCTCCTCCTTGGATACCTGCATATACATGTTGTATACACATAAGTAAAAATAATGCAAATACATTTTAAAATATTTATATTATTTTGTGTGTGTCTGCCCACCCACAGGGTTCAGAATAAGGCACTTGCTGCTCTTTACTGCTGAGCCATTCTTCCTCTTTGTTTATCAGTGTTTGTAAAGTCATTATTATTGAACACAAGAGTTAATTAGTGATTTCTTCTATTACTACAGCTATCATTTGGAGAGATAACTGTAGGAACTGGTGTTTGAAATTGTGAAAGTTCCTATGTATTGCTTGTGAAATTACAATGTGATTCCTATAGCTAGTTTATTTTACTCACCCTTGTGAGTAATACTCTGGGGTATTCATTGAAGTCAGGTAAATGAGTTCAGAACTTCTAGATAAGTCATCTTTTCTTTCCCAAGGTGTTAGCCACCACAGGTTCCACCTACCAGACTATTAAAGCATATCCCACAAAGAAAAAGAGTTTCATAGTTTTAATCTGAAACAAGATTATTTTTAAGGCCTTGAAGGATCTTTAGTGTTCTTCAATATCTAGATGAAGGTTCTTACAGTGAAATTGTAACTGTGTAGTAACTGTCTAATAGAAAGTTGAGTTCCTTATCAGTATTGGGTAGAAGTAGCAGAAAATTACATATAAGTCGAGGTAATTATAGTTGTAGGACTGATTGTAAAGCTGGAGTAGATCACATAAGTTTTGTAGAGTTGGAAACAGGAAATACTTGGGAGTCTATCTAGATCCTCCCTGACCTTGAATATGTGCATTCATTTCTATTTTAAAATAGGATACAGAAAATTAGGGCCTGGAGTCTTGGCTCAACAATTATGAGTGCTTACTATTCTTTCAGAGGACTGGAATTCAGTTTGCCAACACCCACATGAGATGGCTTAAAACTGAGTCTATATTGAGGGGATTTGGTACCTTTTTCTAGATTCTCTGGGGACTTGCACATCCCTTGCCCCATTCCCATAATTAAATACCATAAAAATAAGTTTTTAGGAGACTGGAGAGATGGCTTAGTTGCTCAGAGCACTGACTGTTCTTCCAGATGACCTAGCCTCATTCCCAGTACCACCTGTAGGACAGCCCACAACTGTCTGTATGGCACCAGACATGCATGTGTTATTCCGATATACATGCAAGCAAAACACTTTTACACATAAAATAAAAAATTTAAATGTCTTTTAAAAAATGCAGAAAATTAAACTCAGTATCAGTTTAGTGTATGACCTCAGAACATATTGTAGAGAGATAATGGTTAATGGAGAATCAGATCTTAGTGAGGTTTCTGTTGGGTTATTGGGAAAGAAGTGATAGGTCTAAGGTAGATTTGTAAAGAAGATCTAGGGTCAAACACTCTCTTAGGGATGTGGGGAAGTTGGAAACTTAAAGAGGATGATTAGAGAAGAATTTGGATTTGAATCAAAGGCCAATAACTTAAAAGTACTTAAATGGGTTTGAAATGCTATTTGAGGAACCAATGGATCAGTAGATAAAGGTACTTGCCACCAAGCCTTGCAGAGTTTGAATCATAGCTTGGAACCCTCATGGTAGAAGGAGGGAGCTAACTTCCACAAGTTGTCCTCTGACCTCCACACACTCAAAGTGGCATGTTCACAGGTGGACACAAATAAATACATATAATTTAACAAACAATCCTTAATAAAATACAGTATTTTAAACATATTCATGGAACTAAATAATTTTAATGAATTATGATTTCCAAAATACTTTGTTAATGAAATAGTCAACATTTGAAAACAGTATTATAAATGAGTTAAATGGATCCTGTAGTCTACAAAAACATCAATATAAGGGAAGGGCTATGAGGAAGATAAAAAAGTTACAGTGCCAATATTAATGAGCAGACTACATTTGTAGAAGATATTTCAGGTAACAGTGCGCTCTATTAGGTAGGAAAGAGCAGTATCTGTCTGTACAGAATATAAATAATTCAATTTAAAATTAAATACAAATAAAAAATTCAAAGCAGGTTATATACCTCAATTCCCCAGTGAGCTCTTAGAAGTTTGTAGGTTAGCTAGCACTTGAGAGGCAGAAGGAAATGGATCTCGAGGCTAGCCTGGTCTATATTTCCAAGTTTTAAGCAGTAACCTTGTCTCAAATTTTATGGTGTATGTAAAGGGAAAAGGTAAGAGTGAAGCACAAACATATAAAATGTACTTTAATAAAATTATGGAAGAGAACATGCTTGAAAAGCCCAGGAACATAGAAATGTAAAAAGTTTTAAGTATAGAAGGATACTGTGAATAAAATGTTATTAAAGAATTGTAGGAACTATAGCATTAATGTTTCTCTGTTCTGTTTCCTGACTGTGGTAGACACTGTATGACCAGCTGCCTCAGTCTTGCCACTGTGTCTTCCTCACCTTAGACTCTTTTTAAAAAAAAAAAAAAAAAAAAAAGATTTATTTTATGTATATGAGTACACACCAGAAGAGGGCATCAGATCCCATTTCAGATGGTTGTGAGCCACCATGTGGTTGCTGGGATTAGACCTCAAGACCTCTGGAAGAGCAATCAGTGCTCTTAACCACTGCGCCATCTCTCCAGCCCTCACCTTAGATTCTTTGCACTGACTTTTTTTTTCCTTAATGGATGCTATCCCCTCAAACTGTGAATCAAAGCAAATATTTTCTTCCTTAAAAAACCAAAAAACAGCAACAACAAAAAACCCCCAAAATTGCAATATCACAAAAAAGCCACACTTTAAGACAGTCATTAAAAAAGTTTTAAAATAATTTTTTTTAAAGCTAAATGAGCGCAGGGACCAAATAGCAAAGTGAAAATGGACCACAGGCAAGAAGAGTTTTTTTCTTTCTTTCTTTCTTTTTTTTCTTTAGAGGTGATGGATGGGTGGGGACAGGTTCTCACCATGTAGCCCTTGATTTGCTGAAACGTTCTGTGCAGACCAGGTTGGTCTAGAATTTACAAATGGCTAGCTGCCTGTCTTTGCTCTGCTACAATTAAATATGTGTTGCCTCCCTGCCCAACAAACTTTTACTTTTGCCTAGGCTATCTGGCCAGCTTGCTTCTTGGACCCATCTGTCTCTGCTCCACATTCAGGTTTCAGGTACACTTGGCCCTTGCCTGACTTTTTTGTTGGCGTTGGGGACTTAAACACAGGTTCTCATGCACATCAGATCTCTTACTGTTTTCCCATTCTACTCACAGAATATTTAAAGAGGTGTGTGTGTATGTGTCTGTCTGTCTGTCTGTCTGTCTGTCGATCTGTGTCAGTTTTCTGTTGCTGTGAAGAAATGCTATGACCATGGCAACTCTTTTTAAAGAAAAGCATTTAATTGGAACTTTTTTAGTCTTATTGTTGTCATGGTGGGAAGCATGTCTTCAGGCAGGCAGGTAGACATAGTGTTGGAGTTCTTGAGAGTTCTTTATGTGGATTGGCAGGAAGGGAAAGACACTGGGTCTGGTTTGAGCATTTGAAACTTCAAAGCCCACCCCCTAACACCCACTTCCTCTAACAAGACCACACTTATTCCGAAAAGGCCTTGAACTTAGGGCTTTTTTTTTTTTTTTTTTTTGCCAGGGTGGAAATCAGCAAGGTTCAGTGATTCTTTTTTTTTTTTTTTTTTAAAGATTTATTTATTTATTACATGTAAATACACTGTAGCTGCCTTCAGACTCTCCAGAAGAGGGTGTCAGATCTTGTTACAGATGGTTGTGAGCCACCAATGTGGTTTTTGGGATTTGAACTCAAGACATTGGAAGGGCACTTGGTGCTCTTAACTACTGACCCATCCCTCCAGCCCCCAGTGATTCTTTTGAAGTTGGGGTAAGTTACATGTGTGTGAAGGATACCTGGCTTGCTATGTGGGTGACTTTGATCTGAATTTCTAGCTCTCATGATTCAGTAAACAGCCTTAAACACTCCACCTTTACAATATCAAATTATTAGAGTAATAAATTTTGTATTTTCTATTTAATTAATTTATGAAATAGAGTCTCATATTGCCCAAACTGGCGGCTTTCAACTCACTATGTAGCTAATGATGATGAACTTTAACTTAAACAACAACAACAACAACAACAACAACCCCACCCCCACTTTCTTACTTTTTTGAGACAGAATTTCTCTGAGTTGCCCTGGGTGTTCTGGAATTCACACAAGACCAGGCTGGCCTGTAACTCAGAGATCTACCTGTCTCCTCCTCCTGAGTCCTGGGATCAAAGGTGTGCACCACCCAACCTAGTTTTTTTTCCCCCTTCATGTTTTGGTGTTTTGTCTGCATGTATGTCTGCGCGAGGGTATCAGATTCTCTAGAAACTGGAGCTACAGATAGCTGTGTGGGTGCTGGGAACCTAGGTCTTTTGGAAGAGAAACCAGTGCACTCAAATATTGAACTATCACTCCAGCTCCTTTATTGTTTTTAAACACTGAGTCTTACTATGTAGGTTTGGTTAGCCTGGGACTTGTTTTGTTAGACCAACATGGCCCCAAAGAGATCAGCCTAGTTACGCCTCCTGAGCACTAGGATTAAAGGTGTGTGCCATCATATGTTGCTTTTAATTACATACTTATTTTGTGTAGGTCTGTGTGTATGTGAGCTTTTGTGTATCATGGGCACATGTGTAGTTCTACCATGTGGGTTCTTGGTTTTGCACTCAGGTCCCAAGGTTTAGCAATAAAACACCCTTACCTGCCTAGACTTCTCACTGCTCAGCTCCCAGTTGTTAGAATTGTGGAGGCATCTGTTCTCTAAGCAATTGAAGACATTTTGAAATTCCCTTATTCTGTTTTTTAGCCTTTTTATTGTCTAACATTTAATTGAATGCTCAGTACTTAATTTTAATTCATGATCAGTTGAAAGTACTTAGATTATGGGCCTTAAAAAATGTAGTTGGAAGTTTTGCCATGTATCGCTGGCTTGCCTTGAACTCTGGATCTATTTGCTTCCTTCTAGAGGTCTGGGATAAGAGGTATTGGCCACCGTGTCTGGCTAGATTTTGATCACTAGAAAAAGTGACTCTGTCTTTTGGCTCTCATTGTCGTTTCATTTTTAATTTAATGATTTCTAAAAGTGTTTATATCTGCCTGATACACTTTTGTCTAACCTTTTACTTTTAACTTCTCAAAGTTACCTTTTTAGGTTTGTTTTATGTAGACCCCGTATATAATTGGATCAAGGTTAGTTATTTTTGGACCCAATTTAAGATGCTTTTACTTGTTTACATAATGTGAATTTGGTTTTACTTCTGTAATAATATTAGTCGTTTTTTGTTGTTGTTGCCTGTGTTTCTGCTTGATTTTCATCATCTTTTAAAATTACTTTTTAATTTGCTCTCATCATTCTTCTCATTTTATAAAAATACTTTATTTCATTTTGTTTAGAATACCATCAATTTTTAAATGTTTTATTGTCTTGTAATAAAGCCAACATGTAATAAACTGCTAACATGGATAAATGTTGCCAAATCATGACATCATCAGTTGTAATATGGATGCTGATTTCAGATAGGCTAAAATGTGAAATTGAGTGCAGTGCATTTTAGAACTAATGTAGTTTAGAACCTTTGTAGTTTGTAGTTGACCTGTTGTTACTGTAAAGCCAAAGCCTTAATAAATACACTTTAGTCTATATATTTATCAAGTATCTGTCCTGAGAACAGTTGCTTGAAGGCAATAGTCTCAGCATTCTTATGTTTAAAAATACTATTCATGGCTTTCAAAGTGAAAGGATGTTTTGTCTGGTTACAGAATTTGGAGCTACATTTCCTTTCCTTTAAAACCCAACAGACTGTTCCCCTATCTTTTGGTGTATAGGGTTACTATAGAGAAGTCTGGGGCCAGCCTGATTTTTTTTTTTTTTTCCCTTTGTAGGTGACCTACTTCTGCCTGGGTATTGGCAGATTTCTTTCTTTATCCTTTGAAGTTCAGTAACTTCATCATAATGTATCTCGCTCTTGGTGTGATTCTCTATTACATTTTCCTGTTAATGTTAAGCCATCTCAATCTGGGCTCAGGAAACTTTCTTAGATATCT
The DNA here is from genome assembly GCF_900095145.1 of Mus pahari. Taxonomy (NCBI): domain Eukaryota; kingdom Metazoa; phylum Chordata; class Mammalia; order Rodentia; family Muridae; genus Mus; species Mus pahari. The sequence continues at coordinate 40,441,728 of NC_034603.1, forward strand.
TTTAATATGCTTTAATTTTTGGATTTCTTCCTCTTCTTCTTCTTCTTCTTCTTCTTCTTCTTCTTCTTCTTCTTCTTCTTCTTCTTCTTCTTCTTCTTTTTTGTTTTTTTTTTTTTNTTTTNTTTTNTTTTTTTGTTTTTTTTTGAGACAGGGTTTCTCTGTGTAGCCCAGGCTCTCCTGAAACTCACTCTGTAGANCAGGCTGGCCTCGAACTCAGAAATCCGCCTGCCTCTGCCTCCNGAGTGCTGGGATTAAAGGCGTGCGCCACCACGCCCGGCTGGATTTCTTTCTTAAGCATTAGTTATATAATTGCTCATCTACATTTCTGGTTCTATTTCATTATTTACTAAATGCTTCCTTTGTTCTGTTCTGATGTATGTTATTTTCTTGATAATCTTTCCTAAGTTTATTCTCTTCAGTATCAGGTCTGCTATTTTAATGTGGGTTTGTTTTGTTTCATTTTGCCAGTGGCTTCACTACTTCATTCAGTTTTGTTATGTATGTCTGTGAGCAGACTTTTCAATTTACCTTCTATTTACAAATGCTTTTACTACTTGTAATGGCAAAAGGTAAAGCTATGTTGTTTTTGAGAAGATGGTTTCAAAACAGTTGCAGAGTAGCCATGTCAAAATCTGTTATTCTCTGGGAACACAAAGACAAATGATTTTGATCAAGTCTTTGTGTCAGATACTGTGTTTTGTTAAGGACTTGAGATTTGTAAAAGCTTAATTATAATTCTTTCTGAAGATGTATAAACTGCTTGCACATAGTAGAATTCTGATTGTTATGTATGTTTCTGTGTATCAAGAAAGGATGGTTAATTGCTTTTTACTTATGATGATTAATTACTTTTTACTTATAGTCATTGAAAGTCAATAAAGGTTACTTTTTATTTCGTAAGTTACCATGCAGAGCAGATGAAATTCTTTGAAGTTATGACTGATGTATTCTCTGTCATTCATGTGTATCACAATGAAAAGTTCTTTTGTAAGAATTTCTCCAGAGTACCAATTTGTTCTTTGTGTTTATTCTGGGGGGTGCGGTGGGGGGACTGAAGATGGTGAACAATGTGTTCCTGATCTTTATTCAAACTTGAATGCAATAGTGGACTTTGGGTCTGTGACTAGTTGTTAATGTATGAGATTATTACTCTGACTTGGAATAAAAAAGGCCATTTCACTTGTTAATGGAACAGGTCCTCCCATGAGCAAGTTTATGTTAATTTTCTCTGTTTCTGTCTTCTTCCCTCTGAGGTGCAAATATACTTCTCAGAATTTCTTAAGGATTCTAAACTTTTTTTAACCTAGTTATTAATATTGTGGCTGCTTCCTGTGATGTTACTTTTTTTTTTTTAAACCAACCATTAGCTTGTCAAACACTTATTATAGATAATAGATCCTGGGGCTTTAGTAAACAAAAATTCATGTTCCTTTAGAACTAACATTCTAGGTGAAGTAAAGGATAAATTAATAAAATAAAATGTAGTAGACTACTAAGTGGAAAGTAAAAGTTTACGTTTCCTAAGATCATGGGAGTTATATATAATTAAAGTTAGGGTGACATTTGATTTAGGAATGCTCCGTGAGGGAGTGAATGTGTGAAGGGTACCACAAGTGCAGCATCTGTAAAGGGGATATAGATGTGAGTGTTGCAGGAAAATGAGAGAGTGAGTAGCTGAACCCAGAGACAGAAGGTTGGAGTGGGATACTGGTAAATTCTGAAAGACTTTTTAAGGCCCTCGCCAAGTGAGTTTAGGCCACCATATGAATAGCAACATGATTTAGATTTATAGGGGTCTCTCTGGCTGCTAGTTTGATCCGTAGAATCAGTAAGGCAGGGTAGGTGGTGGTGGAAGTCTTTAATCCTAGCACTTGGGGAAAGCAGAGGTAGGCAGATCTCTGTCAGTTTGAGGTCAGCATGGTCTACAGAACAAGTTCTAGAACAGCCAGAGTTACACACAGAAACCCCGTCTCAAAACACAGGATAGAGCAAAACAAAATAACAGGAAGGTATTTTGGCTAGCATATCAGTATATACATTTAAGCAAATGTTTTATACTGAAACGATACTTTTACTAACAATACTTCTATTTTTTCCTTTCTGTTAGGAGAAAGGAATTCTGGTCAAATTATAGTAGATTTGTTTGATGATTCCACACCTTATAGGCGACCAACACTGTCAAATAAGTTATAACCCTGACTTAAGAAGTAAAATTATGGTTGTATGTTCAAACAAAATGAGCAGAATGTAAAATTATAAAGAATAAAAGCTTAAGAATCAAATACCTAACATTCTACTAATAAACTGCTACTAAAGAGTTGTTGCTGCTCCCTAGGGACAACTGCTTTCATAAAACATTTTTGGTTCAGATTTCCTGGGGATTTAACTCCATGCTTCTAAATGATATGTTTATAGTGTCTATTTTTTGGTGTAACAACTTTAGACATTCTCTCTTGACTTCTTGCTATGACAGATGTTTTCAGTCCCACTTCTCACTACTGACCTTCCTCGTTCATCGGTCACTGACTTGGCGCCTCTCTGGGGTTCTGCCCAGAAGATTAGCCTTCCTCCTCCGCCTCAGCCCCTCTGTGAGTATTTTACTCCCTACACTTTGCTGACCAGTTCATGTTCTTCCATCTGTCTCCATCCTTCAGAACCATGGGCAAACCATGTAGTTTTTGAAAAAAATTAAGAATATTTATTGGCTTAGGTTCATACTGGCACTTTGGAACTCTTGAATAAAAGACTAGAATATTAGGCCAAAGTTTCTGTTTTTTTTTAATGTATACTCTTTAAGAAATTTAGTTTTTGTTTTGCTATTAAAATGTTTTGAAGATTTATCATTTTATGTACATGAGTGTTTTGCTTGAATGTATGTCTGTGTAACTTCTGTATGCATGGAGTTCAAGGAAGTCAGGAGAGGCAGTCAGATGACCTAGAATTGAAGTTACAGATGATTGTTAGCCTCTGTGCCAGTGCTGGGAACTGAACCCAAGTTCTCTGCAAAAGCAACAAATGATCTTGGCAACTGAGCCATCTCTGCAACCCTACTTTTTGTTTTTTTTAAAGAGATAGATGCTATTCTTTCAAAGTAAACTAAATAGGTATGTAATGTTTTTTCATATCCTGGTACTACAATATTCCTTTTATTTTGAGTTTTTAAAGTTGTAACTAAAATTACTTGAATTATTACTGAATTTTTCCAGTGAAAAATATTTTTATATTATCAGGTTATTTCTCTTCTAGGAATAGCCATTGCTAACTCAAGAAGATAGGCTTTAAAAATTTTGATTGGCCTGGCAGTGGTGGCACAAGCCTTTAATCCCAGCACTTGGGAGGCAGAGGCAGGCGGATTTCTGAGTTCGAGGCCAGCCTGGTCTACAGAGTAAGTTCCAGGACAGCCAGGACTATACAGAGAAACCCTGTCTCAACCCCCCCCCCCAAATGTTTAGATTGCTTTTTAGAAGAGTTTTACAGGATAGCTTCCTTTGCTTCTGTTTTCTCACCTGTACCTGTATGGTCAGGGAACAGGATCATGGATTTAGAACAAGATCTTAGACATTGCTGTATCTTTTGTTAATATTTGTTAATTCACTGCATACTGATTATTATGCTTACTGGATTATTCAATTCAGGGAATGCTTTATACGCAAGGTATTAAATTGCTTTTCATAGATACCTCAATATGTTGAGAGAATATCCTATAATTTACTTGTTTGCTTAAAAATATATAATTTACTTTTACTTAAAAATTAATTTACAAAATGTGTTTCTAAGCTTGTTTAGCATTGTTATGCTCTAGCTTTGTTTCTTAGCAGGGAAGCCAGAGTAGCCACCATTATCCTAATTGAGGCCTTGAATTCCTCACTGTAAAGAATGGCTTACAAGTTAGGGGAATTGAATGTTTAGATACACGTGAAGTTATTTCTGCTTTCAGTGTCTTTATCAATGAGATTAAAATGAACCTTTCATGTAGGGAGAAGTTCCACAGAAGCCACAGGAGGAACTCACATAGATATAGTCACATAAATAAAAAGAAAGTCTTTACTCAGGCTGGCCCAAAACTTAGTTTGTAGCTCAGCTTTGGCTTGGAGATCTTTCTGTCTTAGCTTCCTTCCTTAGTGCTGTGATTACAGGCATGAACTACCACTCTAGCTTTTAAAAATCATTTTTTATGGGGGGCTCAGAATTGACCAGAAAGCAAACAAACCTACAAGAATATTTAAATTAAAAGTCAGTGATAAAGCAGAAATGACTCAGAAGACACAATATCAGCAAAACCCACCTAGAAGGGTGACAGCTCATGAAAACTGTAAACTTGGGTCTTACTATAAACCTGACAGCAGTTCAGCATTTTGGAGTGTTCTTTCTACTCCCCCCCCCCCCCGGCAGTTTAGCTGGTTTCTGCCTCTTTTAGGTAACTCAGAATTTGTGAGGGTAACTCTCAGCAGTCTTTACTTCATATATATGCTTGGGAAAAGAGGGGCCTAGTGAATCTAATGAGTTTCAGGGACTTCTTGAAGGTGTTTTGAGTGGTTTACTCTCAGAATTTAAGGAGCTTCCCTGCTGCATACAACTTTTCACCTTCCTATAAGTGTCCTGTCTTAAACTATACTGAGTTCCATGTAGGAGGAAACTGTAAGGCAACATGAAATGTCAGGAGTCCAGATCAGAAAAGGATAAATAGGATTGATTGAGATAGTGAAATTTTAAAGAAAGGGTTTGGTTTTCAAAGAAATTTGGTTACACTCCATGAAAGAATAGAGGCCCAGAAAGTCCTTTTCTTTTTAAAAGTTGTAGTGGAAGTTTTTCCTTTCTTACTCTAACTTGACTTATGGTGTGACCTATTCAAATTCTTAGACTATATTTATTTCCACATGTGTTCCCACTAGAAGACTTTGTAAATTTTTTGTTTGTTGAAATTGTAAATTCATTTTTATTTTTTTTGTTATATTCATCCATGTATTAGTTTTCTTTTGATGTAATAAAATACCTTGGTTAAACGTAGCTTAGAGAAGGAAGAATTTATTTTGACTGTGGTTCCAGAAAGAGTATAATGTCAAGGTTGTTGGGCTGTGGCACATAGGAGCACACTAGCAAAACAGGATTCACCCCTTAGTGATGTGCTTCTTTCAGCAAGGTCAAATCGCATAAAGTTTTGGTATCATCTTCAAAACAGCAACAACAGCTGGTGACCAAGTATTCAAATACATGAGTCTGTGGGTGACATTTAGTTTAAGCCACCCTAATGTGTTTATTGTGTATCTGTATGTGTCATGTGGTGGTTAGAGGACAGCTTGTGGAAGTTGGTACTCGCCTTCTACCATGTAATGGTTTCAGGACTTGAATTCAGATGATCATCAGGCTTGGGGGGAGCCTACTGAGTCATCTCACTACCCCAAATTCACCTTTTTTTTTTTTTTTTAAATAAGATTTAGTGTATATATATATATATATATATATATATATATAAAATTTTATATATATATAAAAATAAGATTTAGTGTATATATATATATATATATACATACACACATACATGCACACATACATATACATATATAGCTGTCTTCAGACACATCAGAAGAGGGTATCAGATCCCATTACACATGGTTGTAAGCCACCATGTGGTTGCTGGGAATTGAACTAAAGACCTCTAGAAGAACAGTCAGTGCACTTAATTGCTGAGCCATCTCTCCAGCTTACCCAAATTCATTTTTAAATATTTTCATGTTTAGTAATTTTTTTCTGTAGTTAGCTGGGGAAGTCTATTGCAGTTTTGCTAACTGTATAAACTGCTTTATCACTGACTTTTAATTTAAATATTCTTGTAGGTTTGTTTGTTTGTTTTGTGGTACCAGGGATTGAACTGTGTATGTCCTTAAACATGCTAGTCAAGTTTGCAAGAGATAGAGGGGTATTTTGTCTTTCCCCTTTCTTTTTTTCTTTTTTCTTTTCTTCCTTTTTTCTTGTTTCCCCCTCCTTTTTCTGTTAAGGCAAAAATCTCAATAAAATTGCTAAGACTGGCTTTGAATTCACTCTGTAGACCAGATATTCTTCTTCGAGCTTGCTATTTGCTGGGATTATAGGTCTTTCTATGCTACAGTGTTTACCTGTAGGTTTCTAAAAGTTAATTATATATTAAGAATTATTTGTTAATAATTAGGGTAAGTATGTATGTATGTATACCATGTGTAGGCCTAGTGTCTAAGGAAGCCAGAAAAGAGCACTGGGTTCCCTGAAATTGGAGTTACAGAAGATTGTGAGTTTCCATGTGTGTGCTATGTACTATGCAAGAGCAGCAAGAACCAATGTGCCATCTGTCCAGTCCCCCTTATGTATTATTTTAAAAATATCTTAAGTAAGGCTGAGGATGATGGTATATCCTTTTAATCCCAGCATTTCAGAGGCAGATACTGGTGGATCTCTTGAGGTCAAGGCCAGCCAGGGACCGTGTCTCAAAAAAATTTTTATTTTAAAAAAATATGTGTACATACACGTACCAGTGCCTATGTGTGCATGTGAAAGCCAGAGAACAACCTTATATGTTGTCTAAAGGACACTTTCTATTTGCTTTCAGATAGGTGATCAGAGAGCCACAGGGATTCTCTAGTTTTGGCCTCTTCAAGGCTGGGATTACAACTGTGTGCCATTTTGTAACCCTGGTAATTCTTTGTGGGTTCTGGGGATCAAACTTATGTTCTGGTGCTTATAAGTCAAGTGTGGAACCATTCTCTTAGCCTCCAGGTATAGTTTTTAATCTCAAATAATTCATGGCTTGCTTTGCAACTTATCTTTTATTTTATCTTCTGTAACTATAAAGATCTTCATGCAGTGCTCAGCAGTGTCCATGTTGGTTGTGGCTATAAATCTATGGGACAAATTACCACTTGTTTTCAGAAAATATGCTATGTGTAAATCATCTTCACCTTCACTTTTCTCTTGCATAGAAACAATCTCCTTTCCCGTACCCTCAAGACTGTGTTTGTTTCTCTGTGTAGCCCTGGTTGTCCTGGAACTCCCTCTGTAGACCAGGCTGACCTAGAACTGAAGAGGCCTGTTTTTGCCTCCTAAGTGCTGTGAATAGAGGTGTGCGTCACTACCTCCCATCTAAGTTTTTTTTTTTTTTTTTTTTTTTAAACTTAAATTTATGTGTATGGGTGTTTTGCCTTTATGTATGTCTGTGCGCCATGAGTACGTTAGCATGGGCCCACTGAGCTAGCATCACAACAATCTTAATGTGTGCTTATTTAGGGCTTTGTTCATTGTTAAGCTTTTTGGTTTTCTCACTTGCACTATGATCACTTCTATAGTCCTTTCTTCTTCCCAACTGCTTGTTTCCTTCCACTTCTCAAATAGTATTCCTTCTATATTCATGATATACAAACACATGCAAATATACTTATGTGCACATATACATACATATAATCTTGAGAGTTATAAGGCAAAACATTAAATATTTATCTTAGTTTAGCTTATTTCACTCAACATGATGAGTTCTATTTCCATTTATTATCTTTTGTGCTACATGTTTCACTCCTTTTTTAAAAAAAATGTTAAATTATTACTTTTTTGAAAATGTTACATTATTATGGGTGAATGTACATTTGTACTACAGAGTGCCTGTGGAAATCAGAGAACAACTTTGTTGATTTGGCTTTCTTCCTTCACTTTCATGTTAATTCTGCTTATTAAATTTGCTGTTAGGCTTGTATGACAAGTACTTTGCCCTTTAAGCCATTGTATCCTTTATAGCTGAATAAAATTCCATTTTGTAAACATAATTACATTTTGTCTTCATCTATTGATGGACAATTAAGCTGACTTACATCTTTCATAGTAGATAGAACTGCAGTAAGTATTTGTTGTGTGTGCAGGTACTTTTGTGGTAATGCTGTTTTGGATTCTGTTTGGTATATACATAGGATTGATATAGCTGGATTGTGTATAGGACAGTCTATTTTTGAGGTTATGAAGAACCAACATACTTCATCCATAATGGTCCACATATATTTTTATCTTCACATTCCCTTGTCTTAAACTTTATTTTTGCTCTTTTATTTTGTTTCGTGCGCTTTCCTAGGCCTCCTGCCTATACTCACTGTTTTTACATGATGTCTTATTTTCTTCAAAGCTTCTTAATGGTGAGAGGGCCCAGAACACCTTTCAGTAAAGATTATATTGATTGCATGCATGTATACCATTTCTGAATGGGCAGAACTCTCCCTTTTATTACTAGGAAGTACATAAGGGATAAAATAAGTCATGATTTGAATCACAGAAGTATATTACTACCATCACCTTCGGTAAAGATTTGAAAACGAATTTAAAACATGATAGAGGAATATTCCAGAAAGTGAATCAATATGCCCCTATATATTCATTACTTTCCTTGTGGCTGTGACCAATAACCCGACAGAAGCAGATTAAGGAAAAGTTCATTTTGTTTGGATCATGGTTCTATTTCTTTCTTTCTGTCCCCCCCCCCCCTTTCCCTCAAGATTCCTCTACCCACCACTTACCCAATTGCTCATGGTTTTAAAGAGTATAGTTTTTTATGGTCAGGAAGGCATAGTGCTATGGCAGGAAGATAGATCACTCTCCTGGAGCTCTTCATAGCCTAATGGATCAGGATTCAGAGCATTTGGGCTGGAACCAGAAATTACTATCACCTTTAAAGCCTTGTTTCACCAGCCCACTTCTGGTAGTTAGGGCCACAGTCCTCAAGCTTTCACAACTTCCCAAAACAGTAACACCAGCTGGTGGCCAAATGCTCAAACACGTGAGCATACATGATGTTTCATATTTTTAAACTATAATAGAGTGTATCATAGCTGGTTCAATGCTGTCTTGCTTGATATGCCTTGTATTGAAGGTGGTATGACTTGATGCTTAGCTTAGATTATTTTCTCCCATACACCTAGGTCTAAGAAGTAGTGGAAGATTTTGGAGGGGGGTGGCGTGATGGTTTGAAACAGGGTTTCTCTCTGTAGCACTTTGGCTGTCCTGGAACTTGTTCTGTAGAACAGGCTAGCTTTGAACTCAGAGATCTGCCTACCTCTACCTTAAAGGCATGTACCACCATACCCGACTTGATTTTTTAAAATAGGTTTATTTTATGTATGATTGTATTGCCTGAATATATGTAAGTGTACTACCCTTGCCCAGAAAATTTTGTTGGATCACTTAGAGCTTTAGTTATAGATAGTTGTGAGCTGCCACATAGGTGCTAGAACTGAACCTCTGGGTTCTTGCAAGAATAGCAAGTGTCCTTAGGTGTTGAACCATCTCTCCAGCTCCCAAAGTGCTCTCGTGCTCCCTCCCCTCCCCTCCCCTCCCCTCTCCTTTTCTTCTCTTTGGGTTTTCAAGAGAGTTTCTCTTTATATAGCCCTGGCTGTCCTGGAACTCACTTTGTAGACCAGGCTGGCCTCCAACTCAGAAATCCGCTTGCCTCTGCCTCCTGAGTGCTGGGATTAAATGTGTGTGTCACCACGCCCGGCTCACTAGTGTTTTTCTTAAAAGGTGGTAGAGAAGGTATAGGCTTGTTCTTGAGATTCTAAAGAATATTGTTATTTCCTAGACTATAGGAAGACAATGGATAATTAACATTTTCTGTATCCTAAGATGGGACACAGTTACAAAGTTTAGGAGGTTCCCAGTTTAGATTCCTTGGAGGAACTTAAAGACTGAATGCATGTCTTTAAGTCTGTGCTGGAAGGGCCAGGTGGAGCCCTGGAGCTCATTGGCTAGTCAGCTTAGCCAAGTCAGTGAGTTCAATGTTCAGTGAGAGGCCCTATTTCAAAACTGAAACCTATTGGCCTCTGGCTTCCAGACTCAAGTACTTTTATGCGCACACATCTTATTTTTTTGTTTCATAATACTACTATGGGTTTTATCCTACTTTATGGATAAGAAAAATGAAACTTGGAAAAAAAATGATATGACTTAATTTGGTAAGGCTAAGGAAAATTGAAATGCAAACCCAGTCCTGACATATATAATACCATATACTGCATATGGTATTCTGTTCCCAGGAATTCCTGCTGCATCAAATTTCAGCAGAGAAGTATGCTGATGCTGTTGTGTTTAAGCATAAGCTACAACATACAAAGGGCATCAAGATATATCTAGACAAACTCATCAGTATATATTTAGAGTATAGGAGTCATTTAAGTTTGTAGGGAGAGATAAAGAATGAGAATTTAGATGACTTCAACAACAGAACAGCTTTATTTAACCTGAGAATGATATATCAGGTTCTGGTACATCATGGTCAGATGTAATATTGTAGGTGGTAGAGTGTCATTGTTAATTCTAAGGAAGAAAATCCTTTTGGCAGAATATTGAAAAGCCTTTACAGATATGGTATGACTATTTTTTGTCTTGTCTGCTCCATGTTCCAATTTTTTTTTTGGTTAGGAAGTCAGCTCGCTGTAGCCTATGACTCAATGTAAAGAAAAATATTCTTATTGTAAGCAGTTTTAATGTTGATTAGAAATCTATAAAGATTATTAGATTGATGGATCTTTAAGAAGATCTATAGTAGAAATGTAATAAAATCTTTGCAGTTGTTTGTTGGTATATCACTTTATTAGTTACTTTTCTATTACTGTGATAAAACACCATGACCAAGGCTGTTTATAAAAGAAAATGTTTAATTGGGTGTACAGTTCCAGAGGATTAGGGCCCATGATGGTTGAGTAAAGGCATGGTGGTAGGAACACCTGAGAATTTAATCTTAAACAGCAAGCAGGAGACACAGTGCTAATCTCAAAGCTCACTACTGGTGGCACACCTCCTCCATTAAGGCCACACCTCCTAATTCTTCCCAAACAGTTCCATAAACTGGGAACCAAGTATTTGGACATGAGCCCATGAGGGCCGCTCTCATTCAAACCACCACTAGTATTTTTCCAATATTGATTTATTAATGAAGGTTGAGGAAATGATTGTTTTTAATAGTTACAGTAATTACAAAACATACCTCTTCTTTTCTGTTCAATTCCTGTGCTAGAGTGGTAACATTATTTTGATAAATCATATTTTACTTAAGAGCATCTACATAATATTTAGATAAAAGATTTATCGGTTACCTTAACATGATAGTACACTTCTGTAATTCCAGTTGAGGTAGAATTATAAAATCAAGGCTAGCCTGGACTACATAGACTTTCCTTCAGAAAACCAGAAACATGCAAAAATGGAAAGGGGAAAAAAAAAGATTCAAAGAGGATCTGCTGTAAAGATGGGACTCTAACTTTGGGGTCATGATGCATGCCTTTAACCCTAGTGCTGGGCCACTAGGGAGGCAGAGGTAGGCTATCCAGGGACATACAGTGAGACCCTGTCTAAAAATCCAAAATGTTTATTTCTATCATCATCATCATCATCATCATCATCATCATCATCATCATCATCATCTCATTATTTTATTTATTTGTTTATTGAGACAGGGTTTTTCTGCATGGCCTTGGCTGTCCTAGAACTTGTTCTGTAGACCAGGCTGGCCTTGATCTCAGAGATTTGCTCACTTACCTCTGCCTCCCAAGTGCTGAGATTAAAGGCATGTGTCACCTCTGCCTGGCAAATATTTATTTCTTAATATCTAGTCAGATTTCATATATTCAGTTGAGTCATAAATATCCCTTTCCTCTTTAATGTATAGATTCTATAGAAAATTGCTTACAATTCCAGATCTTGTCCTTACAATTTCTCACATGTAGATTCTGCTAGTTATACTTACTACAGGGATTCTCTTAACATGTCTGTCTGTGTGTTTTATATTTGACTCTTGACTATGAGCTTGAACAGGTTGTTTTGCTAGGTGAGATTACCTCAAAAATAATGACTTTTATGTTTTAAAGACTTGTTTGGCCTATTTATTTTACATAGAAACTTAAAAAATGTAGGCAAAGTGATAAAGTGACATTTCTGAAACTTTAAAGAGGAGGAAGAGAGAAAGCCATACCTTTTGAGTTAGGAAAAGTTAAATTTGAGTAATTTAGAAAATTGGACATGCTCAACTTAGCCATACCACAGGGACTCCATAAACAATGGCCTAACTGGAGTTTTTTTAGAGAGAGATGTTATTTGATAACATAATTATTAGTTCAGTGTTTGGTAATACAATGTAAGGAAAATCAGATATTAGTTCTTATACTTTCTTTGGTTTTCAAAATAATGTATTGCTTGCACAGAGTGGGCAAAGAATGGGGTGATGAGATGGTTCTGTAGAAAAGATGATGTTACCAAGCCTGAGATTGATTCTTTACATGGTGGAAGAAATCTATATATCCCCGTTTCTCTGTGGCTTTGGCCATCCTGGAACTCATTCTGTAGACCAGGCTAGCCTTGATTTCACAGATAATTTGTCTACCACTGCCTCTCAAGTGCTGGCATTAAAGGCTGTGGAATAAAACCCAAACCAAAGTGACAATGGTTTACTAGTACACTAGTACCTAATAATACAGCCAGGTTAGGTGGTTTTTTTTTTTTTTTTTTTAATGTTACTCATGTATATAAACACATTTGTCTATCCTTTATGATGATTATTCATACTAATACTAATCTCAAAACATTTTTAGCCAGTGGGGCTTCTGTTAAGTTGACTGTTGAGTTCTTTAAACAAGACCACAGTACTATCTGATAGCTTTTGCTTTATTGAGTATTGAGAAGAGCCTAACACATTTTTTTCCTTTATGCCTTAGACTTAGAATCTGTCATTTCTTTACAAAGCCCTGCTTCCCTGTATTAGAAGACCATATTGTGGATACTAGGAATGTTCATCATATTGAGGTGGCTGTTTCTCTGAACATTTTTAGTGTACAAACCTAGTTTTTAAAAAATGTTTTATGAATTTAATTTGATCCTAATAATTCATGTTTGTTCACTTTTCATATGCTCTCATCTTTGTAGAGACAGGTCTTACAGGATCTTCTTGTCCCACCTCCAAATGCTGGCATCAGAGAGTATATACTATTATGCTTACTCTTAGTTTTTGTGCCTCTCCCCCTGCCCCAAATTAGTTGATCATTTCTCAGAACATGTTCTGACTCTATAGCCTGGACTGCAAGAGAAGATCCTATTTAAAACAACAGAAGCAATAACCACAGCCATTATAGTGTCATGTCTGTAGCCTTAGCAAAGAGACTAGAGGCCAGCCAGTCTACATTAAAGTTTCAAGTCTACTAAGAAGAGATCATGTCTAAAAAAATTGAAAAATCAACCAAATACAACTACTTGCTTGAATTTCACTTGCCTGTGTCTACTATAATTTTCTATCTACCACAACCTTAGAGAAACAATTTCCACTTGTACTTTTCCACTTCATTTTCTCTTAACCTAGCTAGTGTGGTTCATGTAGATTTATCTTTACTGCTTATGTTGAGGACAGTTTTGGCTCTTTTTTTTTTTTTTTTTTAAACCTAATTGCCTTAAATTAGATAGCTTTTCCATTCTGTAGAAGTGTGAACTTACCATTGTTGGCTGTTAAACATATTAGCTTCTTTGTTTTCCTGCTTTCCTCTTTGGCAAAAACCCTAATATATTCTGAGGATGTCTCTCAGTGGTAGAATACTTGCCTAGCATATGCAAAGTCCAAAGTACAGTCTATAACTCTGCAAAGACAGCCTCTCTCCCAACATTTACAACATAATATGTGCTGTAGAAATTTAGAATTAAATAAGATTTTCCCCTTACCTTTCAAACAGGTATTTCCTCTTGTGTTTCCTATTTTAATACATTTGTGTCATTTTAAGAACTAAGATGAGATATATGTGTTCAAATGTAATAAACAACACATATACACATAATAGTAGATAAATGTATCTATGTTCACAGTATTATACAACCACTAACCTTTTCTAGTTTCAAAACCATTTCACCACTTCATCAAGTATCTTATGTACCCACTAAATATTCACACCACTTTAGATATCAGCGTCTTGATAGTGTAGGCAAGAGCTGATCTCATACTTATTTGCTGTGGCCTCTTGAGTGTTAGTATTAATATAAGTATGCACCAACATGCCTAATACGATTTTTAAAGCATGACTGTTTTCTTTTTAACTATGTGTGCATTTGTGTGTCTGTATATGGGTCTGTGCACTTGAGGCCAGAAGATGGCATTGACTCCTTTAGAGTTGGAGTTATACCTGATGTGGGTGTTGGGAATCAAACTTAAGTCCTCTGTAACTACTATATCATCTCTTTAAAAAGATTTATTTATTTTATGTATATGAGTACAATGTAGCTGTCTTCAGTCACCAGAAGAGGGCATCGGCTCCCATTATAAATAGTTGTGAACCACCATGTAGTTACTGGGGATTGAAATCAGGACCTCTGGAAGAGCAGTCAGTGCTTTTAACTGATGAGCCAGCTCCCTGCTATACCGTCTTTTAAGTACTGAGCCATCTATCCAACTTCTAAGACTGTTTTTTGAACATTTAAATCTTCCAAGCTCACCCTATTTTTTTTGAAAATATATTAAGAACAAACACTCTCCAATTGATCCAAGAGTTAGTTATCATTGTCCCATGTATGAAGTTTAAACTTAATATGGCTAACAAAGCCTTTACTTTATAGATTTGCCATTTTGTCTTGTTTCATTTGTGTCTCTTTGTTCAGTCATAGGCCCAGTTCTTCATTGTAGATAGTCTCTAAGTCTGTCTCTCTTCCCCATTTCCCTTCCTCCCTCCAAGGCAAGGTCTCATTATTAGTCATGGTCATTTTGCAACTCAGTCCACCTCTGCTTCCCATGTTCTGGGATAAAATGTGTGTGCCTTTCTGTGCTTCTCCCCCCCCCCCCCCAACTGCTTCACAGCGCTCTCTCTCTCTCTCTCTCTCTCTCTCTCTCTCTCTCTCTCTCTCTCAAAAACCCCCCCCCCCCCCCCGCTCCCTTTTCTTTTAAACCTTTGAGACTAGACATCACAATATAGACTTGGCCTCAGAGTTGTGGTGCTCTTCCTGCCTTTTTTAGCTATTAAGATTGTTATATGCCCTTCTTTTGTACCCCCCACCCCCGTTCCTTGTACTACTTTTAGATTACCTATTACACATTGTCCTTACTTAAGTGTTTTTCTGGAACAGTGAACCCATGATAGTCAAATGCTAAGTAATACAATACAGACTGCAACTATAATAAATAGGATTTTTAACAGAAGTCAAGATTATTTAGTAAATTATTTTAAAAAGGTCTCAGAGATGAGAAGGTGGTAGTACTTGAACGAGACCTCAAAGGAATCATTCATGAAAACATGATGATGGCCTTAAAAACTACTGAGCTTACCTACTTATCAAAATTTAGCTAGACTTCTGCTGGAAAATGCAACAATGAGATAATTGGGAGCTCAGTTAAGTGTTCTAGGTAGATTCTTGAGACCTAAATTTAGAGCCCTACACTCATATAAAACCTTGGTACAGAAACACATATTTATAGCCCCAGTATTGGAGGGGACAGGTTGATACTAGTGACCCATTACTACAAAGTGTAACTGAAAAGGTTGGAAATGAGATAACCAATGTAGAAACGTATTACCCATAATTCTTACACCTTCATCACACCAAATTCCCATCAACACTAAAGTGTGTATGTGTATTCTTTTCTAGTAGCCAGCAACATAGTTGGGAATCAATGAAAGGGATATATGTATAAGCATAGTAAGATTAAAATACAAATCATATCTTAATGGTATTTTAAAAATCTATTTAAAAGAAAAACAAGCCTGATATTTTAAAATATAGCACTGATTTTATGTTTGCTTTGCCTATTAGATTTATAAAATCTGTGTTCAATATCCAAGAAAAGAAGTTCTTTGTGTTAAAAATACAATCTATCTATCTATCTATCTATTTATTTATTCATTTATTTATTTATTTTCGGCTTTTCGAGACAGGGTTTCTCTGTATAGCCCTGGCTGTCCTGGAACTCACTCTGTAGACCAGGCTGGCCTCGAACTCAGAAATCCGCCTGCCTCTGCCTCCCGAGTGCTGGGATTAAAGGCGTGCGCCACCACGCCTGACTCAATTTCTTTATTTTTACTTGTTTTTTTTTAATGGGCATGTTGGGGTATATATTAATTACTTTATTGTTACTTTGACAAAATATTGATCAAAACAGCTTCAGGAAGAAGTATTCATTTTATTTTACGGTTGGTCAACTATGTAGTTCGTCATGCCTGGGAAGGTGTGATAGCTGCAGTTTGACAGCAGTAAAATCATGGAAGGGGGTATGAGTCTTGGTATTCTGCTTCACAATCCTTACAGAATGGTTCCAACCACATTGCAAATTAAACTGTTCGAAGCACCCTCAGATATGCTGAAGAGGTGTATCTCCCAAGTAATTTCAAATTCAAGTAGGTTGACAAATGAAGATGGACCTGATAGCACTATATGAAGTTGTAGTTGTTGAACTCAAACCACTTTTGATTGCTCAAAGAGTTAATGGTCCACAGTTACCAGCATACTCTGTTTGACATTTTATAGCAGTCTGTGTTGCATTACACTTGCTTTCATGATTAGATGGCCTATCTTGAGGATGATGGCAAGTACTGTATGAGAATCATGTACTCATTTAGATTTCTGGCAAGTCCGTTCTGAACTACTCTTAAACATGTTTTGTCTTCACTCACTGCCCAATTTGAATCAGTCAGCCTTCAGCTCTCTTGACAAATAAAATAATTGATAATTTTTTTTTTGGTGATTGTTGTGTATACTATCATGATTCTTACGCTGACTTCAAAGATGATAGTATATTAAAATTATTAAATTATATTGTATGCATAGATACCTCTAATGTCAGTTACACTTCTTTAAAGCTATTTTCGATCTGCCCATTACAAAGACATCCTTATTTTATTAAGCCCATCTCTCTAAACTCTTAAGGCTATACTCTTCCTAACTTGTTTGATGATACTTTGTTGGCCTTTGTTTCCCTATCTTACTAGTTTCTTGTCTCTATTCTTATTTTCTGCCCTCATCATCCATCCTCCATGGCAGAACACTGTTTAGAAGAGAAAAATCTTATGATACCATCACCATTTCTGTAGGCACCAGTTACTATTAGATAGCTATTCCTGTTGCATAGTTGAATGTACCTCAAGGCATCATGGCAAATAGATCGATGTTATCGTAAGAAAGAGTTGATAAAATTTAGCAATTCCAATGCGAAAGTGCTTTTGATTGTTTATAAAGGAATTGTCCTAATGATTATAGAAAAACTTGCTATTTATTTGATTTGAGTTTTGGTTTTCTTTCAACTAAAATCTTTTGTGAGATTGAGCCTTATTTGCATGTTGATGGCCTCTCATAAAACCTACCCAGAATGCTAAGAGCTTGTTTGGATTCCAGAGTAGATGTAAGAAGACAAAACAATCCCATCTGGATAGGTTGATGTAACCCTGGCTTTCTTGTTGTATGGAAATGTAGTCGTGAGGCAGCATCTTAATAGTTTTCATAGTTTATGGCTTATGTATGGTCATTTTGTAATTTACCTATTGGAGAAAAAATGTTTTAAAGTTTTTATTGAAATGTTCTTTTTCCACAGAACTCAACAAAAATCCAGTGGAAGGCTTTTCAGCAGGTTTAATAGATGACAATGATCTCTATCGTTGGGAAGTCCTTATTATTGGTCCTCCAGATACACTTTAGTAAGTATATTGGAATTGACATCTTGAAATAGTTACTCCTTCAACTAAAATTAAAACTTAATTTTGAAAATTGCAGTTTTAAAGGAACAAACAAAATGGTTGTATCTAGTATCATTTCAATTTGCTCATGTGTAGAGCCTTTGTGTTATGCTTGAAGCTCTAATGTCTAAAACCTGTTTTTAAAAAGTTAGCTTCAGAAATTTAGATTATCTTGCTACTGGAATAAATCTGTTATGAAAAGCTTTTTATGGTGAGGTTATATGTAAACCACTCCCCCAAACACACACACATACACACACACAAACCACTCCCCCAAACACACACACACACACACACACACACACACACACACACACACACACACGGTTTTTCTGTATAGCCCTGGCTGTCCTGGAGCTCTCTCTAGACCAGGTGGGCCTCAGACTCCAAGATCTGCATGTTTCTGGCCCCTAAGTTCTGGGATTTAAGATGTGTGCTGTGTGCTACTACTGCCTGGCTATAAATAATTTACATACATACATACATACATACATACATACATATTCTAGAATTTAGGAGATTATTTTTTGCAAACTTGGAGAAGAGAAAATTTCATTTCTGATTATATGTCTATGTGTGCTTTTGTGGGATTATGTTCATGGGAATGAAGGTGCACTAGGAGGCCATAGGTATTGCATCCCCTGGAGCTGGAGTAACATCTGATTATAAGCCATTTGATATGAGTATTGAGAATCAAATTCAAGCCCTTTAGAGGCTCTTAACCGCTCCAGCCAAAAGAGAAAAAAGTCCTATGGAATTTAGAGAGGTGTTTGAGCAGTTAAGAGTACTGAGCCTCTAGGCTCCATTCCCTATGGAAATGATTTTCCTTCTCATGTTTACCATGCCTTGACCCCAAAGGAAATACCATAATTAAGGAAGAAAGTTTTACTGTTTTTTTTTAAACACCACTTTTTAAAAATAATTTATATTTCTTTTATGTTCATTAGTGTTTTGTCTTCATGTAGGTCTGTGTGAGGGTGTTTGATCTCCTGGAACTGGAGTTACAGACACGTGTGAGCTGCTATGTGGGCCCTGGGAATTGAACCCAGGTTCCCAGGAAGAACAGCCAGTGCTCTTAGCTGCTTAGCCACCTCTCCAGCCCCAGTTTTACTGTTCTTAATGCCTTATTATTTATTAAAGTATAAGACTGCAAATTTTTCCTTTTTAAAAACAGAGTTCTTTTTAATTTAATGAAATCAGTTAATGTCTATGTGTGTGGGTGTTTTGCATGCATATATGTGTGTGTACTGTGTTTGGTATCTGAGGAGGTGGATAGCATGGGAACCTCTAGAAGTAGAGTTACAGATGTCTGTGACCCATCTACCATGTGGGTCCTGGGAACTGAACCTAGGGTGCTGGAAGAACAGCCAGTGCTCTTAACTGCTGAGACATCTCTCTAGCCCTGAGATTTTTACATACAATGTATTCTGTATATCTGTGTCTTAAGACTTAAGGGAACTTTCAAGGTCTATTTTAATAATTTTATAACATGGTCTTCACAAAAAAACAGTTTATAATAGTTTATAAGACAGTGTTAGGACATAAAATAACTTAACTCTGACTACCAGTTGAAAATGAGGCAAATGTGGAAGAGAGCGATAGCAGACCTAGATCTCTAGATCTGCAGTTCTTTGGGACTGCATTTCCTTGTTGTAAACATCCCCCTGCCGCAGCCTTCAAGTAGCTGGTTTTTTTTTTTTTTTTTTTTGCTACCTCAAACAGCTGGTAAAAAGTGTACTTTAAAAAAATGGAGGACTGGTGAAGATGACTCAGTTGGTAAATGTTTGCTGAAGAAATTCGATGACAATTCCCAGAACCCATGTAAAAAGTTTAATGTAGTGACCTGTGTTTGTAATCCCAGCTCTCATATTGCAAGGTGGGAGATAGAGATAGGAGAATTAGCCCAGTTATCTTGGAGGAGTAGTAGGCATTATGGCAGAAATGAGAGAAGCTGCCTCAAAAACAAGTTGGAATAAGAGAGGAAATAAAGTTAAAACAAAGCAATATGGTTCACACAGTGGAAAAACGGTGGTTCATGCTTTGTTATAGTTTTTAGCAATCACAATTGTTGCTCATATGTTTCTTTGAAGTATATTTGCATTCATGAGTTTTGCAAGTTGATTTGGGTGAATTTGATCATGGCATGGCATTAGGATTCTTCAGTAGCTGCCAGTAGCCACTGGAAACCGGTTTAAAGATACTCCCTCACAGTCTTGTTGTTATTTGAGGTAAATTTCTTAAATTTCACAAACCATACTGTGTAATAAGTAACCTGGTCTATGAACCTAACATAGTTCTGGTCTGTTCTTCATGTTTATTCTTCTGGGTTTAAAATAGTGTTTGTTTTTTTCCCTAGGCTCAGTTCCTCAAGGGGATACATAGGAACATTCTAATGATAGGATTCTATTTACCCTTAGAGTAGCTATAAAATAATGAGAGTTATTCTCCAAAACCAAGTTCTTATGGAGCATTGTTTAGGAATCCAGGCTTACAATTTGACTCTTAAGGACTCAGTGAGTTTTTTAATCCTTACATGCATTTGTGTCAAGTATTAGTTGATCAATGAAAATATCACTCACTTCTCGGTTTTTAAAAGATAGCTACTCAAGGGTGTGGTCCAAACTTTTAATCCTAGCACCATGCAGCAGGGCTACATAGTGAGACCCTGTCTCAAAATAAAGTCCAGATGGTAAGACCATTTTAGTTAACAGGTCATTCTTTTTACTAAAACCCATTTTACTGCCCCCCCTCTTGTATGTGTGTGTGTCTCTTTCCATGTCTCAATCTCAGCCCTTCTGTTGTTTCTTTTTTAAGGATATTTGTTTGTTTGTTTAGTTTTTGAGACAGGTAGGTGTGTGTGTGTGTGTGTGTGTGTGTGTGTGTGTGTGTGTGTAGCTATGGCTGTCTTGGAACTCACTCTGTAGACCAGGTTGGCCTCAAACTCAGAAATTTGCCTGCTTCTGTTTCTTGAGTGCTGGGATTAGAGGCATGTGTGACTACTCCCCAGCTTGTTTTTATTATCTATAATTATGTGTACATATTGTAGAAATTTAAAATCCCAATCCAGAGTTTCTACCCACCTTTGATCATTCGGTTTGCGGATAAAAGACACACTTAACCTTTACATTTGTAATAAGCCTTGATCAGCTTTAAGAGCTGGGGAGATATCTGTCCTCTATGATATTAATTCTGTCCCAGTCAATAGTCCCATTATATAATTTGCCATGTTTCATCTAGGATGTACTTAACTCCAACTGGCCAACCAACATGGCCATTATTTCATGATTCGTCTAACCTGTGGCAGCTTCTCCTTCATTCCTTCTCTCCCTTTCTCGTTGTTCTCTGACCTCCAGCCCAGAAATCCTGATTCCTGCCTATGTCTGTAGGCTGTGGGCATCTTTATTTACCAATCAGAAATAACTTGGGGTCAAGGACACATAACATCAGTTGACTCTACTTTAGGACTCTCTGTTCTTTGGGGCAACTGGGTCTAGAGGAGCCAGTAGTATTAGCATTAGAATACAAGCAACATCAAGCAAACCCACTCCATATACAGGTCTGTGTGTAGGGAGTGTATGTGAGTGGAGTTGCTTCTCAGAGGCTGAACTTCTAGGTTACCTCTGGAACTGTGCTTGTAGGTGGTTGTGAACCACCTGACCCCTCTAAAAGGATCAGTGTTGTTAACTCTGCTGATCCATCTACCCGGCTCTGGTTGTGGGGTTCTCATTGTTTCTAAGTGTTGGCTCTTGTGTGTGATGTGAATAGCAGGCATGTTTGTGGCAACTTTGGACTTGCTAATGAGACACTGGCCACTTTGGTAGTGCTTTTCTGAAATTTGTAACCTTTGTTCAGGGAAGAAGAGAACAGGTGCCTGGGACAGGTCCTGAGAAAATAGAAAGGTGTCAGGACAAAGGACAGAGAAAAGACTTGTAAATGGAAGTTTTGAAAAATGTTACTTTTGAGGGAGGTAGGCACTAGGACAATTTCATTAGAGTTTGAAAGAAAAACCTGAGATCTGGCAAACTAAATCTTAGTAGCTTCTAGTGAAGGACAATGGAGGAGAGAGGGAAGAAGGCCATGCTATATAAGCTGTTCACATAAGAGGTTAGTTTACATGGCTGTGGTGGGAGGTGGGGTGTGGGAGCTTAGGGAAAAAAAAGAAAAAGAGTAAGGAAACACAAAATGTTGGGGGAAGGACCCAGTGTATTAAGGCAGTGGTTCTCAACCTGTGGGGTACAACAACCTCTTGTGGTTGTTTAATGACCCTTTCATAGAGGTGACATATTAGATATCATCCTGCATATCATATTTACAATTATGATTCATAATAGCAACAATACTATGAAGTAGCAGCAAAAAATTATTTTATGGTTGGAGGTCACTGTGTTAAGCAAAGTGTGCTTAGAAAAGAAAGATAAAAAGGGTTGGAGAGATGGCTCAGCAGTTAGGAGCACTGACTGCCCTTCCAGAGGTCCTGAGTTCAATTCCCAGTAACCACATGGTGGCTCACAACCATCTGTAATGAGATCTGACGCCCTCTTCTGATGTGTCTGAAGACTGCTATACAGTATACTCACATACATAAAATAAATAAATCTTTTGGGAAAAAAAAGAAAAAGAAGACAAAAGCAGACAGACTTAAATGATGTTTACAAGGCTGTTAATTCTAATTAAGTGCTTTATAGAATGTTCTTAAAGAGTACTTACTAAGTGCAAGGAAGTGATCTTGTTGTTTCAACAATGTGAAGAGGATAGAGTGATTGAAAATAAGTTAGCATGGATTTGAGTGATATTTAAATCTCAGTGATCAGTTCATCACCATATAATGGTCTGAGGTGTTAGCTCAGAGAAAGTATTATGCCAAAATTCTGTAAAAATATGGTATGTTGTTTTGTGATGTATAACTAATCTTCACTTACTTACTAAAGGACACTCCACATTATTTACAGTGTATGTAATCAGTGCTTAGTACATTTAAGTTTTACTTTAAGACTGAGAGTTGCCAGGGCTGTTACACAGAGAAACATCTTGAAAAACAAAACAAAAGACTGATAGTTACTGAGTATTTATGTAGTGTGATGGTTTGTATATGCTTGGTCCAGGGAGTGGCACTATTAGGAGATGTGGCCTTGTTGGAGTGGGTGTGTCACTGTGGGTATGGGCTTAAGACCCTCACCCTAGCCGAGTGAAAGTCTTCTACTAGCCGCCTTCAGATGAAGATATAGAACTCTCAGCTCCTCCTATACCATGCCTCTCTGGATGCTGCTATGTTCCTGCCTTGATGATAATGGACTGAACCTCTAAACCTGTAAGCCAGCCCCAATTAAATGTTGCCTTTTATAAGACTTGCCTTGGTCATGGTTCCTCTTCACCGCAGTAAAACCCTAAGACATGTTATTTTTACCCATCTTCACCTAGCATAATTTTTTTTCTTTTATTAATCCTGTATCCAATATTGAACTTTTCTAGTGCTGCCAAGAATAGATTTTCTTAGCCAGGTGTGGTGGTGCATGGCTTTAATGCCAGCATTTGGAAGGCAGAGACAAGCTGATCTCTGAATTTGAGGCCAGCCTGGACTAAAGAGAGAATTCTAGGAAAGCCAGTGCTACACAGAGAAGTCCTATCTTGACCCGAGCCACTTCCTCCAAGTAACTTTTCTTATGTGTGTAATGTTTGGAAAGAAAGGACCAAGATCTCTAGGCAAGTGCTGGACCACCGACAGACTTGGAGTCCCAGTAGTTTAAAAAAAAAAAAAAATCGAAAAGGGTTCTTGATATGTAGTTTGGGTTACTTTAAATTCAATAGGCCTCCTGCCTCACACTTTCCAGTGCTAAATTATAGGCATGTGTCATACCCAGTTAAGACTTGTGTGATTTAATTTACAAAAATAGTAAGGAGGTTTTGTGCCAGAAATATGACCTTGGTTTTTCAAATGTTCAGCACTTGCTTATATAACCCTTTAACATCATGTTAATTGTTCTAATACTTTCTACATGGAGAAATATTTTTACTTCACTGCTACTTTAATGTTTTTTTTCTTCCCCATAGTCACATCTTTTTATGTTTGAACAATAATAAATACAGTCTATCTACTTTGTTATTTTTACCCTATGCATTTTTTTAGTTCTTCTGTGCTAACTTAACTCCTAAAGTTTGTATACTCAAAGATTTGCTGCCACTAAGCAAGGTGTTTTTTGGGGCAGGGGCTAAGGTGGGGTGGGAGAAAAACAGGTAGATGATCCTTAGGTAAAGTAGAGGATAAGTGAATCCATTAAAAAAAATTGAGAACTAGCATAGTTATTTTGGGAACTTTTAGAAAAATAGAAAAAAACATCTGCTTTAAAATTTTAGGGCAACACTATTAAGTTTGACAGTTACTTATAAATAATTTAGAGGGGTAGCGGCAACTTTTTAGCATAAGAATTCCAGTCAGATATTTATTGTGAAGCTTTTGAATGAATTAACAACCAAAATGAAGTGACCTTGGAGAAATAAGTTGCAGGGATTTTGTGGAGGCTGTTCTAATGCCCTTTTACATACATTCTTGGCTCTTTCCTGGATTTGTAGCTTTCTCAAATTCTG
Source organism: Mus pahari (assembly GCF_900095145.1). Taxonomy (NCBI): domain Eukaryota; kingdom Metazoa; phylum Chordata; class Mammalia; order Rodentia; family Muridae; genus Mus; species Mus pahari. The sequence goes on from NC_034603.1 coordinate 40,465,994, forward strand.
TCTATCTACTTATTTTCTACTCTAATTATAAAATGCTTATCTTTAAAACTAATTACTTTCTTTTTAATCCTTAATACCTGTGCTACATTTTATGTTCACCTTTCCATGGGAAAGAAAAGAGAGCTTAAAAAAAAAAAAGACTTTAAAAAAAAGTGTTCATGTGTCTGAATGAGTTATATGAACATCAAGTGGGTGCAGGTGCCCCTGGAGGCTAGAAGGTGGCATTGGGTCCCCTGAAATTGGAGGAACAGGCAGCTGTGAGCTGCCACATGCGGATGCCGAGGACTGAGCCTTTGCAAGAGCAGTAAGCGCCCTTAACCTCTGTGTCAGTCCCCCAGCCTCACATCACCCCTCAGGCTTATGCTTTTTACTAGCTTTATTTTTTCTACTTTTAGCTAATTTCTGATGACTTATTATTTGGAGGTAGGGTCTCATATATCCCAGGCTAGCCTTCAATACCTTGCTATGTATTAGAGGAGGACCCCTATTCCTAGTTGCCTTTCTGCTAGTGTCCTCCCATTGCCTCAGGACCTAGTTTCTCTCCTTTTTAAAGCCCTTAATTTGTATTATGTACAACCCTCTTTTAATCCCCCCACCTCTAAAAACAAGAGAAAAGATCTTTCTTTCTCAGGCTGATACAGTCTTTCTTATTTGGCTTAGGCTGGCCTTGAACTTAAGGGAATCCTTGAGTTGCCAGGCATACACAAACTCTCCATATTTAAATGTTAATTTTCTCATCAAATTGTGCACTTTCTTTATCATTTTTCCATTTAATCTTTTATGTACTTTTTCTTACTGCTTTCATCAAGTGTGGTTTTCTTTTTATGCTCTGAACCCTCAGCTTACCTCTTTACTATTTGGAAATATTTGATATTAATAGCATGGCCTGCACCCCCCACCCCCCCCCACCCCCAACACACACAATGTGTTGATAGACCCTGTGCATGCAGTGCCTATGGAGTCCAGAAGAGAGTGTCTGATAGCCAGGAACTAGAGTTACAGATGCTTGTTAGTCTCCACGTGGGTGTTGGGAATTGAAGCCTGGTCTTCTGGAATATCTGCCAGTCCTCCTCAACTGCTGAGCAATCTTAAACAGTTTTTAAACAGAAAAAAGCAATGAAAAACAATATTTATAATTAAAATTTCAATCTGTACTGAAATGTGCAAAGCACAAAGTTAAAAGGGTCCCATGTCTTTACATCCTACAGTTAATCATTGTTATATGTAATGTGTTGTTCCTGTTGTTGTTACTATTGCTGTTATCATCATTATTTGTTTTTGTTTTTGTTTTTGTTTTTTTTGAGACAGGGTTTCACTATGTATCGCTTGCTGTCCTGTAACTCACTCTGGAAACCTGGCTGGCCACCAATTCAGAGCCTGGCTTTTTCTTTTTCTTTTTCTTTTTCTTTTTCTTTTTCTTTTTCTTTTTCTTTTTCTTTTTCTTTTTCTTTTTTCTTTTTTCTTTTTTCTTTTTTCTTTTTCTTTTGAGATAGGGTCTCTCATTTTTTTCTTTTCTATATTCTTTTTAAAGATTTATTTAATTTATGTTTATGAATACACACATACCAGAGACCATCAGATCCCATTACAGATGGTTGTGAACTCAGGACCTCAGGAAGAGCAGTCAGCGAGTGCTCTTAACTGCTGAGCCATCTCTCCAGCCCTGCCCCCTTTAAATATACATATATAACAATAGCTCCATTCACAATCCCTTACCACAGCCTTCGAAGCTCATAACCACAGTGACTAGAGACTCTCCCCAAACTTGAGGGATGAAGAGCAGCAGTCTGTTGAGTGTTAACATTATGCATGAGCTTAAACATACCAGCACATAGTCAGCAGAATTCGAACCTGTGCACGGAGAAAAGGATTTCTAATCCATTGCCTTAACCACTTGACCATGACCACAGATGTGTTTCTATTTTTATGGTAGTGTGCAAACATTTTTCCCCATCTTTTAAAATTTACTTGTTAGTGTGAGTGTGCATAATGTGTCTGTGGGCATGTGCTCCACAGCATAGATGAAGAGGCCAGAAGACAAATTTGTAGAGTTTGTTCTTTCCATCCAGCTTTAAGTGGGTTTTGGTGATAGAGCTCAGGTGTCAGGCTTGTGTCTCAAGTGCCTTTATTTCCTGAACTATCTTATCAGTCCAGTACACACCCTTTTGAGATTGGGTCTTGCTGTGTAGTTCAGGATGATGTTGAGCTAGATATCAGGTACTAGAATTCCAGGTGAATATCACCATTTAATCATTGTTCTAAGGCCAACTTGGTCTATTTTAGCTGTATGGAGAGTTAGTTGTGAGCTGCCACTTGGGTGCTGGGAATCAAACCTACATCCTCTGCAAGAATTAAGTGCTCTTAACAATTGAATAATCTCTGTAGTCTTCAGCTACCATTCATATATTCATCTGCGCAGGGATTGCTATCCACAGTGGACTGGATCCTCAAATGTCAATCATCAGTTATGACAGTTCTTTCACAGACATTATCACAGACAAATATGACCCAGAAAAATCTTTAATTGAAGTGTTCTCCTTTCAGGTGGTTCTTGGGTCAAGTAGATAATAAAAACTAATCAGGACACAATCCATTTTCAGAGTGTTACTGGGTAGTATATTAGACAGTACAGACATAGAGCACCAGTATTGCAGTATTTCTACTTTGGAAAGGTCTCTGGGAGACCTTTTTATTTATTACTGTCCTTTTAATGAAGTTTTAATATATGATGAAATGAACAAACAATTAGATAAATAGAAGTGTGGCAATCTGATCCCAGACAGGGAAATCACAAAATAAATGCCTAAACTTTAAGACGAGAAATAGGTTGATGGGTATGGTCAGAGCAGAGAAGAAAGATCATTTGAAACCGATATAGAAAATTCAACAACTTGAGTCATGCAGACAAGATTAAACTTCCTGAATTTCATTTGAAGACATATACTGAAAAGACTTGTACCATATCACCAATGATCTGATCTGGATACCTCTGTTTCCAGTGTTCCTTTGAAGTTTTACTAACTACCTGAGAGTTTAACAAAGCAGTATTTACAATGGTTTATTAAACTGTGTATTTGTATTCAGGAAACTAATTTTTTGTCTACCTTTTTGCTGTTTTACTTTCCATACCCTTTTATGTGTCTGATTGACTTGTAAAGAATAACTTAAATGCATGAACTTGGTTTTTCTTTTATTTTTTTCAGTGAAGGTGGTGTTTTTAAGGCTCATCTCACTTTCCCAAAAGATTATCCCCTCCGGCCTCCTAAAATGAAATTCATTACAGAGATTTGGCACCCAAATGGTAAGTTTTCTGATTTTATTTTTACATTTGCAAGTATAATGATTTGTCACTAAAGATTTCACAACTATCTCAGTAAAAGTGCTTAGTGATTTTTTTTTTTTTTTTTGGGGTGCATATAGTCTCGTAATTGACTCAATACAAAGGTCCTGCTTTTGGTATCTGTCAGCGTTCACATGCACAGCCACACACAGGCATATATGTTCATACATAGAAAAGAAATAATTTTTTCAAATTAATGAACAGATGGAGGCAATCATTTAATAATTCCACTTATGAAATGTGTAGAATATGCAACTCTGAAGACTGAAAGTATATTCATGGTTGCTTAGGACTAATGGAGAGTTTGAAGGGGAGAAGGGTCAATAGAGATTATACAAGATTTTGCAGGCAGGGGTGGGGTGGGGTGATGAAAGTTCCTAAAAATGTATGTGCTTTAGTTGCATAACTGAGAAGTATATTATATAGAAATAATTGGATCTCATGCTTCAAATAGTTGAATAATATGGTGAGTGTTTAAAAGTTATTATGGGGCTATCTGGTAAAATTGTTAAGTGAGTTTTAAAAAAGTTGTTGCCATGTAAGCCTAGTAATCTGATTTTGATCCCTGGAACCCATAGAGAGGTACATCACACTCCACTAAGTTATGCTTTGGCCTCTGCACATGGGCTGTGCCATATATGTTTATAGATACACACAATAATAATAACATAATTTGAAAAAATCCTACATGGCAAATAATAATTTGTGTAGCTTAAATGTATTTCAGTTTAGACTTCTCCCCACCCCATCCCACCCCTCTCTTATTGATGGCTTTATTTGTTCGTTGTTTTGGTTTAGATTTTTTTGGTTTGGTTCTTTCTTTTTTTGAGACAGGTTGTCATTGTAGCCTTGGCTGGCCTGAAATTATGTATGTAGATCATGCTGGCATTAAATTCAGAAATTATCCTGCCTTTGCCTGTCATGTGCTGTAATTAAAGATGTGTACTACCATGCCTAGCCCTCACACAGGGTTTTCAAGTAGATTTAGTATTAGGAATAAAGCCATTTGTAAACAACATTGAGATGAAAGGGAAAAAAATAACAAGACTAAACATTGTATGGGGAATAGAGCATTTTGGCAAGATAAGTGTAAATATTAAGTGTATAGCTATAGAGTTAATAATAAACATCTCACAGAGAACATAGTTGTCATCCAACATACTTTTGGAAAACTTACTTAAATCAGAGATCACTTGAATTTAAACAGTATCAGTATAGAAGAACTTTTGTCTTGAGTAAGACAGCCATGATGGCATCAGTGCATATTTGTGATAGCTACATAAATGACATATTTCTCTAAAAGTATGATTGGCATGATTCCAATTTTGGTCATTTAACCTGAAATGCATTCTACCAACATTTAATGATGAACCTTGAAGACATGATAATTGAAATGTGACAAATTTAAAAGAACAAAACTGATTGTGTGATTCTGCTTCTATGAGATACTTTAGTAATTAAAATAGGGCATTTTTAGATATTGAAGAGTTAGGGAAAGTGAAGAGTTTGTATACACAATTTGATTTGAGGAAAATGAGTAGTAGTTGTAATTGTGTATCATTGTGATTATTTTTAATTCTTAACTGAGAAATGGTAGAAATTATAATTTTATTCTATGTATATATTATAATAAAAATGAAATTCATGTCAACAAATACAAATCTTAAGAGGTAGATGTTCTCATTTTTGAAGTGGTATGAGAAATTAAAATATTTTAAGATTCTATAGCTTTAAATCTAAAATTATTCAATTTTAAAATGAGTTTCTTGAGACAAGGTTTCTCTGTGTAGCCCTGGCTGTTCTGGAACTCACTCTGTAGACCAGGCTGGCCTCTAATTCTTAGAGATCTTTCTGCCTCTGCCTCCTGAGTGCTGGGATTAAAAGCATGCACCATCCATCACTGCTCTGCCAAATGATTGTTTTTTTAAAAAGCCATTTTATTTTAAAATTATTATTGTGGTGTTTGCTCATTAATGTATGTATGTATGTATGTGTCTGTTTGTCTGTCTTCAGTCTGTCTGGTCTCACCATCTACCCTTGGCAGGCATGGAACTAAAGAGGTCCACCTGCTTCTGCCTCTTATATTATAGGATTAAAGGCACGGGCCACCACACTTTTATTATTAATTTGTTTTGTGTGTATGGATGCTTTGCCTGCATGTATGTGGGTCCTTGTAGTATATGTGTACCTGGTGCCTGAAGAGCCCAAAAGTGGCTTTTGTATACCCTAGGACTACAATTCCAGAAGGTTGTGCTGCCACATAGGTGATGGGAATCAAACTCAAGTCCTCTGGACGAGCAGCCAATACTCTTAACAATGAAGTAAGATTACTCCATTAATGATTTGGGGGTTGGGGGTGGATACAAGGTCTCATGTATACAAGGCTGGCCTTAATCTTGTAGCTAAGGATGTCCTTTGAACTACTAATCTTTCTGTGTTCACCTCTTGAGTGTTGGGCTTATAAGTATGTGCTGTCTTGACTGGTTTATAGGATGCTGGATGTGGGGCCAAGGCTATGCATTCTGGGCAAGTCCTCTTTTCTCTGAGCTACGTATACCCTTCAGTTCCTATCCTCCAAATCTTGATCTTACGTAGATTCCTTCTGATGGAATTACATACAATTATTCAGTCTCATCTTTTCAAAGGAAGTTCCTTATTTTTTAAAAAGTAGGGGAAAAATTTGTGTTGAATGTTACAATGTTTAATTTTTATTTGATAATTCCATTTTGTTGGATTTCACAAGCCATGGGAGTGGGTTAGGAAGAGAAATCTCAGTTACAGGAAAGTTTTTGTATAAATCATCAAAAGCATGGTCTTGGATTACATGTCAGGAGTAATTCTGCTTTACGGTAGGGTTTCCAAAAGTACTTGGATTGATTGGGTGATTTTATACCCCTTCACATACAAACACCCACCCTTCCTCCTTTCTTTCCTTTCTCCCTCCTGCCTTCTGTCTGATTCTCCCTATGTTCTTTGACCATGAGTTGGGGTAGGAAGACTGCTAACAGGGACAGTTAAAAGTCTTTCAAACCAACCAACCAACCAAACAAACAAGCATACATATGTTATTACTGATTGAAAACTTCTTTTACTAAGAAAATTTATTTAGTCTTACTTCGTTTTTAAACTTCAAGAAATAATAGTATTTTTTGACAGAAGAAATTTATTGTGAAAAGTTACTTTTATTAATAGTGGATACAGTTATTTGAGCATGTTTATAGATTAACACTGTAGGTTTTTTTTTTTTTTTTTTTTGAGAATATTTAATTTAGGATAAAATAGTGCAAAGTGAGATACAGTTGTGTCTTTATCCCCTATAAAATTAAGGATAATTTTGTATTTCTACTCCAGTGACTGTTACTATATGGAACTTGGATTTAAAATGAATTTATGAAGTAGACTATGAGTATCATTTATTTAATTTTAAAGCTTTTATTTTATTTAGTTTTTTAAAGATTCATATTTTATGCTTATGAGTGTTCTGCCTGCATGTATGTATGTATGTATGTATGGGTACCATGTACCCATGGATGTCAGAAGAAGATGTTGGCTCCTCTGGAACCAGAGTTACAGATGGTTGTGAATTGCCTTGTGGGTGCTGGGAATTTAACTTATGTCCTCTGTATGAGCCCCAGTGTTATTAACCACTGCAACATCTTTCTAGCCCCTATTTTATTATTTTTAGTATATGGATGTTTTGCTTATACCAGATGCATGCCTGGTATCCACAGAGGCCAGAAGAGGGTTTCAGATTTTCTGGGACTGTAGGGTACAAACTCTCATGTGAGTACTTGAAATCAGCCAGTGCTTCTAAAGATTTTTTTTTTTTTTTTTCGAGTCAGGATTTCTCTGTGTAGTCCTGGCTGTCCTGGAACTCACTTTGTAGACCATGCTGGCCTCAAACATGGAAATCCGCCTGCCTCTGCCTCCCAAATGCTGGGATTAAGGCATGCGGCACTACCGTCCAGCTGCTTCTAAAGATTTTTATTTATTTTATGTATGTGAATACACTATAGCTGTCTTCAGATACACTAGAAGAGGGCATCAGATCTTATTACAGATGATTGTGAGCCACCATGTGGTTGCTAGGAATTGAACTCTGGACATCTGGAAGAGCAGTCAGTACTCATAACCGCTGAGCCATCTCTCCAGCCCACAGCCAGTGCTTCTAATCACTGAGATATCTCTCCAATGTGTATCTTTCTGTGAGTCTGTTAATTTTCATTATTATCACCTTCCCCCTTTAAAATTTTTATTTGCTGAACCTTGAGGACCTTCTTACTAGAATTTGTGAGCAAGACAGCTGTAAATGCTGAGAATAAAGAACTGGAGAACTAGAAGAGAGAAGGCATGTCCTTTGAATCAGGGACAGCAGTGGAGGTCTGCAGTTAGTTGTAATGTTAAAAAATGTAAAATATAGTTAAATATAGCTTACATTCATACTTAGTTTTTGAGGTGACTCTTGTACATTTGGTAAAATCTGTAACATCTCAAAAGTTAGTAGATTATATTTAAGAAATTTCCATGTAAGTAATGTTTTGTGTGTGTGTATATATGTGTGTGTGTGTGTGTGTGTGTGTGTGTGTGTGTGTGTGTAAGTATCACATTTGTAATAGACTTTATGTAACCAAATTAAAACAATTCTTATTTTATAATTTTACAGTTGATAAAAATGGTGATGTTTGCATTTCTATTCTTCATGAGCCTGGGGAGGATAAATATGGTTATGAGAAGCCAGAGGAACGCTGGTTACCTATCCATACTGTGGAAACCATCATGATTAGTGTCATTTCTATGCTGGCAGATCCTAATGGAGACTCACCTGCAAATGTAGATGCTGCGGTAAGGTATTTGCCTGATAGCTGCTGCTTCCGTCCTTTACTCTTTTTATTTTCTCTCTTAATAAAACTCAACTTGAAACTTAATACATATGCACATTTAATTAATTAATTAATTAATTAATTTATTTATTTATTATATGTAAGTACACTGTAGCTATCTTCAGACACTCCAGAAGAGGGTGTCAGATCTTGTTACGGATGGTTATGAGCCACCATGTGGTTGCTGGGATTTGAACTCCAGACCTTTGGAAGAATAGTCGGGTGCTCTTACCCACTGAGCCATCTCACCAGCCCCATATGTACATTTCTTTGTGTCCATATTTTCATACAAATAAAAATTTATTATGTATACTGGATTATTTTGTACTGTCCATGTATAATGAATTATTTTGAAATATATAGGATAAATGTGGTTATGAGAAGCCAGATATTGTGCAATATGTAGATACTGTGCCATAGTAAATTTGAACTAGTTGGCATGTATTAATTCCCTCATTAATTTTTGTAGTAAGAACAATTAAAATCTACTCTTTTTCATTAGTATTCAAAATAGTGGATTTCATTATGTTATCATATGTTCGTAAAATTATCTTGTAGTTGTCTTGGTTTGAGGACTTTATTTTTAACTTTGAAAAATAAGAATTAAAAATTGCTGTTGTCCCTGCATTCTTTTAATGGTTATTATTATAAGAAAGAGAAATACAGGCTAAGTATTTTTGTGAGCATTTCCTGGTATTTATTTGTTTATTAAAAATTGGTTTTGTTGTAATTTAACTATGTTGTTGTTCATGCTGGTACTGGTGCCATCCAAGGAGACAACCATTGTTAACCATTGTTCCTACTTTTACAGTGTGTGCGCATGCAGCAACGGGGGTGGGGGGTAGAGGGAGAAAGAGAGAGAGATACCTGTTTTTTGATTTTTTTTTTTTTTGATTTTTTTTTTTTGCTTGTTTGGGGGTAGGTGCCTTATCTATGCTGGCTCTTTCATGGGCAAAAGACAACCTTGGGGAGTAGATTCTCTCCTAGCATGTGCTTCAATCCCTAACTCGGGTCATCAAGCCCTTTAACTACTTAGCCATTTCACTAGCCACCCTTTTTCTATTTTAAAAGAGGATTTTTCCAGTAGCTGTCATTAGCACAAGAGCTTTCTCTTTGTAGTTCCTAGCCTAGTGCTTTACAAAACTTGCTTTTGTACCTTGTCAGCTTTTTGGCAGGGATAGTATTGGGCTCTGGCCCTAGGTCCTCATAGGTTCTAGGCAAAGGACTCAGCACCTGAGCGGTATTGAAAATACTATACTATGCCTTGGAAAAAAAACTTGTGGCGTTTTTAGGATTGATTTAAAACCAGGTTTAAAACAAGCGAGGCAGGTATGCTGCTACTGAGTTACAACCCTATCATGGCATTTTAAGATGTGTAATTACAAAAGGATCACATTTATAATTCAGATAGATAGTTTTAATTATAATAGGTTTATATAAAATAATTTGGTTTTATTTTTTGTATCTGCAGAAAGAATGGAGGGAAGACAGAAATGGAGAATTTAAAAGGAAAGTTGCCCGCTGTGTAAGAAAAAGCCAAGAAACTGCTTTTGAGTGATGTTTATTCAATAGCTAGTAACTTCACTTATTTCAGGGTAAGTTCATTTTAAAACTGTGCAACTCTTTTATCTTTTTTGCTCAAATGCTATGCTAATTTTTGTAG
>NC_034603.1:40477046-40477244 GCF_900095145.1 Mus pahari
TGGAACTCACTCTGTAGACCAGGCTGGCCTCAAACTCAGAAATTCACCTGCCTCTGCCTCCCAAGTGCTGGGATTAAAGGCATGCGCCACCATGCCCGGCTCTTCTTCTTTTTTTTTTTTTTTTCTTATTTATACAACTTGAAGCCACATGTACAGGGGTGGCACCACCTCCTCCCCCCTGCTCATCTACATCAGTTA
>NC_034603.1:40477255-40478688 GCF_900095145.1 Mus pahari
TTCTTCATGAGCCTGGGGAGGATAAATATGGTTATGAGAAGCCAGAGGAACGCTGGTTACCTATCCATACTGTGGAAACCATCATGATTAGTGTCATTTCTATGCTGGCAGATCCTAATGGAGACTCACCTGCAAATGTAGATGCTGCAGTAAGAAAGAATGGAGGGAAGACAGAAATGGAGAATTTAAAAGGAAAGTTGCCCGCTGTGTAAGAAAAAGCCAAGAAACTGCTTTTGAGTGATGTTTATTCAATAGCTAGTAACTTCACTTATTTCAGGGTAAGTTCATTTTAAAACTGTGCAACTCTTTTATCTTTTTTGCTCAAATGCTATGCTAATTTTTGTAGATCATTTGATTTTGCTATTTGATTTGTATATATTGGCTCCATTTTATTCTTCCAGTTCCATATACTGTAGTTTGCTGCTTTTCAGAGCTATAATATAACGACTTTTTTTTTTTTAAATCTTTTGGAGCACTCACGTGTTTTTAAGTCGATGTTCTGTATTAAATAGTTTCATGTTAATAGTCTCCTAATTTTCACTGGTAGTAATGAAAGGTTTTTAACTTTTTTTTTTTTCTTTTTTAAATGCTGCTGGCAATTAAACCTAGTGCCTTGGCACTTCCTGAAAAAGGGTATCCTATCACTGAGCCTGTATTGATGGTAAAATTTCTGGTAATGAAGATGTCAGTTGGTTCTTCATTTCACCCTTTTTTATTTATCTTCATTTACCTTTTTAAATGGGAACTGAAGTATCTTGGACCCTCTTATGCTGAATATTATGTATGGTGAGCCCCCCCTTCCCGTGCCACCACCACCGTCCCCCACCCCTTCCAGTTTAAACAAATAAAGAGCTGAAAGCTAGTAATGAGCCCACTTGTTAGAGTACTTGCCTAGAGTTCAGGAAGCCCTAAGGTCAACCCTGTTCTAGTTAGCTTTTTTGTTGCTGTGATAAAATAACCAACTTGTTGAGTTCTTAATTAGGGTTTCTATTGCTGTGATAATGCACTTTGATCAAAACACAACTTGGGATAGAAAGGTGTAATTCATTCTAACAACTCTTAAGGTCACAATCCATCACTGAGGGAAGTCAGTACAGGAATTCAAGGTAGGGAACTTGGAAGCAGGAATAGAAGCAGAGGTCATGGGAAGATTGCTCACTGACTTGTTCCTCATAGCTTGCTCAGTATGCTTTCTTTGTTTTTTTTTTGAGACAGGGTTTCTCTTTGTAGCCTTGGCTGTCCTGGAACTCTGTAGACTGGGCTGGCCTCAAACTCAGAAATTCACCTGCCTTTGCCTCCCAAGTGCTGGGATTAAAGGCGTGCGCCACCACACCTGGCTCAGTATGCTTTTTTTTTCTTTTTTTTTTTGGTTTTTCGAGACAGGGTTTCTCTGTGTAGCCCTGGCTATCCTGGAACTCACTCTGTAGACCAGG
>NC_034603.1:40478699-40493898 GCF_900095145.1 Mus pahari
TTAAGAAAATACCGTACAGACTTGCTTGCATGCAATCTAATGGAGGCATTTTCCCAATTGAGATTTCTCTTACCGAATAATTCTAGCTTCTGTTGACCAAAAAAACCCCAAAAAACCAAAAAACAAAAAAAAAAACCACAACAATGAAAATACCGGAACATCTAGAAGAGGGTTTACAGGTTATAATCCATCATGGAAGAAAGCCAGGCACTCAGATCAGGAATCTAGAGGCAGGAACATACAACAAACAATTAGGAATACCAGTTTTGGATTGCTTCCCATAATTGACTCATCCTGCTTTCTAATATAACCCAGAACCACATGCTAAGAGGTAGCACCATCTACATTGGGCTAGGCCCTCCCTTATCAGTCATTAGTCAAGAAATGTGTCACCGATCAATCTCTTTGAAGACAGTTTCTTAATTCTCAGGTGACTCTAGCACAGTGGTTCCTAACCTTCCTAATGTTTCCACACTTTAAATACAATTTGTGGTGATCCCCACCGTGAAATTACTTTTGGTGCTACTTCATAACTGGGATTTTGCTATTGTTATGAATTGTATCTGATATGTGACCCCTGTGAAAGGGTCCTTTGACCCCCAGGTTGAGAACTACTGCACTCCTTTATGACAAGTTGACAAAAACTATCACAAAGATTCCCCAGCCCCACATAAAACAAGGTGTTGTGGCACATGCTTTTATTTCCATTATGGTAAGAGGACCAGAAGCTCAAGGTTACCTTTGGGAATGTAGCAGATTCAAGAACAGTGAGGAATACATGAAACACTCCAAAAAACATCAAAAGAAAGATTTCATATTGCTAACACCATTGAACATCTTTCTTTCTTTAACTGGTCTTTTATATCTTGGTGGGACAAGTGGGGTAAAGTTTCTCTTTCATTATATAGTCTGTAGCCACAAGTATCTTATATCTAGTAGGGAGTCAAAGATGAAGAACCCCCATCTGACATAGAAAAGAACATAATGGGGCTGGTGAGATGGCTCAGTGGGTAAGAGCACCTGACTGCTCTTCCGAAGGTCCGGAGTTCAAATCCCAGCAACCACATGGTGGCTCACAACCATCCATAACAAGATCTGATGCCCTCTTCTGGAGTGTCTGAAGATAACTACAGTGTACTTACATATAATAAATAAATAAATCTTTAAAAAAAAAAAAAAAAAGAAAAACATAATGTTCACATTTTTTTTTTTTTGAATTCAATATTGAGGTGATTAAAAACTGAAATGTGAGCTAGTTGTGGTAATATATGCTTTTTTACCCCAGCCCTTATATGCTAAGGCTGGAAGAGCAGCAGGGCTAAGATTGAACTCAAGGTCTTGTGTGTGATATTGTACCAGTGAGCTATATCTCCAGCCCATAACTTCCTCTCTCCTTGATTCTTTTCGTCTCTCTTCTTTGGCTTTCCTTTACAGTTCTTTGCTTCTGTTCTTTTTCTGTGCTCCATTCTAAGATGAGGTTCTTCTACTTTAGGTTCCCAAAATAATGTACTAGAAATACTGACACAATTTTATGCAAACTGGAGTGCAGTTTGGGGGAAAAAAAACAAGTAATTTGAAAACACATGCCCTATGGTGTGTAGTTGTACAGGCTCGGAAAGCTGTAACACATAGTTATAGAGAGACATATAAGCTTGCAGCACCATGTGCAAGTTTTAAAGTCACCTCAGTAGAATTTGTAGATTATAACTGCTACAATGAAATATGTCATCCAGCAGCTAGAATATATAGTATAGTTAACCACATAGTTATGTCTCAGAAGCATAATTTCATCTAATCATCTCTAGCCAGTTGTACATGTTGCATGGTGCTTGTGTGGGTAGAAATGGTTGAATTTTGTTTGTTTTAAAGAGGGATTAGGGAGGAACCACTTGGGAGGAAGAGGCAGGCAGATCTCTTGAATCCGAGGCCAGCCTGGTCTACAAAGTGAGTTGCAGGACAGCCAGGGCTACACAAAGAGAGACCCTTTCTCAAAAAATGAGGGGGGTTGCAGGGGAGATGGGATTGGGCAGGAGAGGGGAGGAAAAGAAATGGATAGTAGCTATTCCTCAGTTTGTTTTTATTTGGATGATAGAACTTACTGGAACAATTCCTGTGAGTGAGAAGCTACCTGTATGAATGTGTTTAAGAACAAAGCTTTTTCTATTTGGGAACAAATTGATCTGCCTTTTTGTTGTTGTGTTGTTCCTTTCAAAATGTTGTATAAACCCATAGAAAATTAACATTTTAATTTTAGTAATAAAGTAAGCAGGATACTTATGATTTTAGAATATAAACATCTCCAGATTGTAGGTTAAGACATAAGAATGAGAACTGGGGAGATGAGATAGCTTAGTTAATAGAGTGCCTGCTGTGTTCAAGCATGAACACCTAAGTTCTGATACCTAGCATCCAGAACATGGTAGCACTCACTCACCTTTTATTGTTCTGCTGAGGAGGTGACCAAAAGCAGATCATCCTGGAGGTTATTGGCCAGCCTGCCTAGTGAAATCGATGAACTTCAGGTTCAGTCAGAGACCCTGTATGAAAAAAATGAGGTGAAGAAGCTGATAACTATGATTGGATAAGGAGCTTGCTGCTAAGCCTGACTACCAGAGTTTTATTTCTTTAACCAATGTGTTTTTAGAACCTATTTCTAAAAGTTCCTACTTCTCTGACCTCCACATACACACATTCTTTTAAATATATAAACAATAATAAGTGTTTGTAAAAATTGGGAGAGGAAAACTTGGAGAATGACTGAGGAAGACACCTGATGTCAACTTATGGTTTCCATATATGTGAATGGACCTATAAACCTTCACTCCCCACTCCCCCTCCCCCCCCAAATACATAGAGCAGAAGCAGAAATAAGGAAGTGATTGTTTGAGGTAAACAACAATACATTCATAGTGTTTGGAAGGTGTGGACTGTTAGCAATAGAGGTTATAATTAGGTTACGGTTACATGGCTTTCAGGTTGGCACCATTAGTTGAAATGATATACAGTAATTATGTTTCCACATTTGTCTTTTCTAGAAAAAAAATTAAGACTTTTGGAGTAAAGCTATTCTTTGGACATAATTTGACCAAAAGGAGTTTGGCTAGATTATCCTAATTCATTGAGCTCTTGATCGCTGTTTCTGATAGTAAAAGACCAAGTTTTGTGATTGTAGTTGTTCGGTGACTTGGCAATCAGTCACTTTTTTTTTCCCCCTTTAAATCTTCTTTTGGAAACAATCTTCAAACAACTGCTTCTTGGCCCTAAAATTTCTCAGTGTTTCTATCATAGGGGAATGATTATATAATATCTTACTTTGTACCTAGTTCTCTTTCAGACCTGGGAGATTGTTAGCCAAACATCAATTCTGGGAAAACGTTAGGTAACATTACCTCAAAGCTACACTTGTGTAACATTATCCTTTGAATTTTAGTATATGTCTTTATATTTTCTACTAAGATATATTTGTACACACACACACACACACACACACACACACACACACACACACACACATTTTAGAAATAGTGGAATGTGACTCTGAGGAAGAGTAAGTTTATGTCTATTGCATTTCATCTCATTCTTTGCAGGAGTAGGGTTGGAACTGGTACATACAAGTCTGTTGCCATAAAACTTAGATGTAGTTCTATGTTTTAGACTTTTTTGTAGGAACTCTTTAATTTGTGAAACAGGTATGTGTAAGACAGATTGTCTCATACATTTTTTTTCCTTCAGTAGAGCTTTTGGTGTGGTTGAATTATGAGATGATTATAAGATAAATTTTAGTTTGGACTTTATAATATTTATCAAACTTCATATCTTGTGTGACTTGGCTTTTCTATTTAAATTTTATGACTTGAATCCCTAGAGAAAAATTTCTGGTTGCATTTACTTAAAATTGTGCTTGGCATTAGATGTAGGTTTCTGGAAACATTGTTGTGATGGTTTAAATGAGAATGACTCGACCCCCACAACTCCCTCCACAATTGAGTGCTTGGTCCTCAGCTAGGCTCTTTGGGAAGGATTAGGAGTTGTGGCCTTGGAGGAGGTGTGCCACTGGAGGAGGGTTGTGAGGTTTCCAAAGCCCCAAATTCCCAGGTATCTTTCTACCTCCTACTCATGGATAAGCATGTAATCTCTCAGCTATTGCCTCAGCACCATGCCTGCCTGCTTGCCACCATGTTTCCTTCAATGACAGTTATGAACTTACCCTCTGAAACTGCAAGCCACAAATACAGTCTTTCATCTATCTATAAGTTACCTTGGTCATGGTGCCTATATAGAAAAGCAGCTAAGACATGCTAAGAGTGGTAATGGAAATTCTCTTTCTGTTCCGTCCCTGTAATGTGTACCCTCAAATTACACTTATTAGAATAAATGTTCTGCAAGGGTCCATTCATAAATGGGATTTTAAAAATCCTTGAATCTTATGTTTTGGGTTTTTGTTTTTTTTTTTACTAGGAAATAATTGTTAGCTGTGTAATCATATCCTAATTCTCTGCATGAGGGGACTTCATGTGATGATTTCATTTATCTCAATTTGTACAATTGGTAAAACACTTAACACTACTTAGCACACCATAAGCATTTGATAAGATAGTAGGTTTTTTTCATTGTTGTTGTTTTTAAACATGTGTTTCCTAAAAAAATTTTTTGATTAATATAAGTAATAGTTCTATTCAGAAATTTATTTGTTGTTTATAACTTTATTACATAATGTTGTTTGTTTTGTTGTAGGTCTCCAATTGAGAAACATGGCACTGTTTTTCCTGCACTCTACCCACCTATTGCTGGACTTCTGTTGTAATAAGTTGGCAAACTCTGGCTGGAACTGGGCTGCAATAAAACATGCCAGTCATTAATGCTGACAAGAGCCTAACAAGTGCCAACTAAAGATGATTACGCATTTTGAATTCTAATGAACTGTTTTAACCTTCAGGAAGAATTCTAAAGACCTGTACATAGCACAACATGATCCGGATAATATATATACTGTTCATGTACATCCACAAACACACCTTGTACCAAATAATGCTTTCTTGTAGTAGAATAAGAATCGTGTAAATTCTTAAAGACTTTAGTGGGTTTTCTTTTCCCATTCATTGTTTTTTTATCAGTTCAAAAAGATTCCTGAAAGCATGTCAGGTGAAAACCAGTAAGGATGAAAAGTTTCCATATAATTTCCTTTAAACCATTGAGTCTTTCATTACATTCTTTCCATTTACTAATCTTTTATATTTTCTTTGTTTTGTCACTCTCCCCTTTCCTTTTATCTCTTATATCTGCCAGAAAGTTCTCAAATCATTTAGTTAAAATACTGAAATACTAGTAAATTACTTGAGTTTTCACGATGACTTCAGAGGAGGGGTCATCACTAGGTGCTTTGTCCTTTTTGTACTCTGATTCACCCATCTCTTGGATTGGATGTAGCAATAACATTTTCTGGCTGTTGAGAGCTCTTGATCCTAGTCATTATCTCCTGAGAACTTTAAAAACAAAATGTAAAGGCTGTTCTAAGTTCATCTTAGTGAGATTTATTCCAAATAATACAAAAATCCAAATTTGGTTTTATTTTTGCCCTTAAGTTGTCTAATATTAAGGTTGGATGAATATAGCATGCACAGCTACAGGCTTTCTACATCTGGGATTGCTATTTAAAATGCTATTTGTCCTATTACCCTTCTCCTTAGTCCATATTTGTTTCTTCTTACAGCAGATTTTCCTTACCTATTGTACAAAGAAATTGCGATGTATATTTTCATGTAATTTGATTTTGGAATTTTGTCACCTTATGTAGTGAGTTCTTCCAAAATATAATTTTTTTCCAATAATTGTCAAGTTGTTGGCTTTTATTGTATTAAATGAAGGTTATAGTACTGAATACCAGAGAAGTGCAGTTTAGAAAAAAATCTCAGGTTGATTCCTTATGCAAACAAACTTAATACTTGAAAATCTCATGGCCATGGCAGTATACTATTGGGTTCTGTCTACATTCTTTGAATCTGAAAGTATTATAGAGGAAAGTCCTTTGCTAACTGACATTCAGATTTTGTCACTGACATAGTGCACTTAGATTTGATTTTTGCTTGAGTGTAAGTATGTTTCCTAAGCAGTTTTATAAAACAACTTCAGTGATGGGTAAAATTAGTACATTAAATGTTGAAGATAGGCAGGCCTAAGCTCCTGTCTGGTTTTAGCTGAGAATGGGAAGTCGTGTTTGGTATATAAGAGCTAGAGAGCATAAAACAGTACTTGTTACTTGATGCTGTTTGAGTGTGAGAATAGGTGTGGCTCTGCCCTTGGGGTTTGGATAAATCTTTTGGCAGAAGAGGGAATGAAAGGATTCCTGTCCAAGTTAGACCTTTCAACTTATGTCTTTTTAAAGCAGAGGGAGAATGGATCAAGATGTGGCTGTGACACAGCAACATTTTAAAGTTTTCTTAGAAGCATTGTAAAGTCCTATAAGCATGAAAACCCGTAACTATGTAGCAACTGTGAACACTTCGGTTTTGTTGGAGCCCAATAAATCTTCAAGAACTTTTAGATACCTGTTTCCCACCCCAGACTAGAAGAGTTAACAACTACAGTGCTACTGTCTTCCTATAAGGGACATTCAGAAATTGTTCCCACAGTGGTTGCTTTCACAAATGTGGAGTTGGATTTTTGATCTATTGCTGTGATTCAAGCAGTCTGTTGAATTAAAATCCAGGGTGTGACTGCTAAACAAGTAGTAAATTACCTAGTAACTCAGGGACAACTATTTCTGAACTTATAAGTGGCACTGTAATATATTTATTTACCTTTGGATAACCTTGTGTTTCTTTGGGTTAGATCAAGGACTACTGGAAAGGTAGGAGTGGTTGCCTTTCTCCTGAAGCTCTTTCCCCTCATGGTGCCCTGACCATTCTCTACACATGAAACGAGCCTGAGCCTAAATGTTAGGGCTTGCTTTTCTGTCAGAGGTGTCATCTGTGCCTTTCCTAGTGTTCATCTGACAATGTGGATTTCAATGCCTCTGCATTTGACTTAAACTAATACTCAGGAGGCACTAAACCAAGTGGCATTTCTCCCAGTAATGCATCATCATTAGTGTTAGGCAATTATGTTTTAGAAAAGGTCCCATCACTACCCCAAAACCTTGCCACCTATGTCCACCCATCAGCTACTCCCACAGAATTTTTTAGATTATAGAATTGTTGGCTGTTAACTAATTTGCTCAAAGTTCTTGTAGAGGATTACAAATTTTAGTCTGTTTTTGTAATGGGATAATACTGATGGCTTTATGACCTCAGAGTTTAAAATTCACATGGAATTGATATTCTTGTCTTTAGAAGGTAATGCTTGAACATTTGATTTTTCTATTCTGTGATACCTGGGTGTCATACTGTCTAATGGCCTTTGGTCCCAATTGTGAAATTTTATATAAGCTCATTCATTCTCTACAAACCTGCCCCCTTTGGGTCTTGGTGCCTGTGTATCATTGTCTGGTCTCTAGTTGGTGGAATTGCCCTTTTTTGTACTGCCACTTCTCAACATTTTTGAAGTTTGACATAATGTTGCTTCATTCCAGTTTTTTT
The DNA here is from genome assembly GCF_900095145.1 of Mus pahari. Taxonomy (NCBI): domain Eukaryota; kingdom Metazoa; phylum Chordata; class Mammalia; order Rodentia; family Muridae; genus Mus; species Mus pahari. The sequence continues at coordinate 40,486,274 of NC_034603.1, forward strand.
TTTTTTTTTTTTTAGTTCTGTAATTTGTTGACTGTATTTAACTATGTGAGCTTTTTTTTTTCTGTGATGTTTACTGTATTGTAAAGCACCTTAATCATGTGATGGGTGCTCTATAAATCAATAAATGATGACTTAGAGGCTGTATTATGAGCTATTTTGGTTTTAGGTTGCAGGTCTCAAGCAAGTTGTGGGATGCTTTGTATAGAAACAGCATATAATACCAAATGATACACACACACAAACTTTGATGGATCCATAAGCTTTATTTTAGGAAGGAATTTGAAAGCAAGAGTTAACTTGACTTCCAGTCTGATAAGATGCCCTTTAAATTTCCAGTGCATGGTCTAACGTCGTTTTATTGTTTTATCAAGAGTTTCTGTTCATGGTGACTTAGAGGTTTGAAGTGAACATTTGGCAGAACAATATTGGGGATCTGTCTTGCTTAAATTAGGCTAGTTCTGCCTTAGAGATCAGCAAATTTATGAGGAACCTAGACTCAGATGTGAACTGGATGAAACCACCTCCCCTCTAAACAAATTGCCATCTCTGCCAGGTGTGATTTGACTAACACTTTCTCTTAAAGATAATAGTATCTACTTGTCTTGAGTCCTCAGATAGTTTATATGTATTTAGTGGTAGAAACTGATAACTTAATGTATTGATAATTATGCTCATCTATAAGTTTCTAGTAGCTGTTTGGCCTCTTCCTTATAAACCGGAAGACTATGCAGCCAGATATCTTAGAGCTAAATTAGAAACAAGAAAATTTAACCCTGATAAATACATTTAGAATAAAATTGCTATAGAAGGAACTGGATGTTGCTCCTGAACTCTGTGTACATTAGGTAAATGGCAAGTAGTTTTGCTGCTTCAAATGCAAATGAATATATTGTTGACTCTAGTAGTACGTTCTTTGTGCTAGGCACTAGGCTCCCAAGGAATTTTTCTCCTTAGTCCTCAAGAAGATAAAGGAATAACTACCTCATTCAACTTAAACTTCATTTTTCTGGAAGCCTGCAGAACTTGCCAGAATTTAGTTTGCAGAGAAAATTACTTCCTGGGTATGGTATTTCTGGTTGTTTGGTTACAGATGTGCAGTCCAGCTGTCAAGATAGGGTTAGACTTGCTGAATTGGTACCTATACACTGACCATTAGTGACATGATCACAGACTTGAATCCTGTTCACATAAGGGAAATAAATCAAACAGCTTTCAATAGCCAGACACATGCACAGAAAGTCCCAGGCAAGAAAAAGGACTTCCTGCAGCAATATCCAATTGAGAATCTGAGTGAGGGTGTTATCCCAGTGTCAAAGGACTTGCTAGCACCACAAACACACAAAGGGCTGGGGAGATGACTCAGTTTGGTAAAGTTTTTACCGTGTAAGCATGAGGACCTGAGTTCAGATCTCCATCCAGCACAGCAATGCTTACCTAAAATTCCAGTGCTGGAGAGGCAAAGTCAGGAGGCATTTCTTGGTCTGTCAATCCATATATTTGAGCTCCAGTTTTAGTGAAAAACTATCAAAAAAATAAAGTGAGCTGGGTGTGTTGGGGTATACCACCTTTAATCCCAGCACTATGGAGGCAAGGGCAAGTTAATCTCTTGTGTTTGAGGCCAGCCTGGTCTACAGCAGGAATTCCAGGACAGCTGAGGCTACAGACCCTCTCCAAAAAAAGAAAAAAAGCGAACTACAAATGAGCAATATACTTTGACCCCTGGCCTCCACAAACATGCAACACTTTCACACATAACCTATAAAAGAAATACAGTACTTGAATGCTCACAAAATCTCATTCTTAACAATACTAGGAACCATGTTTTTATTAAGCAAGTTTCTTGATAGCAGATTTTGCTATCTGTGCATCATAAAGGATCTGGCCAAATTTTTAGGATAATCCAGGGCAATAGTATCTCAACTAGAAACAAGTTTGAGCCAGAGATGTGATGGATCCCTCTGATCCTAGCACTTGGGAAAGGAAAGCAGGAGGATCAGTCACTCTAGACCAGTCTACACTCCATGAGACCTGTCCAAAAAAGTGAAAACAAAGCAAAAAACCTGGCTCAGATTAAGTTTACTGGGTTTGCAAAGCAAGGCAAAGAGAAAACATGCTGCAAACAGATGTCAGCTATGACTGCACTTTCCAACCAGTTAAGTTGTTTTAATGTTAGGGGCTTGAGTGTTTTTAGGTGACTGACGAGTCTGTTTATGCTCAAAGCTGGTTTATCTAGCCACCTGAAGATCTCAAAAACTCATATTTGACACACCTATGACCCATCCTCAGCAAGACAGTGAAGCTTTGAGCTCAGGCACTTCTATTGAAACTAACAAATGTTGTTTCTTTAATCACATGTTGCTTATCCAGGGCCACTACTCTAAGCTCTGCCCTGTTACTTTCTTCACGACTGTAGTCTGCTACAATCGGAACATCAGTTTTTAGTACATAATAATTAATGTATTTCAGTGTCCTGCTCTTCCATTTTCTAAGTGTTTTTCAGCCAGGGTCATCCCCTTTTCAAAATTTTAACCATTGCCCTTACATTTTTGTGATCTGAACTCAATTCCTTCATTATTCCATTTCATTACCCACTAATGCTTTCATTTTGGCAGATCTTCCTGAAATCTTAGCTCTTCTCTAAGTCACTACTTACCTGTTGTTGATCCATTATTTCTATTCTCCTTTGATGACCTGAAGGCCTCAGGTGTGCTAATTACATGTTAGTTACCCCGGCCAAGAAAAACTATTTATGTCAAGTGTGGTGGCATTTGCCTTTAATCGCAGCACTCCAGGCAGAGGCACTAGGGTCTCTTATCAGTTTCAGGCCAGCCTGGTCTACATAGTTCCAGAACAGCCAGGGTTATGTATAGAAACCCTGTCTCAATTCCCCACTCTACCTACTCCACAGCCCCAAACAGGCATGCTATCTAGGAATGTTACCCCTCTATTTTGCTATTTTCAAATCAACTAATCATTCTCATTCACAAAAGGTTTAAGCTCCTGGTTTACAATCTGACTTCCTTTCCAGTTTCCTTCTTATTTCTACTCCATGGCCTTGTCAACCGTTATTAGCTCCTAGTGTTATTTGGTTTTGCCACTTCGACCTCAGGGATCTCACAATTTTGCTTACATAACATTGTATAGAGGTTTGCAGCTTTTGCGACCCCTATTTTTGTAACCAGTGTGTTTGCCTGGTTTGACAACCCAAGTCATAGTCTTGGCCATAAAATTCCCAAAGCCCTGGAGAAATGCTATCATTTAAGTTTTCTGACAGCGTCTCACGTGGTTACAAAGTAACTTAAAGATCCGCAGTCCCTGCCTCAGAATAGTCCATGTTTGCTCTACCCTGACGACCTGGAGTACGAGATAGCCCAGTCCGCACTTGACAAACCTTCAAAAACGAAGTAGGTAGGGCTCCGCTCTCCTGCCTAGAACATCTTCCCGCTCCACTTTCATTCACCTCTTGTCTGCTCCGGCTTCTCCCTTTGCCACGCCTCCATCCATTCTCGCGAGACTTGATGACTCCCTTCCGCCGGCATTTATCGCGAGGCTATAGGCAGGGCCGGGCCCGACATGGCGGAAGGTAGGCTTTCTGTGGGGTGGCACGGGAAGACGCGAAATAATAGGGATGCTACTGGCCGGGCACAGAAGCCTCTGGAAGGGTTGCCCGGCTGTGGTCGTACGGTGCATCACGTGTCTCGCGAGCCTTCCTATGTCGCGTTTCGGGGCTCCCCGGGTCGGGGTTCGCAGCGCCGTTCCTATGGCAACGCCCCTCCCGCAGTCTGTCTTCACTTCTCACCCCCTCCCCCTCCGCCCCAACCCCCTGGATCCCCGTAGGCTCAGAACGGGAAAGGGGTCCGGTGCTGGGAGCGAATGCACCCGCGGGACTCGACAAACTATAAAGGAGACTTCTGGTGTCAGCTATGCTGGAACGGGGAGGGAAGTGCCCCTCTCCTTAGGAAATCGAAACTGCTGTCATGGCAGGTCCTGCATCCGGAAGGGTGCATCTTGCCTGCGGAAGAGCTTAGGACTCTTCCTTCGGAAGAACCTGGACTGCAACTGGACGACGGGCTTCTTGGGCGTACGCTGTAATAGTCTTAAGCTTTTTGGCAGCCCTAGCAAATGAGGGCACGCCAAGATTCTCTAAGGTTTACGAAGGGGCAAGAAGAGATGTTTCCTCAGTAGGGAGTTGACCAAGGTCACACTGCTTGAAAGGTGTGCTAAAGGCAGGCTTCGGTTCCTTTACTTCCTGCTTTAGTCCTTAGTCTCTTTTTTTAGGGTACTTTATGACATTGCAGGTAAAGGCATCCGGTTTCTCAGGTGCAGCCTCCCTTAAGGAATAATGTTAGGATCTTTGCTTTACTGTACGAGTGGGAGTGAAAGCCCTGAGATGGTGAGTTACCTAGTAGTGATCAGACATTGATATTAGACCTGGCAGGTGTGCTTCTCCTGTGTACCCCATTGTTGGAGAAAAATACTTCTTCTTGTTGGACTTTATTGAGTGGCAGAAGATTACTTGATCTAGACCTGGCCTATTTTGTTTTTGTCTTTCGTTTGTATCTTTTGGTAAGTTTTGATTAAACTCTATTTCTTGATCTGAGATTTGGGTAATGTGACAGTTTGTGTAGTCTTCTCAGATTTGAATTAGGTTTAAGAGTAACACAAAGTAGGCCTGCCAGGTATGTTATTTGCTCTTTATAGCTAAGTGAACTGAGGCCAGAGTCATGGCTGGGACTGGATTCAGTTTTCGATTTTACTTTTTCTATCTGTTAAACACCTTGGAGGTGGAATCTCGGGTAAGCACTGTCCCAAAGAGGAGGAGAAAGCGAAGTGACTGAAAGTGCTGGGTGTGGTGATGTATGCATGCCTGCTTGTAGTTCCTTCATTCAGCACTTGGGAGGTCAGAAGCCGAAGGATCAGGAATTTAGGGTCCTTCACAGCCTACCTGGAGTGCATGAAACCCTGTTCAAAAATGAACTAGATGATTTTGAAAACCACAGAATGTTGTGTATCTGTTGCTCAGCAGTGAGGTTCGGGATGAAGGTTCAGGAGGGCATGATATGAGATCATGAGTAGTGTAGAGCTTTTAGGAAGGAATCTGAGTGTTGGGGAAATACATAACCAAGTTTCAGGTCGTGGAGGGGGTAGTTTTTCATTCCGTAGTTGTATTGAGAACCTAACGGTGTTTGTGCTCAGGTTCCAGTTGTGGGGAATTCATACAGGCCAAGGGTAATACACTGTTTGTTTACTTTAGGTTGCCTTGAGGTGATTAGAAACAGCTATCTAACCAGTGAACCATATACCTTAAGGACAAACCAAACATCCTTCCAGGATTAATCGGATGGAGGGATGAGGTGATCAGGAGATGGTAGTCTCTGACCTCAGTCTACCCTACCTACACTCCAGATTCCTATGTCCCAGTGAAGACTGTTGAAAATGATGTTGTAGAATTCAACTAGGAAAATTTGAGGAATTCAAAGAAAAACAAAATTACTAAAGATATTTTGTTTCGTATGCTGGCTTGTGTTTTTGTTTTGTTTGTTCTGCTGCTGCTTGTTAAAGCCAGCTGCTGTTCAGAGATGGTCATAAACAAAAGTAGCAGATTTTTGTGGAATTAAAATTGAAGATTATTTGTCAGCATACTCTGGAAACTTTCCTGGTAATTGGTTATTTGGTTCAGGTTTGGGCATTAGTACTCAGGAAAGGTAAGCAGGGCCTGAGAAACCATGTATTCAGTAAGTTATCTGCCTTGTATAGAAAACTTTCTTTTTCCTATGCCTGCTCACATGACTGAATACAGGTACTTAAGTCCACTCTAAAAGATTTTTTTCCTTCCTTTTAAATTTTTTTTGACACAGAGTCTCACTTTTAGCCCTAGTGGGCCTGGAACTTGCTGGGTAAATGGGACTGGCTTGGAACTCACAGAGACACTGCCTACCAATGTCTCCTGAATTTGAGATTAACAAAAGGGGTGTGCTACCATCCCACCCTTTAAAAGAGATTTCTCTTTCCATTTTGTACACTATTCTGTGCAATCTAATATGTGTTTTCTTCATGTTCCACTGAGCCATTCTAAGTTTTCCTGTGGCCTTTCTGTTTTCACTTTTCTCCTTCAGTTTACTCGTCCACAGCCTCTTTTCAGCATTTCACATTCTTTGTTTTTTTTTGTTTCTTTTCGAGACAGGGTTTCTCTGTATAGCTCTGGCTGTCCTGGAACTCACTTTGTAGACCAGGCTGGCCTCGAACTCAGAAATCCGCCTGCCTCTGCCTCCCAAGTGCTGGGATTAAAGGCATGCGCCACCATGCCCGGCAGCATTTCACATTCTTTAAAGCGAACCTGATCTGTGTAAAATATGGTGGCTCCCACACTTGGGAGATAAAAACAGTTCAAGGATGTCCTCAGCTACATGACAGGTTCAAGGCCAGCCAGGGATACATGAAACATTGTCTTAAAAAGAAGAAAAATCATGGCCAGGTCACTAGCTCAGTGGCTACAGGCTTGCTACCAAGCCTGACCACCTGCATTGGTCACAGAGAAGGTGGGAATTGACTCCACAGATTGTCACAATAGTGCCACTTCCAAGTGCTCAGCAGCCATGGTATAGTCCCCCTCCAAAGAAATGAGTAAATGTAACAAAAGCCTTAAACACAAACTCAGCTTTTACCTGTCTTATTCTTTCAAATATTCTTTCAAAGAATTTATATTTATTTTTCTCTTACATGTATGTATATTTTGTACACCGCATATATATGCCTGATGCCTGAGGAGGCCAGAAGAGGAAGTCAGATCCTCTGAGCTGTACTTAACAATTGGTTGTGAGCCACCCTGTGGTTGTTGAGAATTGAACCTAGGTCCTCTGGAAGAGCAACCAGTGTTCTTAATCACTGATGTCTCCAGCCCCACCTCTCCTCTTCTTAGAATCTCAATTGAGGGATTGCTTCCATCATATTGACTTGTAGGCAAGTCGGTTGTTCATTTTCTTGATTTGATTTGATTTTCTTGATTGATTTGGGAGGGGCCAGATCACTGTGAGTGGTGCCACCTCTGGGCAGGCAGTCATGGGTTGTATTAGAAAGCAGGCTGAAAAACCATGGGGTAAGCCAGTAAGTAGCTCCATGGCCTCTGTCTCAGTTCCTCCCTCTGGTGCCTGCTTTGACTTCCCTCATTAAGCATGGATGGGGAGGGGGGTATGGAAGCCAAATAAATGCATTGCTTCCCAAGTTGCTTTTGGTCGTTTCATCGCAGCAATAGAAAGCAAACCAAAACATCATTTAAACTGGTAGATTCAACTTTATTACTCTGAAAAACATCAGTTTACTGGGAGTGCCCTAACAAACACCTGGTACTTGGTTTTGGGATATTGTCTCTCTTTGTGACCCATTACTTGAAGTCATGATCTTCCCACCTGGCTTCCTTAAATTACTGTCTTAGTTGCTGTTCCATTGCTGTGAAGAGTCAGCATGACCAAAGCATTTCATTGTTGTGGGTTGAAATTGCTCATAGGTTCAGAGGCTTAGTTGGTTACCATCATGGGGAGAACGTGGTGGCATGCAAGCAAGTGTAGGACCAGGAGCTGAGAACACTACATGCTGATTCACAGGTGGGGACGGGGGGGGGGGGGGGG
>NC_034603.1:40493990-40514632 GCF_900095145.1 Mus pahari
AACCCTTTTGAGGTTACTGGTTCCACTCACCCTGGTAACCAAGCATTCAAATATATGAGTCTATAGGACCGTCCTTTTTTTCTTTCTTTATTTTTTAATGATTTTTTAAAATGATGTTTTTATATGGTTTAAAAAAATTTTTACATTGGTGTTCTGCCTCTTTGTCTGTTTGAGGATGTCAGATGCCCTGTAACTGAAACCACATATAAATGTGAAATGCCATGCATGTGCTAGGATTTGAACCTGGATCCTGTGGAAGAGCAACCAGTGCTTTTAACCTCCGAGTCATCTCTCTAGTCCCTATAGGGCCATTCTTAATTCAAATCACCACAACTACTTTTTTTTTCTAGAATATTTAAGTCTTAATAAAGCCCAATTTTTAAAAAGATTTTTATTTAATTTGTGTATATGAGTGCTCTATTTGTATGTGTACCTACCTGACAGAAGTAGACATCAGATCCCATTACAGATTTATAAGCCATTGTGTGGTTGCTGGCAATTGAACTCAGGACTTGTGGAAGAACAGTCAGTGCTCTTAACCAATGAGCCATCTCTCAAGTACCAATAAAGTGTAATTTTTGAGGTGGAGATGTAGAGTGCTTACCTCCAGTCTATTCCCAGCACATCAAAAAAGTTTTTTTGAGATTATGATTACAATATTTCTCCCCTTTCCTCCCTCCTATCCCTCTACACTCCTTTCTATTCTCCTTCAAATAAATGACCTGTTTTTTCACTAATTGTTATTGCATGCGTGTGTGTGTGTGTGTGTGTGTGTGTGTGTGTACTTATACACACACAGATATATATTCCTAAGTATGACCTGTTCAGTTTGTACAGTGTTCCTTGTCTGAATGTTTTCTGGGCTGACTAGTGGGCGGTGGATAGCCAGTTGGTGTACTTTTCCTTGGAGAAGACCAGCTCTCCTCTCCTAGCTCTCCTCTCCTCTCCCAGCTCTCCTCTCCTCTCCCAGCTCTCCTCTCCTCTCCCAGCTCTCCTCAGTTGCTGTAATTTTTTGTATCAGGTTGATGGGCTTTTCCCAGTTCACTGTGGCATGTCCATTGATGTCATCCTTGTTCATGTCATGTTTGAACAGTCTTGTTTGTGAGACTTTATGGGCATAACTTCTGATAACTACTAGGGACACAATCTCTCATCAAACTTACTTACCCTCTGGCTCTTACAATCTTTCTGCTCTCCTCCCTCCTCCAGAATATCCCTGAACCTTAGATGCAGGAGAGTTTTGTAGATGTATCCATTTGAACTGGGCTTCACAACTCTGCATTTTTATTGTTTTTGATTTTCTTTAGTGGTCTCCATTTATTACAAAGAGAAGTTTCCTTGGTGAGGGGTGAAAACTACACTTATTTGTGAGTATAAGGACAAATGTTCATAGATTCTTAGGGATTATGCAGGATTAATAAATTAGTGGTTATTGATTCTCCTGCAATAGCCATGCCTTCACTAGCACTGAGAAGTTAGCAAGGTTCCAGTAGCAGGCATGGTTTCCCTCTTATTGAGTGAGTCTCAAATCCAATTAGAGAGCTGTTGGGTCCTGCCAAGGTATCCATGCCTCTGTTGCACCCACTGCTGCACCGTTGACATTGTCTTGCCATGGTAGATGTCATAGTGGGAAGGCGTTTTTGTTTTGTTTTTGAGACAGGGTTTTTCTTTGTTGTCCTAGCTGTTCTGGAACTCTCTCTATAGATCAGACTAGCTTCAAACTCAAGAGATACACCTGCCTCTGCCTTCAAGTGCTGGGATTAAAGGCGTGTACCACCTCCACCTGAGAGAATTTTTTTTTGTTTTATGTCTATAGTATTTTGCCTGCATGTGTCTGTTTACAAGTAGGAAGAGGACATTGGATCTCCTGCAACTGGAGTAATGGATATTTGTGAGCTATCATGTGGGTGCTAGAATTGAATCTGGATTCTCTGTAAGATTGGCCAATGCTCTTAATCATTGAGTCATTGCTCCAGAGCTCACAAAGTGAAATTTAATAAACAAAAAACCATAAATGGTTTGCTAAGTAGTTGATTGTAGACTTTTACTAATTTAGTAGAATTAGATCAGGAGAATAATCCTTGGGGCAATTGAATAAGGTGAAGACATTCCTTCCACTGGCCATTCACTGGTCAGTACTATAACCTCTAGCCATGCGGCCACTTGCATTTAAAATTGAGTGCTCTCAAACACTTAGTTCCCATTGTGCCACAAAGAAAGTTCTCTTGGAGAGCACTGTTCCAGAAAGTGCTTCCTTAGCATAGGCTGGTAAAATGGGAGCAAAGAAACTCTCCAGGTTTGAAATATATCTTCACTCATTCAACAAAAATCACAGGCCATTGCTAGTTCATCAAGTCTGTTGGTGTTTGGGACATTATCTCTTCCATACCATCCTTCCTTATCTCTACATTTTTCTTTCACTGTGCGATGAGCTGAGTCTCTTAATTTTATTTTCGTGGATGTTTTTGTTTGTGACTTTTGCCAATGCTTGTCTTGAATTCAAATGATCCTTCCAGGTTACCTCCTGAGTAGCTTGGATTATGTAGGTAGGTTGTTCTTGGGAAATTTTCTTTTCACAAAGAGCAGAGATTAGCAGTTCACTAGTGACTAACTATGTGAAGAGTAGAGCTAATGAATCATGCAGAGACAGGCTTTAGTTACAACCAAAGTGATTTGCTGAAGATGATTAGAGAAATCATGACTTACAGTCTTGCCAAACAACAGGAGAAACTGCTGTCTTTAGACTTTGTTGAATCTGCATAGATGTGGCATTTGTTAAGCTCCACCTGGTAGGCACTGTAGGGAGGAAGATGAGACTGGCTTGGAGTTGGGGATGGAGCCTGGAGTTAGTGGTTTAGAAGAGAATAGCCACAGTTAAAGTTTACTCAGAATTCTGAAGTCTAAGAAGCATCAACAAAAACTTGTTAAAGTTAAAGGTGAAAAGGGCTTAGGGTTTTCTTTGAAAATTCAGAATAGGAAGAGTTTTTTTTCTAGGGAAGTAGTGGGAAATGTGTTGTAAGTAGTTATTATTTGAGGAGCTAGTGTTTAAGCCAGGTTTTGAAAAATGGTGTCTTTTAAAATGTAGGACTGTGAGAACTGGGGAAGATCAGTGTTTTCAGTGGAAGGAGTAGTGGGATTCATGAGGTTGAAAAGGTGTGTCCAGGGCCCGTTTATAAAGGGCATTGACCTGTAAGCATTGGGAGTTCTGCCCTACAGACCAGAGAGTAATATAGCTGAGTCAAGGGAGTCACCAGCATTGTCTAATGAATGTCGAAGTAACTGCTGTGTAGTATATAGATTTGGGGAGCCAGAGAGCAGGCTGTAACACAACAACCAGTGAGTCCTTTGGTTAGGGGCATTGGAGCCTCTGAGACTGATGTGAGAGAGACTATGGAAGGAATAAAAGGACTTTTGAGACCTGCTTGAGTGTTGGAAAGATGTCTGGAGGGTTCTGGATGACTCTTATGATGGCTAGGCTGCTAACAGGAAATCAGATTTGAGAACAAATAAATACCTTTTATTTTTAGAGGTGGAAACATTTATTAAGGTGACAGCTTCAGAGGATTCTGTTTATGTCCCCTTGGCTCCATGAACTTGAGCAGAATGGCACAGGAATGTGTGGTAAAAGAGAGTTGTTCCCTTGTGATTTACCAGGAAGCAGAGAAAAAGACGGAAGTGGTCACACTCCCAAGCACTTGCTCCCAGTGACTTCCTTCCTTCATCTAAGTTCTGCCTCCTGAAGTTTCCACATTCTCTCCAAATGGTACCACCATCTGGAGACCAAGCTGAGAACAAATATTTGGACCTGTCTTCATTTTTATTTATTTATTTTATTGCTATGAAGATCCATAGCTAGGGCAACTTATAGAAGAGTTTATTGGGGGCTTACAGTTCCAGAAGGTTAGACACCATGACCATCATGGTAGGAATCATGATAGCAGGAAGGCAGGTATGGCACTGGAGCAGTTTACATCCCCCCGGGCATCACATACAAACTGGAGGCAGAGAGCTAACTGGGAATGGTGCTTTCTTTTGAAACCTCAAAGCCCTCACCCCAACAAGACCACACCTCTGAATCCTTCCCAAACAGTTCCACCAACTGGGGATCAAGCTGTCTGTCTGTCCGTCCGTCTGTCCATCCATCCATCCATCCATCCATGAGCCAATGGGGCCATTCTTATTAGGACCACCACAGGGACATATTTTGCCCCTTTAGATGCTTTTGCAAAGAATTTTTATTACAGTAACAAGGAAAGTAGCAGAACACTGGGGAAGGCAGAATTCTTACCTGACTTGTGTACTGTGCTGTTCTTTCTTGCACTGATCCAGACTGAGTCAGTAGCTAGGACTCAACCAGAGGCCCTGCCTTCTGCCGTCTGTCTCTGCATCCTGTGGTTCTGTCAGCTCTTACAAAGGACTAAACAGGGGAAGCTTTGAAAAGCTCGAACCAATGCCTTTTCCACCTTTTATTGAATCAGATTTTAAGCAAATAACCCCAGTCTATTTTTGTTATGCTGTAACTTAGTTTTTTTTTCTTGAGATTTTATTTCTTTCTGTCTCATGTATGAGGGTGTTGCCTGAATGTATGTCTGTGTGCTGGTGCTTGTGGAGGCCAGAAGATTGAATTCTTTGGAACTGGAGTTACACTTGGTAGTAACTTTCATCTGTGACTGGAGTGAAATAATTTTTTAAAGCAAGCTTGATAGTTTCTAGAATTTGTCAAAGCATCCAAGGCTTAAATCTGCAGTGGATCCTCTTACCTTGGTTTACTGTATGTTGATATGATGAACATGAGCCACAGTGCCTGGTTTACTAGATTATTTTTTAAGAGTATAAACCTAGAGTATTAAATATCTATGAATACCTCTTTAATTAGGGTTATTATTGCCATTATTAAACATGACCAAAAGCAACTTGGGAAGGAAATGGCTTATTTCAGTCACCTTCCATATAACAATTTGTCATTAAAAAGCAGTGAGGGTAATAACTTAAGCAGGTCAGGAGCCTACAGGCAGGAGCTGATGGAGAGGCCATGGAGGAGTGCTGTTTACAACCTTGCTCCTATTGGCTTTACTCAGACTGCTTTTCTTATAGCACCCAGGACCACTAGGCCAGGGATGGCACCTCCCACGTCAATCACTAATTAAGAAAATGCTCTACAGGTCTGCCAATAGCCTGATTTTATGGAAGCATTGAGATTCCCTCCTTTCAAATGACTATAGTTTGTGTCAAGTTGACATAAAACTAGCCAGCATAGTACTACTATATATTTGCTAAAAGCTGGATTTTTTTTTTTTTTTTTTTTTTTTGATGAAAGGGCAAGATGAAGAATGACAGGGATGCTAGGACCCTGAGTTTCCTCTGTACTATCCTTCCAACAGTATTGTAGTCTTTTGTCTACTGCTTCCCTCATATGGTGCCAGCTTGCATATTCAGTCATAAATTCATTGTTATTTTCTTGCTCTCTGTTGAACAGATGTTTACTCCCTTTGATTCATGATTACCTCATTATCACACTGATTGAATAATTCAGCCTGCACTCTCACAGGTCTAGGTGAAGGGCAGTTGGTAACTCAGTTCCAGTGAGTTGCATTTCTGTTTTAGTTGCCAATATGGAAAGAATGATGTATGCTCTGGGTATACACTGTAGTGAAGTGAAGTGATGTGTGTCAGAAACAAAAATTATTCTTATAACTCTTAAAATACTATTTTTTACATAGCTTTTAATAGTAATTTCACTTAAGGATGAAGTAATTTACTCAATAAATTATACAGAAAAGTTCACTGCTAAAATTATGAGTACTGTGTAAGAATTATAAGACTGTAGAGAAAGGAAATGTCTGTGTTTTGTTAATGTCAGAAGACTGGTTAGCCTAGCATAATGATGTAGACTTAAATAGTCCCAGCTTCTTGGGAAGCTGTGTTGGATCTCTTAAGTCCATGAGTTCTAGACCAGTTTGGGAAACTGAGACTGCATCTTAATTTTAAAAGGAGAGAGAAAAATGATCTAGGGTTATAGGTTAGTCATAGAACAGTTGACTGGTATTCATGAGGTCCTTAGATTCAGTCTTTGTTATACACAAAGACTTTCTAAACCAGTGCTGGTTAGAACTGGAGTAGCAAAAGAAGGATAGACATGTTTTAAAAGGATAGAAAGAGTATATGTTTCCTGGACTAACAGATCAGCTAGTGATATTTTAAATCTTTAATATTCTGACATAAGATCTTGTATCAGACAGTATGGTATAATGAAGATGGACTTAGATGTAAAAATCTAGCTGGACTAGCAAGATGTCTCAATGGGTAGTGGAGGTAATTACTGTCCCAAGTATGACAACATGTGTTCCATTCCTGGGATTCTCATGATAGAAGGAGAGAACCCTTTCCTGAAAGTTGTCCTCTGATCTACTAAGCACATGTGAACCCACACAAATACACATACAAAGTAAAAATTAAAATAAAGACTCTGTCTCTGTGCTTGCAACAGGTAACTGAGAGAGTGTACAGGAGGGAGTACTGGGTTAGGGCTAGGTCATTAGAGTACTTGCCTACTTTGAATAAATCCAGTTAGATCCTAAGCACTGCATTAACCTGGGAAGAAGGGACAAGAGGATCCTTGGCTGCAGCGCAAAACAACATCAACAAAAGGATTTATTTTGTCTCAGGGAATCAGAAGGTATAGTCTATGGCTGACTGACTTTCTTATCTCTGTGTCCGTGATGAGAAAGATCATCATAAAGGAAGGGTATAGAACAAAGTTGCCCATCTCCCTGTGGCTGGGAAAAACACAGATTTGACAGATAGTAAGAGGCCAGGGACATGCTATATATATTTTCTTTATGTCTCTGGTAACTTGCTTCATCCAACAAGGCCCCACCTCCAAAGGTTTCTGCCAGCTTCCAATAATGCCATACAGTTATAAATTCATCATCAGAGCCATCATAATCTATTCATCTTTCCACAGCACCACCAGCTGTGCACCATGCCTTTAACATCTGAGCCTCCTAGGGGACACTTTATATCCACTGTAACAACTGTCTTTACTCTCTCCTGCTATTGTGTGATTTTAGGCAATCTGTTTAACTTAAGTGGGTTTTAACTGTTAAGTAGAATACTTAAATATGGCTAGAATTTGAGATAATGAATGCAAAATACTTAACTACCATAGAAAATATTAAAAGCAGCTAGGTGCCTCTGTAATATTTTGTGATAAAGGTGCTTGCTGTACAAGCCTAATGGCCTGAGTTTGGATCTCCAGAGCCCATGTAAAAGCTGGATACAGGAACTGGAGAGATGGTGCAGCAGTTAGCGCTTCTGCTCTTCCAGAGGACCTGAGTTTGGTTCTTCACATCCATGTCAAGTGGCTCCCTACTGCCTGAGTCTCGAGTTCCAGAGGATCTGTTGTCTCTGGCCTCTGTAGGTAACTGCATTCACACGCACATTCTCATATGCAGACACACACACCTACACATAATTAAAAATAGTAAAAATATGTCTATTGAAAAAGCTGCATGTAGCATTGCAGGTTTTAGTAATCTTACCAATTGGGGTAGGGGTAAAAATAAAAAGCACACATGCATATACAAAAATACTGATTTTGTGGCCTGAAAATTTGTTTTTTGACTGAGATTAACCTTGAACTTCTGGTCCTCCTACTTTAATCTCTCAAATGCTAGAATTATAGACATGTACCATCACCCCCTCTCTTTTTGTGTATATGTGTATGTACATATTTATACACGTATGTATGTACCCATGGACGTATGATGTGTGTATTTGCATACACTATGGATTTATTCTAGAGCCTAACTCCTTATTAGGCAAGCACCCTTATGACTATGGCTCTCTTTAATCCATCCTCAGCTCTCTTCTTGAAGACCATCTTGTGAGTTGCTCAGACAAGCCTTGAACCCCATATCTACTGTCTTGGTTTCCTCAGTAGCTAGATTACAGAGACTTGTAGCATCAGGTCCAGCTTTTTTCTTTCTCTTTTTTATTTTGGGAAACTATATTCTATTAACCTGTTGATAGTTATTCATCAAGAAGTTATTAGGACTGGAGAAATGGCTCAGCAGCTACGAACACTTGCCTCTCTTCCCGAAGACCCAAATTTGGTTCCCAGTACCCACATCAGGAGGCTCACAACTAACTATACTCCAGTTCTAGGGTATCTAACATCTCTGGCCTCCTCCTCGGACACCTCTACTCCATGTGCACATACCTGCATGCAATTTAAGATTATTTCATATATATATACACTGTCGCTATCTTCAGACACACCAAAAGAAGGCATCGGATCCCTATTACAGATGGTTGTAAGCCACCATGTGGTCGCTGGGAATTGTACTCAGGACCTCTAGAAGAGTAGTCAGTGCTCTTAACCACTGAGTCATCTCTCCAGCCCCTGCATGCAATTTAAAAATGATAAAAAGCTTTTAAAAAAGTTATTTGAGGTTTAAATTTTTGTTTACTATCCAATTTGGTTTTTGTAAGGATAGGCATATCAGTTCCAGTAGCAGCTGTAACAATTTTACAACAACTGGTGGCTTACGACAGGTGGGCCAAGCTGGGCATAGATGTACATCTTTAGTCCTTACTCTTGGGATCCAGTTGAGAGAACCAATTTCTGAAAGCTGTCCTCTGATCACACATGTGCTATGGAACTCTAGTGAACACACACACACCCTAAATAGATGTGTTTTATTCTTTATTTATTTTGAGGCATGGTTTCACTGTGTAGCTCTGGGGGGTTCCTGAAATGAGAAATCTGCCAGCCTCTGCCCCACAAATGCTGCTGGGATTAAAGGTGTAAGCTACCATGCCTGCCTGCCTGCTTTTTTTTTTTTTTTTTTTTAAATGGTTTTTGGTTTTTTCGAGACAGGGTTTCTCTGTATAGCCCTGGCTGTCCTGGAACTCACTTTGTAGACCAGGCTGGCCTCGAACTCAGAAATCCGCCTGCCTCTGCCTCCCGAGTGCTGGGATTAAAGGTGTGCGCCACCACGCCTGGATACTTTTTAAAAACTAACACAACTGTATTCTGCCATGATTCTGGAGGATAGACTAGCCTGAAGTCAATAACCATTTATTCAAAATCATGGTGTCAGTAAGACCATACTCTGTGAAATAGTCTGTTTCTTTAAAAGATTAAAAAAAAAAAAAACAATTAAAGCATTTTATTTGTTTCTTCCTGTATAAATAAATGCAGAGCTTGCAAAGTGCAGAGACAAGCTATTTCTTTAGAGCTAGAGTTCTAGGTTGTATAGGCTATCCTTTGTGAGTACTGGGATTGAACTTGGTCCTCTACAAGTCTAGAGCATACCGCTCATAACCCGAGATAGCCCTCTAGCCTGGTAGTCTTCTGCTCTGCTCTTTTCTGCTTTGCTTTGCTTTGCTTTTCTTAAGACAGGGGGGTTTCAGTATGTAGCTCTGACTGGCCTGAAGCTCACTATGTAGACCAGGCTAGCCTCGACTCACAGAGATCTAACTGCCTCTGCCTCATTCAGGGTTTAAAGGCACTTGCCACTGTGTCTGGCTTGGTAGTCTATTTCTTGATTCCTAGTGTCATGTTTTGGCTGACATTTCTTTGGTAGTACCATCAGGACAGTCTTCACGGCCTTCCGCCTGTATGTGTCAAATCTCTCTGCTTTGCGTTTTTGTGCTTGGATTTAAAATTTTCTTTTTGGAAGTCAGAGCTAGAATTTATTCAAAGTTCATAATTTTACTAGAGTTTAAAAGGAAAGGTCAAGCACGCAAGCTGAAACCTCAAAGCTTCTTGAAGGAGTAGGATGGAGAGGGAAGAGGGAAAACCTCCTGTGGCTTGAGTTAAGCCTGCATATCAGGGAGAGGAGCTTTAGAAAAGAATAAGGAAGCCCAACGTACCAAAACCAAACAACAGCAAAAAACATAAGTTCTTGTCGGCATCTAAAAGAGAGGCAGAAAAGAAAAGAAAAAGGACAAGTAGTATTGTTGTGGCTCAGGACTCAGAAAGACAGGAAGACCCATCCAGCCCAGTGTCACGGCAACTCCTTGGGACCGCCCCTTTTCTTCTCTGGTAAGGTAACTGTAATCTGCCTCAGAGCTGTATCCTCAGGCTGCCTCACATCTGTAGTAACTCTTCGTTTTGTGGTGGATGGGTTATAACACTCACAGATCCCAGGGATGCATTTTTTTTTTTTTTACCCCACCAGAGTGTCATGTAGATTTACTTGTAAGATTTCTGAAGTACCTCTGTACTGTTTCAGTGACTAAGGACCATGCCGGATAGGTCCTAGAACTATAGAGAGTGTGAATAAGATGGTTCCTGCACCAGAACGTACTGAGGGGATCAAAATGCCAAATTAGGAAATTAGTATTTAAAAATCAGTTTGGTGGGTGGGTGAGTGCATGCTGTGGAATTCAGAAGCCAGTTTGCAGGAGTTGGGTCTTTCTACTTGTGTGCTCTGGGAATCACACTCAGGCTGACAGGCTTGCACAGACAGTGCCTTTACCCACCCCCACAGAGCCATTACGATAGACTAGAAATGTATACTTTGTTGGCATTGAGGAACAACGAGGGTTGGCTAAGCTGTGTTTTGGAAATATCGACAGTATGTATAGAACAAAGTAGGAAATAGACTAAGAAAGGTAACTGGTTACTTCAAGGAAATGTACATTAGAGTTCAGATCAACAAGAAACCACCATTCCAGAGGAAGATGCTTTATTAAGGGATAGCTGATAAACAAAGTTTATTGTTTTATTTAGCTATTGGTCGACAGATATTTGCAGTCACGTCACCACCATCATCATCATAGTGGGAGATTTCTTACCCTGAAAATGTTACCTTGAGTTTCTTTGAAATCATTCCATGCATATGGTGTCTCTTTCTGTCCTTATCCTTTGTCCTCTCTTGTGCTTCATGTGCAGTCACACCGTATGCAATTTGTCTGGTTGTTCTTTCACTCAACACAGTGCTGCCGAGGTATATCTATGCTATTCTATTGCATGATTCCCTTTTATTAGCAAGTAGTCTTCCACTGTGTGCATTTCTGACAGTTGTAACTATTTACCAGCTGGGTAGTGGAATGCTTGCAGTTTGGGGGAATAAAACTTCACTGAATGTTCAGATACAGGTCTTTATGTGGACATATGTTTCACCTTTTAACAAGCTTGTTGGAAAATGACATCAGCCATATCTGGGGTTCATGGGAATCTGAGCTGAGGTGTGCAGGAGAGTGAGAAAGACACTGACTGATCTGAGTCTAGACTGGCTGAGCTCTTGCTTTCTGAGTGACCTGAGGCAAGTCAGCTTGTATGAAATTGTTCTTGCTCACCTGATAGACGGGAACAGTGCTATCCAGTACTAAGTTGTTGCTGTGATTAAGCGACTTGAGCAAGTGCCTAGCACAAGGCCAGGGTAGGTTAGGTCTGTCCCGAATGTTAAGTATTACCCTTCCTTCCATTCTTCCTCTTGAGGCTGGTCACACAAACATTGCTACCTAGTCTCTGTTCAACTCCTTGAGGTGATATTTCTTTGGTCAAACCGTTTTCATACAGTGACTATGCCCTCATAATCCTGGGAACAGCCTAAGGATCTTATGTATTCTTTTCTGGGCCAGCACTTTTAATTTGTGTGTTTGTTAGTTTATTTTTTCCACTTTCTTACTTTGTTTTTTAGCTTTCATTTATGTTTACCAAATATTGCTCTTTGAAGTATGTTAAAAAGCCCCCCCACCCCTGTTCTTATTGGGTTGTCTCATTAAGACACAAGTTTTCTATTGGGTATTTTTACAGTCTATGACTTAGCTTTTATTTTCTTGTGTCTTTTGAAGAAATTCTAACAAATAAGTCCAAAAATATAAAACAGCAACCAGATTATCATTTTGTCTGTAATTCATATTTTAAACTTTTTATTAGTTGTTTGTGAGTTTCCTCCCTAGTCCTATTCATTTCCCTGTCCCCTTACAACCTCTCCCCCAAACAAACAACAGCAGCAGCAAAAAAAAAAAAAAAAAATCCTCAAAATATAGAAAACATCTCATCGTGGAAAATACAGTATGTCATAGTGTGTCCCACAGTATATCCCTCTGTCCACACATCTTCACTTACAGATGTTTGTTGCAGTGAGTCATTGGTCTGGTTCAAGATCTCTGGCTTCTGTGACACCATCAACATTGGATCCTCATCAGGACTCTTACTCGTCATCCTGTTACAGGTTGCCTTGTGTCATGGAGATCCTGCAGCTTTGAAACAGCAGGACTGGCCCTTTCATGAATCCCAACCATTTACACATGATATAGATTTTGGGGTGGACCAACTAAAAGCCTTGGATCTGGACCTGGGTGGTAGCATAGCTGGTCAGCCCACCAGCTCTCTCTTATTGGCACCACCAGGGTGAGCTCTCCAGAACTGCTCTGGTTAGGCCATCCATCATCAGGAGGCAGGGTCAGGTCTCCTGCCCTCATGCCCTTGGGGCCAGCTCAACTATGCCTTCGCCATTAGAGCCAGCTCCACCGTGTTGCCCAGGTAAGATACAGAGCCTGCTCTCTGAAGTGCTTTAACCAGTGAGGGGGCAGGGCTAGTTCACCTGCTCTCACTGCTCTTCAGGTCAGCTCTCCCAAGTACCGCAGGTGAGTGAAGTATCACACACACACACACACACACACACACACACACACACACACACACAGAGGCACTCCAGCTCATGGAAAATGAGTGGCAGGGTTAGCTCTCCCACACTCAGGACCAGCTCTGCTATGCTGCCTGTGCAGGGCTCAGGGCCCACTCTCTTGAATCTTGCCAGTGGTGAGAGATGGGGCCAGGTTTCCAGAGTGCTACATCTAGAGAGGGGCAAGGTTGGTTCTGCATAGCCCCAGGGCATCTAGGTGGTCCCCAGCAGCTGTCCTGACTAGGTATATCCCCATCTTCTCTAGTGGTAATATGAACCATCAACACCAACCCCTGCCACTGTGTAGCCGCAGACTCAGACATGGTCCCCGGTGGCAGTTCGGGCTGGGACCTAACCATGGTCCCAGGTAGCCACTCACAACAGACTACTCCTCTCCACCTGTGAGTCTCCAGTTCCATCTTTCTTCCATAATGCTCAAGCTGCTCTACTTCTCTTTCTCACCTGTCTTAACCATCACCACATACTTGCACATTGTGGTGGCTCCAGCTGCAGACTGGCCATGTGCCTGGCCGATCCTTGGGGGACATCCTCTATCCACCCTGTGTGACACCATTGGCAAATAGGTGTCTATGGCCCGAATGTGCCATGTACTGGAAGGCAGGTCTGTGGGTGGCATGGCCATCCATAGATTTCTGTTTGTCTTCCTCCTTCCATGGTGCACTGCCTGAATTTGATTTTTATGAGTTCTATTCATAAAACAGTTTGGCCACCAAGCCAGGCGTCATGCTAGGATGAATAAATGACTGCTATCTGTTCTGACCCTGACTGATAAAAGAACACCTCCACCAACAAGGTGTCTCTTTGCCCACCACCAGAGGGTTGTTGTTGTTGTTGTTGTTATATGCAGCTTAACACATGTTTGTAGAGTCTAGTGGCATATACCTTTAATGTCAGTATTTGAGAGACAGGCAATCAGATGTCTGTGAGGTAAGGGTCAGCCAGTGCTATGTAGCGAGAACCTGTCTCTAAAAAGTAAAAATAAATAAATAAATAAATAAAACAAAAACCGCAACCTTGGCCTAATGGGAAGCTATTAATATTTTTTTATGTGTTTTAGCTACATACTCAGTAGGTTCATTTCATTATTTTGAGTTAGTTTCTGTATACAGTAGGCTATACGTTGGGGTTTGCATTTTTCATATGGCAATCAAATCACTGTAAAATGACAGTGTTTGCTTATTGAAGTGTTGTGCCACCGTTGCTGAGTTATTAGCTGTGCATATGAAGGTCTATTTATAACGGTTTTTTGCTTTTGTTTGTTTTTTTTTGTATTGCATTTCTCTAAAATTATGTTGATGCCAACACAATACTGTTTTAATTACTGTAGCATTTGCGCACATGTAGAAATTGAGATGTGAATATTTTTTAGTTTTTCTTAGAAAATTTGTCTAATAAATTCTTTGAATTTTCATCTAAACCTTAGTATTCTGATCTACAAAGAACCTGAAGGGATTTTTTTTTAAATTTATTTATTATGTATGCAGCATTCTGCCTGCATGTTTGCCTGCAGGCCAAAAGAGAGCATCAGATTCCATTACAGATGGTTATGAGACACCATGTGGTTGCTGGGAATTGCACTTAGAACTTCTGGAAGAGCAGACAGTACTCTTAAAGTCTGAGCCATCTCTACAGCCCCTGAAGGGATTTTTATTGGTATAGTATTGAATCTAAGTCAATTCAGAAGGATCTAGCATTTTAATTATAGTGGGCCATCTAACCCATAAATATTTTTTAGGTAGTTCTTGATATCTGTCATCAATGTTTTATTGTTTTCAGTATGTACATATTGCACATTTTTGCTAGCCCTAAATCATATATATATATATATAGTGTGTGTGTGTGTGTGTGTGTGTGTGTGTGTGTAGCAGATTCTGTTATAAACAGTGGCCTTGAGCTTTTTAAGTGATGCTAGGTGCTAGGATCACAGTATCATATTTGTTTATGAGGTGTTGGGGATGGAATCCAGAGCTTGTATGCTAGGAAATTCTGTATCCTTTGAAGTACATCCCAGTTCCACAGTGCTATACTATTGTGAATAGATGAGAATAGTTTGTAAATGATAACTCTTTTCAGGTCTTACGTAAAATATATAAGATGGAAATAGAAAGAGGGGTTGATTTGAGGAGGATGTTAAGTTTCATTTGGGATTTTTCTGTTTTTGCTGAGTTTGTAATACCAATGGGCTATGCTTCCATTAGGAGAGAAGGACTAAGAAACTTGGAGTGTGACAGCGCAGAAGAGGTTTCCTGAGTGGGAAGAAGAGGGTGAGCAGGTGACCTATGCTCACCTTGAATAGTTTACATGTTTGTGACAGTAAAATGTGAGCAATTAGAAGAGCAATCTTAAGGAGAAAGTTTAAGTTATGTGTCTGAATTTTGTAAAATTATATCTTTTAAAACTAAGTTATCAGATTAGGAAATGAAGGATATGTAAGAAAAGATTCAGAAAAGAAGAGGACAGATGAAAGAAGCCAGAAACAGTGTTGCTAATATAGAAAGAAAGTCTGACTCTACAGAGAACTTAAATTGTCAGGCTGTTGATTGGTGATTTTATTATTGTGACCCAGTAGTGTGCCTAGAAGCCAAGTTTAAGATTAGGAAGATAACAGAGGAATCAGAGCACAGACGTGCTCTCCTTCTGAGCTATCTGTCTAGCCATTGGAGTTTTTATTTTAACTCAGCTCTGTAGGTGTATACGCATGCTTCAGTGTGTGTGTGGAGGTCAGAGGACAACTTTTACAAGTTGGTTCTATTCTTTGAGTCCCAGGCTGGGGTATCAGAATTATAGGACAAGCTCTTTTTTTACACACTGGGCTATTTTGCAGGCTCTGAAAGCAATTTTTTTTTTTGTCTTAAACATTTTTTATTAAATCAAGACTGATAAACTGTTAGAAAGTACAGCTGTTAAACTTATGCTGAGGTCTAGACAGATAGCTCAGAAGGAGAGCATGTCTGTGCTGCTCTTGAAGAGCACTGGGTAAATGTTTCTTTTCTCCAGTTAGCCTCCAGCTTGACTAATCCATCCGCTCTTCACTTGGTCTCCAGGTGTTAAAAAAGTACAGGTGTTAAAAGTACACCCAATAAAATGTCTGGCCTTAAGCCGGGCATGGTGGCGCACACCTTTAATCCCAGCACTAGGGAGGCAGAGGCAGACGGATTTCTGAGTTCGAGGCCAGCCTGGTCTACAAAGTGAGTTCCAGGACAACCAGGGCTACACAGGGAAACCCTGTCTCAAAACAAACAAACAAATAAATAAATAAACAGATAAATAAATAAATAAAATGTCTGGCCTTGGGGCTGGTGAGATGGCTTAGTGATTAAGAGCACTCACTGGCTGTTCTAGAGGTCCTGAGTTCAATTCCCAGCAACCACATGGTGGCTTACAACCATCTGTAATGGGATCTGATGACCTCTTCTGGCCTCCAGATGTATATGCAGTAGAGCGCTCATATATTAAATAAATAAATAAACAAAAACAAAACAACAAAACAAATGCCTGGCCTCAGACTGGACTGATGAAGAGCAGATGGGGAGGCATGAGGGAGACATGGGGAGACACATCTTATTACTTAAATCTGTGGGCTTATTTTGGTAAATTAGAGGGAAAGAAAGAACAAGCTACTGCTAAAAATCAGCTACTTCTTAACCATAATAGATTTTATTAAATGAGCAATGTTGTAAGTCATGTATCCTTAGTGGCTGCAATCAGCAGAGGCAGGGAGACATTTTGTGCTTAGGGACCTCCATCAGGAAAAGCCAGATCCTTTGACTGCCACAGAGAAGAATTCCAGGATCAGTCTGAGTGAAGCAAAAAATTTAAATTTATTAAAAGGTAAGAGATGGTACATACTTTAGATTTAAGGGCAAATGCAGAGGTGGGGGGCAGGCGGGCCTTGGAAAGAATCCGCCTGCCTCTGCCTCCCAAGTGCTGGGATTAAAGGCGTGCGCCACCACGCCCGGCAGAAAGAACAGACATCCAATACATAAGTGCAGGTTTCTCAAGAGAGTTGGGCTCAGGGACCTGTACAATGGTAGTATGTTTGGTTTGGTGGCTTTTTAAGTTACAATGCTTAAAGGATGCACTTTACAGCAAGATGTAAAGATTAAACAATGCTTAAAGTGAAGGGGCCAGGTGCATGCCTTTAATCTCAGCACTCAGGAGGCAAAGACAGGAGGATCTATGTGAGTTGGAGACCAACTTGGTCTACATAGTGAATTCCAGAATAGCCAGGTGGCATATACCTTTAGTACTAGCACTCTGGGGCAGAGGCCAGCCTGGTTTACATACAGAATCTTACTTGGGCCAGGTAGTGATATGGTGAAAGCCTGCCCCCTCCTGCCTCCCTTTAAAAAGTAAATAAAGGTTACATTTTAAAGAAGGATATATAAGCTTGTTTACTTATTTATCTTAAAGAATTTTCTTTAGTAAATGAAATTGTAAGGTGGTTTTATGAGGAGTATTTTTGGGGGGTTAGGGATAAGCAAAGCATTCATAGCACTAAACCCAAGGTCAGAAACATTCTGACCCCAAGTAAGCAGTATAGGATGTTTTTAGCATTCTTGTTGCAGTGTCTTGACAAGAAGTATCTCTGTAGGCAAGTTTGGTTTTAATTTCTTGTGTGAAATGTAAACTAGGTTCCAGGTTCCAGGGCAAGTTTTCCTTTCTGTTGTGTTGTGGCTGTTCTGTGACATAGTCTGTACCTCCCATGCTACTGTTGAGTTGTCAGCCCTTTCTTAGCTCTTCAGAGTCAATGATCTGAGTCTAACTCAGTGTGCTTGAGGTAAATTTAAGTCCAGTTTGCTGCTTTTTGATTGTTGTTGTTATTGTTTTTCCCAAAACCAGGTTTATTGTAAGTATTGTTTCCATCTCCAGGTGGTGCTGGCACACACCTTTAATCCCAGCACTTGGGAAGCAGGTGGATCTCTTGAGTTTGAGGCCAGCGTGGTTTATAGAGCAAGTTCCAGGACAGCCAGGGCTACACAAAGAAACCCTGTCTTAGAAAAACCAAACCAAACCACACCAAAACAAAACAAAGAGGAAAAGAAAAGAAAATGCTTAGGAGCTGGAGACATGGCTCAGCAGTTAAGAGCACTTGCTACTCTTGAATCCAGCATCCACATAGTGCGTGCATCTGTCTTTATCTACAGTACTAGGTAATCTGGTGCCTTCCTCACCTTTGTGGGCACCAAGCAAACATACATGCAGGCAGATCACTCATACAGATGAATACATATACATATACAGATGAATATATGTTTTATAAAGATAAATGTTTGATTTCAATATTTGTGGGACAAATAATTATAGAATTAGAAAAAAATGTTACTGTTGTCATCTTACAAGTGTTTTTCATGTTAATTTTCCTGGGAATATTGATTTATACCTTAGACTGGGTGGGCATCCAGTTCTTTATGTCAGACATTTATTGAATGTGGATCCTCTAGAAGAGGAGAAAAAAATGGCCACCTATATACATATTGTGTGTATATGTATGAAGATCATAGTATATTAGCATTTAAACATGTTTTAAAATACTTTTTAAATTATGAAAGCAGGACTATTTGTTATAAAATAATGAACAGAATACAAAAAAACCTACTTCCTTTTCAGCAAGACTTGCTATTTGGTAGTTGATTGCCTTTTATTCTGCATGTATGTGAATATTTACATTAAATTAGAATCATAAAATGTTTTGTTTTACATCCTGCTTATTTCCTTTTTTACATTGTGTGTGTGTGTGTGTGTGTGTGTGTGTGTGGTGTGTTAGTATGTGTTCATATACATGCCTGAGTCCATGCCATAGGTGAGAGTAAAGGTCAGAGGACAACCTAAGGGAGTTGGTTCTCTCCTTCTACCACGTGGGTCCTAGGGATCAAACTCAAGTTGTCAGGTTCAGCAGCAGATGCCATTATCCATTAAGACATCTCACTGCCCCCCCCTTTTAAAAAAGATTTATTTATTTATTTTATTATGTATCTGTAGCTGTACAGATGGTAGTGTGCCATCATGTGGTTGCTGGGAATTGAACTTAGGACCTCTGCTTGCTCCCGCCCAAAGATTTATTTATTATATTAAGTACACTGTTGCTGTCTTCAGACACACCAGAATAGGGCATTAGATCTCATTACGGATGGTTGTGAGCCACCATGTGGTTGCTAGGATCTGAACTCAGGACCTTCGGAAGAGCAGTCAATGCTCTTAACCACTGAGCCATCGCTCTAGCCTGCCTCTTTTTTTTTTTTTTTTTTTTTTTTTTTTGCGTTTTTATTATTTATTTTGTGTGTGTGTGTGTGTGTGTAGGCATATGCATGTCACGATGTGTGTGTTGAAGGTCAGAGGACAGCTGAAAGGAGTAATTTCTCTCCTGTCCTGTGGGCTTGGCAACAGGTGCTTTTTATTTGCTGAGCTATCTTACCAGCCCACAAAGTCATATTTGATTCTTTCAGATTTTGCAGAAACAGACCATATAGCCAGGCAGTGGTGAATGTGTTTGTTTGCCCCTGCCATGTAAACATTCGTTGTTTCCCTTGCAGAGGAGGTGGCCAAGTTGGAGAAGCATTTGATGCTTCTACGACAAGAGTATGTCAAGCTGCAGAAGAAACTGGCAGAAACAGAGAAAAGATGCACACTTTTGGCTGCACAAGCAAACAAGGAAAATAACAGCGAGTCATTCATCAGCCGCTTGCTGGCCATAGTGGCAGGTCTCTATGAGCAAGAGCAGTACAGGTAAGCTCCCGGAACAGAAGCTGTCTATACCTTTTGCTTCATCCCTGGCCACTTACTTTGTACTCCCCAGGATTGAAACAAGGGCTTTGCGTATACTAGGCAAGTACTGTACTGCTGAGCTGTATCCTTGGCTCTTTTTTCACCCTGTTCTGAGACGGTCTCACTATGTTGGCCAGGCTGCTATTGAACTTGTAATTTCTCCTGTTCAAGCCTCTCAGGTAGACAGAATTAGACCTGCCTACACTTCTAGGCCTGGTTTCTCATTCATTTTCTTGCCAAATTACTTTCTAATCAAAATTATCAACAATGAGCCAGATGTGGTAGCTCAAAGTAGTAATCTCAAAACTGAGAGGAGGATTATCATGAATTTGAGGTCAGCCTCAGCTTCATAGTGAAGTCCAGTCCAGTGTAGGCTATACCAGACTGAGTTCTTATTTCATAAGAAACAAAAATAAGAGCTGGGCTGGTATCAGTAAGGTACATAAGAATTTGATCCCAATAACCCACGTGAAGAAAATCTGGGCCCGATGGCACTTAAAATCCTAGTAGTAGGAGGGCAGAGACAGTCAGTCCCGGGGGCTCACTGCCCAGCAAGCCTAGCTTAAGTGGGTGTGTGCTGGGCCAGTGAGAGACCCAGTAACAGGTAGATGGCAGCTGAGGAATGGCACCAAAAGCTGTCCTCTGGCTCCTACATGCACACTAGCTGCATGCTCACCTTTGCTCTCATACACACAAACCAACATCAAACCAATGAAAAAGATTAGCAATGTCTTTGTTAGAAGCCCTATAGGCTACTTACTAGCTCTTTGGTCTCAAGCTATCACTTGTTAGGTTCCTGATCTGTAATAAGAGGTAATCTGTCCTACTTGTTTTAGGATCAGAGTGAAGATTAAATTAAGTCTTAGATGTTTAAGCAACTTAGAATAATAAATACATACCAAGTATTAATTATTAGAGGTACTATTTATATTATTTGTTTGTTTGAGATAAGGTCTCATTATGCAGCCCTGACTAACTTACAGCCTGCTATGTAGATCAGGCTGGCCTTGATTGAACTCAGAGATCCTCCCCCTTCCTGAACGTTAGAAGTAAATGCATACCATCGTGTGGATACTTCATTCCTCCTTAGAATAAGGAACAAAATACTCATGAAAAGATATAGGTACAGAGACAAAATTTAGAGCTAAGATGAAAGGATGGACTATCCAGAGACTACCCCATCCGGGGATCCATCCCATCATTAGCCACCAA
>NC_034603.1:40515717-40576656 GCF_900095145.1 Mus pahari
TGTAGCTGTCTTCAGACACTCCAGAAGAGGGAGTCAGATCTTGTTAAGGATGGTTGTGAGCCACCATGTGGTTGCTGGGATTTGAACTCTGCACCACTGAGCCATCTCACCAGCCCTATTTATCTATTTTTATGACAAGGTTTCTGTAGCCCAGGATGGCCCTGAATTTGGCTTGATCAAGGGTAACCTTGAATTTTTGTTCTTCCCACTGCTTTTCGAGTGCTGCAGTTTCAATAAGTGTCACATGTCGGCACTTTTCTTTGTTTCGAATATGGCCGGCCATATTGTACAATCCTGTCAGCACAGTGGGCTATCATGATGTTTCATCTAATTGCTCATATATCTTTTTTTTTTTTTTCATAGCATTTGACATTTCAGAGTAAACATACTTATTTGGGAGGAAAACGTTTTATATTGCGGTATACGGAAAATATCCTTCCCTCTCTTTCTTGTTTGTTTTTTGAGATTGTGTCTCTCTATGTAGCCTAGATTGAGTTCAAACTTGTGATCCCAGCATGCTGAGATTTTATGATGTTCCACTCAGCCTCAACCTTAAATGGTTGGATAATAAATGGTTAATTTTGGGGCTGAATGTTTTTAATGGAGACAGGAGACTGAGTATTAGGTTTTGTGTTCTTGACATTTTGTATGAATTAATTTGCCCATAGTCTCTCTCTCTTTACCATTCATTGTTCGATGCTATTGTGGTGCAATCAATAGCACAGTTTTAGAGCTTTAGCTGTCCACGTTTCTTACTCTACTGGCTTAATTTTGATACATCCTGAATAAGATATCTTATATTCTACTAATCATCCTGCTTAGCTTGTAGGTTCACCACAAGAATCCTGATAGATGTAATTGAGAGTAGATTATCCCGTGCAGTTGAGATAGAAGTTCAGATTTTCCAGCAACATATAAGTATGGTTCAGAGTGTGGAAATGCCATTGTGACTTAGTTTTTCTTTTGCAGATTCATGTTGATAATCATTATCCATGTATTTGTCAGGTGACAATCCTAACTTATCTAGTTATAATGACATTTTTCTTTCTGTATCTTTGAATATTTTCTTCATTAGTGATTTGAAGATCAAGGTTGGGGACAGGCACATCAGTGCTCACAAGTTTGTCTTGGCCGCCCGCAGTGACAGCTGGAGTCTGGCCAATTTGTCTTCCACAGAGGAGCTAGACTTGTCAGGTAAGTCTGCATACAAACTATAATGTAAAACTTTGAAATATTTGTGGTATAATAAAAGTAAAATACTTATCTCTGATGGGATAAGTTAAATAATTAACTATTGAAACACGATGTCTCTTTAAGTTGGTTGTTCTTTTTTCTTTCAAATATTTAAATTTTAATTTATGTGTGAAGGTGTTTTGTATGCATTTCTGTCTGTGCATCATATGCATGTAGTACCCAAGAAGTTCAGGAGAAGGAATCAGATTCCTTGGGACTAGAATTATAGATCGTCGTGATCCACCATGTGGGTGCTGGGGATTGAACCTGGGTTTTCTGGTACTCTTTAGTACTGAGCCATCTTTCTTACCTCATATTGTTCTTTATAATTATATTTAATCCTTGGATAACAAGTCATATTTGAGTATTCTCTTAGGTTCTTAGGATTTAGAAAATACATATATCTTTCAGTAAGCTTATTTCTTTAAAAATATAATGATATTAATTTATATTATTAAATATCACATATAAATATGGTCTTTATATACAAGTATATAAATATTATATCTGTTGTTATTATCATTATTATTATTGTATGTACCCATATGTTTGGAGGTTAGAGAACAGCTTTGTGGGGTTAGTTGTAGGGCTTGAACTCTGGTTGCTAGGTTTCCGTGGCAGTGTCTTTAACTGTTGAGTAATCTTATCAGGGCAGCCAATTTTGTTTTTCACATGTGGTATATGTACATGTCATTGTAGGTGTATGTGCATGTGTGTGGAATCCAGAAGTTGATGCCACATAACTAACTTCTTCAGTTATTCTTTGTATTGATTGGTTGATTAAAGACAGGGACAAGTCACATAATCTTACCTGGCCTGGAACTCAAATATGCCCACTTCTGCTTCTTGAAAACTAGAATTAAAGATGTACCAGCACCTTTAGTATTTATCTCTAAAATTTTCCCACATGTGTTTATTTTGTGTTTGTGCGTGTGTGTGTGTGTGTGTGATATCATACACACATACATACATACACACACACACACACACACACACACACATTTATATACATTTGGTGGATGGAGCAGAGCTACAAAAGCCACACTTTATTCTTCTCTTTAGCAATTTATACCTTCTTAGACAAAATCTTCTTTATAAAATTACCTCATATATAAAATGTTATTCAAAATGGGAGTTACAAAAGGATGTCCATAGTAAGTTCAAAGCACTGTTTCATTCTTTAAGCTCATTGTAAGCTCAAAGCAACAGATACATGTGGTCTTGCTTCATCATAGTGCACACCTGTGGCTTCATCGTTGGACCTGACCAAGAACGAATGTTTTTCTTTGATCACAAATCTGTCCCAAGCCTGTTTCTCTCCTTAGTGTAATTTATAAAAGTTCATTGTATTTCTTATTATGCAGCCTTTACTTATATTGTATGAGGCGGGACACATTCTATTCTTGATTCTAACTTTTATTAGATCTTTTTGGCAAAACTACTAAAACCATCTCCTTAAAATTGAGTCAAATCAGGAATGCTATAAAATCATTAATTCATCTAGACAGCATTAATTTATGAAAGTTCATCTTCATGTTGATCTGCAGGAAATTTGACCACTAGGGTGGACTGATGCCCGGGAGTCATTGGGCTATGTAATAGTGGCAGGAAAAGCATTTCAGCAGCGAAAGCAATCCTAGGACAAAGTCTCTGGGGCTGTGCCTCTCCAGAGTGTGCCCATCACAGCCATGCAGAGTGGTGGGCCAACTCCAGCAATCTTACTTGTTTTCATAGCCTTTCCTAGATGGCTTCTGTCAGTCAGTATTTAGAATTTTAGTAGGTTTGTACCTGTGTGAGATGGTGAATGTTAATTTGTTTCAACATGGTAATTCCACTCCCATCACATGTCCTTGGACTCTCTGTGGATCATGCTGACCTCAAACTCAGATATCCACCTGTTTCTGCCTCCTAAGCACTAGGATTAAAGGTGTGCACCACTATGTCCAGTTTGCAATGGAAACTTTTTTTTTTAAAGGATTTATTTCATCTTTTACATTTTTATTTTTAAAATTTGTTTATGTGTGTCTATGTCTATATTTGTGTTTGTGCATGAGAAATTTGGAGGCATCAGATTTTCCTGGAGCTAGAGTAACAGTTGTAAACTACTTGGTATGGGTTCTAGGGTCCTCTGCAGCAATAATATTTGCTCTTAACTACTGATGGCTAGACAAATCTCTAGCCTGATGTATTTTTAGTATGTATGTGTTTGTGTGTTGGTAAAGACATGTGTGCATGGGTACATAGGAAGACAGATTTCCCTGAAGCTGGAGTTAACATTTGGTTGTAGGCCTTTCAGTGCAAGTACTGAGAACCAGGAGTGTACAGGGTTAGTATATGCTCTTAACTGCTAAGATCTCTCCTGCTGCACTGTAGCGTAATTTGTATTTGTGTATCTCTTTCTTTATTTGAGACAACATCTCACTGTGTACACTAGGCTAGCCTGGAACTCACAGAAGTCTATCTGCTCTGCCTCCTAAGTGCTAGGATTAAAGGCTTGTGCCTCCATGTCCAGTTATATGTGTATGTCTTGACAACATGTTATATATCTTAAACATATATAGTAAATTTCTTCTAAGATTTTAATAGGACCAGGGGATGGCTCACTGAGTAAAGGCATTTGTGCCAAACCTAATGACCTGAATTTGGTCCCCAAGATTCACATATTAGAAGGAAAAAAACTCACCCCGTCAAGTTGTCCTCTAATTTCTACATATGCATCATGGCATGTGTACACACACACACACACACACACATACACACAAATAAATTAATTTTAAGAAATGTTTTTAATAGATGTACCAAATTATATTGATATTGTTATCTTATGTACATTGTTATCTTATATTACAATGTCTTTGTAATTTTTAACTAAATGTGGAAGTAAATGGAACGGACTTAAAACATGGTTTTCAGAAGTTCACCTAAAATCGTATTGTATTAGTACTTGCTTAGCTGCTCTTGAAAATAAGGTACAACATTAAAGTTTTTATTGATCTCTGTTATTAGTAACTATTGTAAGAATTATGAGATGGAGATTGTCAGGGTATTAAAATGGGATATTGGTCTTGGAGTGTAGCTCATTGGTAGCTGGGAGAAGTAGTGGACTGTTAAATCATTTCAGGCAGTGGTTACAAATATAACAAAGTAGTTGTTGTATGTGTATGTGTGTGCTGTTTTGAATTGGGCTAATATATACTGCGCCAGGGCTGCCTAACATTTAAGTAGTGCTATATAGCAAGAATAGGTGTGATCTCCTGGATTTAAGAGAACAGATCTTTCTGTTGTGAGTGAATTATCTTTCGTAGTTTTTTTTTTTTTTAATGTGTTTTTGAAACAAGGTTTTTCTACAAAGCCTTAGCTATCCTAGAATTCACTGTGTAGACCAGGCTGGTCTTAAACTCACAAAGCTCCCCATCTCTGCCTTCCAACTACTGGGATTAAAGAGACACCCCACCACCACCACTGCTGCCCCACAATGAGTGGATTACCTTTATGATAATTTCTGAGGTTTAACTTAAAGTCTTTAGTTCTCCCTTGTAAGCGCAAATAAACAAACATAAATCCAGATGTGTGGGTGCATGCCATTCACAGCTAGAATACAAAGGCCTGTGTGGAAGGAAGGTCTCTACTGTGAGGCTTCAGTCCCTGTGGGCACACTCAGAGCTGTGGCTTTTCCTTTTCAGAACGAAATCTTTTAAACTGCATTTCTCTAACCACCTGTAGAGTAAAATTATCATAGTTTCCAAGAGCCGTTTGATTATGAAAGTGTTTTTCATAAAATGTGTGGTAGTAACTCTACAGGCATATAGTTTACAAAGATTACAAAAGATAATAAAAATTTGAAAATTATTCACATTCGTTTGAAGGATATTAAGACTAAGCTAATATCTTTTGATACTTCAGTTATAAGACTCATGAAATGTACTTTGCTGCATTATCAGTGACATTCTAGTCAGAGCTACATGAGGCACTGTTTAATGGCTCAGTATATATCTGTCTCAGTGAATATACTATGTGCATTTGAAAAGAGAATGTACTGCAGTTGCTGGATGTAGTGCTTTGCTTATTTACAATACTGAGGATTGAACTCAGGGCCTCTCAAATGCTAGGTAAGCACTCTACCACTGAGCAATATCACCATCATTTTATTGTTTATTTTGAGGTGGAGTCCCATATACCGGTAATTTAACAAATTTGGGTAGCTAAGGTAAGAATGTTGCTGTTCCCAGGCTTGCCCAGGCTACACAGTGAAAGACCTTGCCTCAAAACAAACAAACATTTTGTCTGAATTCATTATTAAAATAATGTATTTCCTGTATTAACCCTATTGTTTGCTTAGAATAACAATCTATTTGAGTAGTTCTGTGTAAATCTTGAAATCTTTAAAAATTGGCTGCAGACTAGAGAAGATAGCTGTACTGGCTGGTTTTGTGTCAACTTGACACAGGCTGGAATTATCACAGAGAACGGAGCTTCAGATGAATGAGATCCAGCTGTAAGGCATTTTCTCAATTAGTGGTCAAGGAGGAAGGGCTCCTTGTGGGTGATGCCATCTCTGGGCTGGTAGTCTTAGTTCTATAAGAAAGCAAGCTGAGCAAGCCAGGGGAAGCAAGCCAATAAGTAACATCCCCCCATGGCCTCTGCATCAGCTCCTGCTTCCTGACCTGCTTGAGTTCCAGTCCTGACTTCCTTTGGTGATGAACAGCAATGTGGAAGTGTAAGCTGAATAAATCCTTTCCTTCCCAACTCGCTTCTTGGTCATGATGTTTGTGCAGGAATAGAAACCCTGACTAAGACATTAGCTCAGTGGAGCTCTGACTGTTCTAGAGAATCTGGGATTGACTCCCAGTAAGCATCCAATGGGATACAACCATCTGTAACTCTAGTTCCAGGGGGTCCAAC
Source organism: Mus pahari (assembly GCF_900095145.1). Lineage (NCBI taxonomy): Eukaryota > Metazoa > Chordata > Mammalia > Rodentia > Muridae > Mus > Mus pahari. Next base: position 40,521,853 of record NC_034603.1, read on the forward strand.
ATCCTTTTCTGGTCTCCTTAGGCACCAGGAACACAATTGGCACATAGCCTTACATGCAGGCAACACACCTATACACATAAAATAAAGTTTTTCTAATCTCCAGTACTGCAAATAAGTGATTAAAAATGAGTAAATAGGCCAGGCAGTTGTGATGAACTTCTTTAATCCTTGCACTGAGGAGGCAGAGTAAGTTCTAGGACAGCCAGGGCTATACAGAGAAACACTCTCAAAACAAAAAACAAAGCAGAACAAAAACAAATCCTTTGTCTGAGAGACAAAAAAAAATGTACTATGTACATTTAAATACGTATTTGGTTATTGATAAATCTTACTGGGTGCTTTTATTTTCATGGATCACTTATTTATATCCATTGCTCATATTTCTGTTAGTTATCTATTTTCTTGTTTTTATCTATAGGATCTTTTATTAGAAATTCTGCTGAGCATGGAATTGCACACCTCTAATCCTAAAACTCAGGAGGCATGGCAGGTGGATCTCTGTGAGTTCGAAGCTAGCCTGCTCTACAGAGTGAGCTCTAGGAGAGCCAAGGATACACAGAGAAACTTTGCCTAAAAACTTAAGAGGAAATTTCATTAATTTTTTATTTTATGGCTCAAATATTTTCCCAACAAATTTGACCCTATTGTTTCCTTGTACAAAACTTTTAACATTTTTCTGGACTCAGACAGATCGTCACTGTTTTTAATGTTCATTGGTGTTTTGTGTGTGTGTGTGTGTGTGTGTGTGTGTGTGTGTGTATGTGTGTAAGAGGGAGAAGGAGAAGCCTGGAACTGGAGTTATAAATATGTGTGCTGGCAATTAAACCCAGGTCCTCTGGACGAGCAACCAGTGCTCTTAACTCCTGAGCCATCTTTCCTGCTTGGACTGTTACCATTTTCAATGGCTGTATTGTTAGGAAGTATCTACCAGAGAAGATCAGCTGAGCTACAATTTCACTGGGCGTTTGGGACCTGAATGCAGTTCCAAGCCTTTCTCAGAGTGGGAGTTTAAACATAAAAAACATATCCTGGGTTGACATACCTCAGTTAGCAAGAATAGTTAGTCAGAAGCAATTACAGAAGTCAGAAAGCAAGGTTAATACGTTCAGGGACCTTTCCAGAACTATAGGTCTTTGTTTTTGTTTTGGCAGGTGTGTTGCGGCCTACATGCTAGGTTCCAAGGCCTAAATGGCACTTCCATAATGGCATTAGTGTGTTAAGGTCTGGGGCCCTGTTACATTGTATTTCCTTGAGTTAGGTGTACCATAGTTTACTTTTCTAACCACAGATTTTAGGGTTACTTCTAGAAGGCCTAAGTGTGTCATCTACTTTCTTTCTCTAACTAGATGCGAATCCTGAGGTGACAATGACAATGCTTCGCTGGATCTATACGGATGAGTTAGAGTTCAGAGAGGATGATGTGTTCCTGACTGAATTGATGAAACTGGCCAATCGCTTTCAGCTCCAGCTCCTTAGGGAGAGGCAAGTCACAGCAGATGTATTCAAGGCCCTGCAAGGTGGTGGCAAAGCTTACTTGTGCCAAGCTCTGGGAAATCAGCTTCTGCCATGTGATAACTGCTAGGGGTTCTTTAAAGGTGAGGTAGGAGAAGCTGGTTTCTCTGTAGCTTTGTGTTACTGGTAAGCTCCATTTTGCCAGTGCTGTTTGTTGTTTTCTTTGTCTTCTACTGTTTGTTACCTTAGATTATGTGATGGTGTAAATTAACCACTAGATATGGATGAATAGAATCCAGCCTCCACATTCTTGACTTTGCCTTTCATTATACAACATTTTGGTCAACACTCCTTTTTGGAAGCACTTTAGTACTTAAATTCAGTCCATTTTGGTTCAGTAGGTTTTGTAGCCAGTATCAATAAGGACTTACTTCATTGAAGCTCGCTGCTTTTTTAGGTCCCAAGGAGCTAGCATAATATGTTTTTATGGTGCATTTTCTTTGTTCCTCTCTGAAGTTATTAGCATTTTAGAACAGTAAGAGACAAAATGTTTATCAGATGGTGCCAAGCAGAATGCTGTCCACGTGCTGTGGCTGTGGCTTTTGGTGGCCAGCGTGGTTGATGTAATCTTCTTACAGTACTTCATGATCTCTTTTTCCTTTTCCCTTGGGTATGTGGGGAAAAGTGGCCCCTCTCCTGGGTGGTTTCAACCAGTGTGTTGCTCAGTCTATTTGTTACTTGTTTGCCCTCCTCTAGGAGAGCAAGGAGAGACTTGGCTACCAGGAGCTCCTTGCTCTTTTTTTTACTGTGAGGGGGTTTTCCACTAGGATTGCCCCAGAACCTCACAGGAATCCATAGACAGACTCCTTCCAACTACCTGTAAGTTATGTGGCCCTGAGAACTGTTTTAATATCTAATTTAAACATAGACAGGTCCAAGGCATTTAGGATTAGATAATGAGCACAGATAACTATTATTGAAGTCCTCTAATTATTGTTTGTTTATTGAGGTTTTTAATTACATAAATATAAATTCATACTAATTTTAATTAGATTGTTTATATCTTTACCCCCAGATATCCTCAGCTTTCTCATTGACTATATCATCAGACTTGCTTATGAAATTGCTTTAATGTTCTGGGATTGGTATAGGTAGTTGTAATTGATATAATGGATCCTTTAATTAAAATATTACTCTTTATTGATTGCTTAAGCCTTTTGACTATCAACATTACCAGATGCTCAAATTTGTTCTGTTGATTGTGGATATTAAGTTGTTTTTCATGGCTTTTTTTAAGAGCTGGTATGGAAGAGACCTAGACTGGAGTGAATGCTGTCCTTTAATGAGGTCATAGAGTGCCCACTGCTGTCAGGAAGAGAAATGACACATCTAGGATATTAAGTCATCAGGCTCTGGCAAAAGCATGCAGTTCTGTGTGAAGTCAATGCACTGATTTCTGTGATAGAGAGGTCCTGATGGCTTGGAAATATTAATAATTAATTTGATCAAAAAGAAGAGTCTAGTAACAATTTTGGAATTTTGGTTTCTTTAAAAAACTACGGAAATATTATAGGAATATGTTTTCCATCCCAGGTGTGGGATATGGTGCTGTTTGGGCAGCTGTCTACAGTAGCTGACTGTGATTTGCCTTGTGCTCTAGCAGGGGTGTGATTTTGCCAGCTGCAGATAGTTTCTGTGTTTGAGTGACATTTGCAAATCTGGGTAGTTTTCAGAGATTATATAAATGCTAGGGGCCCCAAGAGGTGGTGTAGGTTGTTTGGTTTTTGTTGGTAGTTGTTGGTTGATGCTGGTGGCAGTTTAAGTATTCCTGCGCAAAGAAGAAAGAGGCAAAGGAGGAGTAGGAGAAATAATAATTAGATATCATAACTGCAAAGATCAAATTTGCTTCAAGGAACTCAGTGCCCTCAATCAACAAGAAAGTAGTCTAATGACCCCCAACTTTATTTAAGGATCTCTTTTTCTTCCCTCGATATCCCCCACCCCCACCCCCGGCTTATCTAGTGCTTAGGGATTGGAAGGTGGAAGAAAAGGAGTAGAGACCACATAGTAGCCAAAGACCAGCTACAGAAGGGCTTTTTTTGTAATATCAGAAAATTCTCTTTTAAAAAGGTGTATGTATTAAAACGACAAAATATTTTTATTGATTATAAATACGGGTATAGTATATGTAATTTGGAAAACAGAGTTATATAAAGAAAAAGTAGGTCACCTACAACCCAACCATTGTTCATCTGTGTATTTTTCTCTCAATAGTTATCACATCTCACATATATGGGTCAATCCGAAAAGGGATTGGTGGCACACACTTTGAATCCCAGCACTTGGAAGGCAAAGAAAGGCAAATTGCTTGTGAGTTCGAGGTCAGCTTGGTCTACAGAGTAAATTCCAGGATGGCCAGGGCTACACAGAGAAACCCTGTCGAACAAAATAAAGCAAAAGCAAAAACAAAAAAGAAAGAAAACGAGATAGGAGTTTGTAGGGTCCCTGGTTTATACTTTAAAAATCAGATAGATGTATGGACTAGAACTATGGCTCAGAGATGAAAAGCCCTTGTTGCTCTTGGAGAGGACTCAGGTTTGGTTCCCAGAGGCTCCCAGCCACTTTGACTCCATTTTCTGGGGCTCTGATGCCCTTTCCTGGCCTTGTGGGGTTTTTGAAAGCACATGGACTCACATAGATAGACATGCATATAAGAATAATGAATAAAAAAATCTTTGCTGGGCATGGTGGCACATGCCATTATCTCTGAGTTTTAGTCTGGTCTACAAAGAGAGTGCCAGGACAACCAGAGTTATATATGGTGAGCTTCTGTTTCAAAAAACAAGATAGATTGCTTTGTGCTTTTGTATGCTTTGCAGATACCAAATTTTTAAAAATATACTAATAACATTATTTTTCCTCTAGAGGAAAACTAGCCTTTCTATTTTTCAAATAGAAACTATGAGCTGAGAACTTAATAAAATTATGTGTTCTTGCCAGACGGTGTTGGTGCATGCCATTAATTCCACCAACCTGTGGGGCAGAGGCAGATGGATCTCTGTGAGGTTGTAGCCAGCCTGGTCTACAGAGTGAGTTCCTGGACAAACAGGGCTTCACACAGAAAAACCCTGTCTCAGAGAGAATGGGAGGGGGAGGGGGACAGGGCAGAGAAAGAGGGGAGAGGGGGAGAAGACATGTATTTTTTTGTTGTATAAATCATGTCAGTTACTAGTTATAGTCTATCCATATGACAAATGGCACTCAGGATCTAAATGAGTGAAAATGAACTGTTTGTAAGAAAACACCTGTTGGTATAAACTGTGTTCAAGTCATCCCTTGGCAGTAAGAAGGGAGTCTATGATTTTCAGAGTCCAGGCCACTGTGTGTGCAAGTGTGTAAAGTAAGTGTTCTGCAGATGTGATCTGGAGTCCTTGCAGTCCTATGAGGTGGGCCACCTGCTGCTAGGACACTGTTAGAGCAAGACTAGTTTCATCTGTCAGATAGCAGTTTTCTCCTGGAACACTTAACTCCATAGCTGTGGTCGGGTCACAATAACTTTGTTACTCTTTGTTGTGGTAGGCAGTGTGCTTGGAGACTCCAGTGATAGGGAGAGGTTTGGGAATACACTGTTTTAGTTGTTGGGCTAGTATAGCCAGTGCTACTTTTGTAGCCCAGGTTTTCTCCCAACCCTTGTTGGAAGTCCCCTTGTTCGCCTTCCAAGTATTGAGGTTTGACGTATGTGTCCTTACTCTCAGACTTGTCGGTTTCGTTTTTGTTTTGTTTTGTTTCAAGACAGGGTTTCTCTCTTTAGACCAGGCTGCCTTGAACTCAACAGAAAACTGCCTCTGATTCCCCAAGTGCTAGGATCGAAGGGGTGTATCACCAGTGCCTGAAACTTGTATTTTTACAGTAATGTGTCTACATACTCATTTTAACTTCTAAAAATGCTGTGGAAGGGTTGTGAGATTACTCAGGAGGTAAAAATCCTTGCTACATAAACCTGATAATCCAAGTTTGAGTCCTAAAACTCACTTTGGAAGAAGAGAACTGACTTGAAAGTTGTCCTCCAGCCCTCACACTTTTGTGCACTGTGGCATGTGCTCGCTTGCTCTCCCTCTAATAATAATAATAATAATAATAATAATAATAATAATAATAATAATAAATATATGAATGAATAATTTGGGGGGAATTGAGGCAAGGGATACACATTGTACCCAATTTTCTCTTGGTATACTGTGGTCTGATTTGTGTGTGTGTGTGTGTGTGTGTGTGTGTGATACTGAGGATTGAATCCACAGCCTCTTGCATACTAGATATGATTCATAATTGTTTCACTATCTGTCTTAGTCAGAGTTTCTATTCCTGCACAAACATCATGACCAAGAAGCAAGTTGGGGAGGAAAGGGTTTATTCGGCTTATATTTCCATACCGCTGTTGATCACCAAAGGATGCAGGACTGGCACTCAATCAGGTCAGGAAGCAGGAGCTGATGCAGAGGCCATGGAGGGATGTTCTTTACTGGCTTGCTTCCCCTGGCTTGCTCAGCTTGTTCTCTTATAGAACCCAAGACTACCAGCCCAGGGATGGCACCACCCACAAGGGGCCTTTCTCCCTTGATCACTAATTGAGGAAATACCTTATAGCTGGATCTCATGGAGGCATTTCCCCAACTAAAGCTCCTTTCTCTGTGATAGCTCCAGCTGTGTCAAGTTGACACAAAACCAGCCAGTACACTATCTTTTATCTATTTTGGATATTCTTTAAAATATAGCTATATTTAATTGTAGTTACTTTATTTATAAAGCTTTTATTTATGTGTATGTGAGTGTATGGGGTTGGTGCTTGGAGAGGCTAAAAGAATACATCAAATTCCTTACAACTAGAGTCATGGGCAGCTGGGAACCGCCTGTAATGTGCTGGGAACCAAACTTAGATCCTTTGGAAGAACAGTTACTCTTAGCTGCTTAACTGTCTATTAAGTCTACATATGTACCCCCCTACTCTTTCACCTCCCCATCCCCCAGTATTACTAGGGATTGAACCCAGAGCTTTCCAAATGCAAATCCATCCTAGGCAAACATTGTGCCACTGTCCTATTTTCTAGTCCCTGAATTATAATTTACTCACTTATTTTAATCATCATCATCATTATTGTGTAAGTGTTTTGGCTATATGTATATCTGTGTACCATGTACATGCAGTACCCATGAAGGTCTGAAGAGAGCACTGGAGAGCACTGGATCCCCTAGAACTGAAGTAAGATGGTTGTGAGTTTACATGTGTGTGTTGTGAACCAAATCTAGGTCCTCTGGAAGAACAGCCAGTGCTCTCAACCTCGGAGCTATCTCTTCAGCCCTCTGAATTATAATTTATACAAAATACAAATTTATCTTTTGGGAGTACTTTTAAGGAGGTATTTATTAAGTATAGACCCTCATATTTAAAACTTTGTGAACAATAATAGAGTTGTCTGGAATCTGCAGGCATATTCCATACAATTCAGTACCAAAGAACTGAAGCCAATCTGTTTTGTGTTTGGTTTTAGGATGGCCTGTGCATGTAATCAATGGGTTTCTTGTGATTACTTTTGAAACTCTTGAAATTTTAAGCTTCATAGGGTTTTTTACAGGTTATTTTCAATCTGCTCAGAACAGTGTGATGTAATGTACTGTCTAATACAAGACTTCAAAGCCAGGTTTAGGCAAGAGGAACTTGACTCCACAGCTAGCCTGGGCTACATAGTGAGACACCCCATCTTAAAAATGAAATGCATATAACCAGGTTTAATAAAATAAAAATTGATTTCAATAAGCAAAAATACACACATAAATAAAATACAGCAGCAGCCTAGCCATACTTCCTTATTAAATACAGTGCTTAGCCTTCTCCTTAGTTTTACTAGATGGAGCTAGTGTAGCAATCACTGGTTTTGGTTTATTTATTATGTATTTGCCTTGCTAATTCTGTTCATCATTAATAAATAATCTTTTACAGATGTGAGAAGGGTGTTATGTCTCTGGTGAATGTTAGGAACTGTATTCGCTTCTATCAAACAGCAGAGGAATTAAATGCCAGCACTCTGATGAACTATTGTGCAGAAATTATTGCAAGTCACTGGGTAAGTAAGAGATTGTGTGGTATGGACAAGCCTTCACACTGCAGCTGGAGATCCCAGTGTAAACCTGCTTCCACAGTCACCTCTCTGATACCTAGTCTTTGCTGTTTGTATTCTTGAAAAATAAGCAGTTGGGTTAGATGATCTGTGAGGCTTTTTCAATTCTGAAAGTTTTGTGAGGGTCTAGAGTGGAACAGGCAGAGATGGCTAAGGATCAGGAACAGATGTCAAGCACACCTGCCTTCAGCATTGTCCTAGAGAAGCTGTGACCCAGCATTCAGCTGCCTATGAAAGAGCTTTCTTCACTGCTTCACTTCTTGGGTTTCCATCATAAATAACAGGTTTTACATTTCTTCGTTATGGTTTGCTTTATACTTTTGTATGTGTATACAGGTGCACATATGTGACTCTAGAGGCCAGAGAACAACCTCTGGTGGGGTTACTCAGGTACTGTCCACCGTATTTTGAGGCAGGATCTCTCACTGGCCTAGATTTCACTGGTTAGATGAGGTTGACACACCAGTGAAGCCCCAGGATTATCTTGTCTTCTCCTAAGCACAGGGCATACAAACTGAGTTTGTTTTGTTTTTCTTTTTTCTTTTTTTTACATTAAATAAATAGATAAATAAAACAATCAGTGTTTTATGAACTAGCTTCTGTGATTGTTTTTGTATACAATTTTTATGGGAGAAACCTTAAAATTCTAAGGAAAGATTTTTAACAGAACTGGCCTATGTGTGCTTAGTGTCACAGACCTGAAACCCCAACTACTTCAGGGTCTAAGGCAGGAGGATGTTGAATCCTTGGTCTGCCTAAACTGCAAAGCAAGTTCAAGACCAGTGTGAAAAACTAAACTGGACCCCTTCTCAGAAAAATTTAAAGGGTGGGAAATGCAGCTCAGTGGTAGTGTTTGCCTAGCATGCAGGAGGCCCTCAATTTAATTCTGATACTACTAGAAAAGTGGAGTTGTTGTTTGTTGCATTGAGATAAGGTCTCATTCTGTAGCCCAAACTGACCTGAAACTCACTGTGTATCTCAGACTGACCCTAAACTTATGGCAAACATCCTGCCTCAGCCTCTTGATTGTTGAAATTAAAGGCATGTGTTGCTATTCCTGCTGAAAACTAGCTTTAAAGAGCTGACATAGAGCAGCCTTCCTTCCCTGATAAGGCAACTGTTGTGGAGAACTGATGTGACTCGGTGAATTGTTGTGACAGTTCTGATTTGTTTTGAAATTGCCATTGTTGTAGGCTTAGTAGGGGAAGAACTCTAAACTCGGGGTGGGACTCCTACATGGCTTGGTTCTAGTTGAAGGTCAGAGTTGACATTTAGCTGTCACTCTCTGGGGCCCAACAGTGCTCTGATGGGTAGAGTGTGGTGGCAAGTGCCTTTTAAATACAGATCCGGACTAGCTATTTTCTCATTCAGACTTGTGTGAGCTCTCTGGCCTCTGCAGGTTTTGTCTTCTTCATCTACAAAGGAAGCAAAGATGAGATTTCTTGGAAAATGTTAAGTGCTTATTAATTACTAAGTGATAGTTGTTATTAACACTTTTCATTTTTTTTAATCCTTAGGATGACTTGCGAAAGGAGGACTTCAGTAGCCTGAGTGCTCAGTTGTTATACAAAATGATCAAATCCAAGACAGAGTACCCATTACATAAAGCTATCAAAGTGGAGAGAGAAGATGTGGTCTTCCTCTATCTGATTGAAATGGATTCCCAGGTATTGTAGAAGCATCTCCATTTTTTCCTCTCTCCCCCCAAACTTTAATGTTATCCACATTTCCTGCTTCTCTCTGCACCATCAGTAGACATTCTATAAAGGTACTTCTAATATGTACAGGAAACTTGTGGGTGTTTTCTGTTCTAATCGTCAGAATTTGCCATTAGTCTAATCCAAAGCCACACCCCCACCTCCATGGCTGTCACAGCAGTGCCTGACTTCAGGTCACCAACTTTATTTTTATTTCTTTCCAAAACAAGTTTCCATAAACCAGGACACATTCTGGGCTGGTCTCTGCTTTTGCAGAGGACACAGGTTTGGTTCCCAACACCCAAATGGCAACTCACAACCAACTGTAACTCCATTTCCAGGGAATCCAACACCCTCTTCTGACCTCTGCAGGCATCAGCCACACATGTGGTCTACACACTACATGTAGGCGAAACACTCATGCACATAAAATAATATGGTTTAGAACAACAAAAACACATCAGTTTATTATTTGAGAGTTTTGCCTATTTGAGGTCTAAGCCAGAAGTCACAGGCTAAAAGCAAGTTATTAGTAAGCTGTCGTCTTTTATGGAGCTGTGGAGAAGAATCCATTTCCTGCTCACATAAGATGTTGGCAGAATTCTCTAGTGGTCTAGGGCCTTTATTTTCTTGTGAGCTGAGTATTATTCTAAGCTGTAGGTGTCCTCACAATCCTTAGCTTCAAAGGAGCATTGCTTCCATCTTTAAAGCCATCAGTGACAGGTCAAGTCCTAATTTCACCTCTTAATGACCTACTCTTTGACACTCTGATTCACTTAAGAATGAATTTTGTTATAAGGTCCCTTTGGGCTGGTCCAGGATTCTTCCTAGCTCAGTGCACTTTGCCATAATCACATCTGCAAAGGTACTTTTTGCCACATAAGCTGATTCCTTATATTATCTGATAATTAAGGCATGAATATCTGTGGAGTGGGGTGGGGGAGGGCTGGGAGCATTATTCTGCATACCACAGTGCCTTCAAAGGAATGTAGGTGGATGTATGGTTTATCATGGAGGTTAGTGTGTGAGGAGGCATTAAACTGCTAAAGAGTACTCTGTTAAACCTCCTTTCATGAAAATCTTTGCTTTTTTATTTTTGGTTTTTCAAGACAAGGTTTCTCCAGGCCTTCCTGGAACTGACTGTATGAACCAGGCTGGCCTCAAACTGGCTTTGCCTCCTGAGTGTTGGGATTAAAGGTGTGTGCCACCGTTGCCCAGCTTTAACTCTTTGTCATAAAGTTTTGTATGCTATTTCTGCCCTCTCCTCCCTGCCCACTCCAGTGCTGTCTGCATTTTACTGTGGTCTTTAATTACCTTCCCTGTTGTTGCCATCTGCTTACCAATCACAGTTGTTTGTTTGATGCTGAAAGCAAGTGCTCTCAGGAGGTCCAATAGCAGTCTGTAAATGAAAGTGAATTGCACTCATGTAAGTGGTATGGTGGCATACACCTTTTTGGGAGACAGGTCATTTCTGTGAGTTTGAGACCAGCCTGGCTACAATTGAGACCTGTTTCAAAAAAGGGAGTTGGTCAGTTGGGAGCAATCAGCATAGTTTGTATTTTCTACTGTCTCTAGTGCTGATTTCCAAATTTCTCTGTGCAGCTACCTGGAAAACTTAACGAAACAGATCATAATGGAGATCTTGCATTAGATCTGGCTCTTTCTCGGCGACTAGAGAGTATTGCCACCACTTTGGTTGGTCATAAAGCTGATGTGGATATGGTAGACAAGAATGGCTTGAGCTTATTACATAAAGGGATCCAAAGAGGTAAGGAGAAAGAAATTTTACATTTTTCTCTGTATGCAATACACCTTTTATATTTATAGTTTTGAAGCTCAGTTCCAGGAATTCCCAAAAGTTCTTGAGTCTGTGCGTGCAGTTTGTATGCTTAGAACTTGTGATTGTTGGGGCAGAGGGACTGAAACCTATTGGTCTCGTCAGTTTGGCTGCCCATAGTGCCACCACAACCTAAGGAAGAGAGGGTAGGCAGGTGACCTTTAAGAAGTACGTTTGGAGCCCGGTGTGGTGGCGCACGCTTTTAATCCCAGCACTCAGGAGGCAGAGGCAGGCGGATTTCTGAGTTCGAGGCTAGCCTGGTCTACAAAGTGAGTTCCAGGACAGCCAGAGCTACACAGAGAAACCCTGTCTTGGGGAAAAAAAAAAAAAAAAAAAAAAAAGAAGTACCTTTGGAGCCAGTATGGTATCGATTTTTGTGAGTTCAAAGCCAGTGGGGTCTGTATAATGAGTGCTTGGACAGCCAGGACTACATAAAGAGATCCTGTCTTAACAACAAAAAAAATAAACCAAAACCAGGAAAACAACAACAACAAAACTGTTGGGCTTAGTGGTTTGAGAGCACTTGCTGGCAGTTCTTGCAGAGGACTTGGTTCCCAGTAAGTCGATTCACAACTGCTCTTAACATGAGCCCCAGAGGTTCTGATACCCTTCTGTAGGCACACACATAACAGTCACCAACACAGACACTTACATATCAGTGTAGCCAGTTTTTGCTACTTTGTGGATTCTTCTTTTTCCCACCCTTTATGCTCCCCAACTTTTATCCCCTATCTCCAGATAGGAGGGAAAGAAGGATGTTGGGGGGGGGGAGCAGGAGACAAGGGAGGAAAGGAGAGAGGGAGTGGTGGAATCCATCTGAATCTAATTTCTTTCTTCTTGTTTCTTCTTTGAGCACAATTACTAACAAACCACAAACAACTCCGCTGAATGACCACCAGCCACCAACCCTGCCTCTTGGGGACATAGCATTAATACACCCTCTGAAAACTTCCCAGAATTCCAAATGTCACACAATCACAGAAGCTATTTGCAGCTGGCAAAACCATCTAGAGCATGAGACAAATCATAGTCAGCTGCTGCTGATAGTCTGAAGCGGCCCCTACAGCCCCACACCTGGGATTAAAACAACACTGCCTTCTAAAATTCCAAAAATTCCAGAATTCTCACAACACATCAAATTTATTTATTTATTTATTTATTTATTTATTTATTTATTTATTTATTTATTTCCTTCCTTCCTTTCTTTCTTTCTTTTCTTTTCTTTTTCTTTTTTTTTTCTTTTTTTAATTAAAAGTACTGCTGAGCCAAGAGCAGACATGTAACTGACAAAGTAAAAAAAAATCAAGGTCAGCCAGGTGATGGTCAGTGGTCGTGTAGCACACCTTTAATCCCAGCACTCAGGGAGGCAGAGGCAGGTAGATCTCTGAGCTTAAGACCAGCCTGCAGCCAAGGCTACACAGAGAAACCATGTCTCAAAAAACCAAAATAAATAAATAAATAAAATGAAATAAAATAAAGGATGCAGAAATAAGCCCATATAGGTATAGCATTCCAATTTTGAGAACTCTGTCAAAAACATGTATTGGAGGGGTTGGAGAGAGCTCAGTGGCTCAGAGTGTTTGTTGGACTTGCCAACAGCCATATGGCAGTACAATTCATAAGAATAGCAAAATTACAGTTACGAAGTAGTAATGAAATAATTTTATGGTTAGGGATAGCCACGACATGAGGAACTATATTAAAGGGCTATGACATTAGAAAGGTTGAGCACCACTGTGCTAGAGGAAAGAAGCATAGCTAAAATTCCTCAAGATTCAGGGTTAGATTCTGAATAGGCTCTAGTAGCAAGGAACTAGCCCCCAAGATCAAAATGAAGAGGCTTCTGGGCAACAAAGAGAACAGTCACCAGAGGGAAGAGAGTGGGAGGTGCCTTTCAGGGGGCATAGCAGACGGCTGGTATTCAGTAGATGTAAAGAACTGCAGAAATTCAACACTTGAAAAACACATCCAATCAATAAATTGTCAGGTCTCAAGAAAGGATATACAGATGGTAAATAAAATGTTAAAAGTGTTCTACAGCCTCACCTACCAGGAAAGTTACACATTAAAACTGCTTTGAGAGTCCATCTCATTCCAGTTCAGAATGATTGTCTTTAGGGAAATAAATGACAGGGCCAAGAGACAATTCAGTGGATCAAAGCACTTGCTGTCAAGCCTGATGATCCAAGTGTGATTCTCAGGACCCATGGTAGAAGGACAGAACTGACTCTGGAAAGTAAATATCAAAAGAGATAAATAAATCTTTTTTAAAATCCTTACAGGTGCTAGTGAGGACATGGAGAAAGGAATTCTGTTTTCTTTTTTGTTTTCATTTTTGAGACAGAGTCTCACTGTGTAGACCAGTTGGCTATGAACTCACAGAGGCCTGCCTTTGCCTCCCAAATTCTGTGTTTATTGTTATTTGTGAGAATGTAAACTTGTATAGCCACTATGAAACAGCAATGTGGAGATTTCCCAAAAACAATACTTGGTGCCATTCTTGATGGTATACAGGTGGGAATTTCTATGATAGGAACCACAGAGATATTTGTGTGTTTGTGGTTGCATTATTCATGAAACTTAAAAGATGGATTTCCATCAGCAGATGCCCCTGCTGTGCTATCAGGCACAGTTCTGTCCCCGCGCAGGATGTACTGTTTGAATGGTGGCAAGGTGCAGCTGCGGCTTTCTCTCCTTTGTGGGCAAAAGTTTTAGTATAAATGTCCGTTTGAACTATGTAGAGGGTTGAGCTTGCTGGCTAATAGAGAGGAAAGTTTTACTCATCACTGGGTAGGGAACCCTTAGAACAAGTCACTCTGGAGAGCAGATGCGTTTTTCCAAGCACACACAGCACTTAGCTTGGGGTTTGTGTTCATTGGGGAAAGTTTCTATTCCATAGTGAATTGTTCTTTCTCACTCTGTTTAGTGTCTCAAGTGTTTATTTTGGAAACAGATTCACTTGTTACTAAAAAAAACAATTAAGTTCCTTTCTTCTCTGGGAGCTGAATTCTTATGTTTTATGAAAGGACATCTCTCATGAGTTCCTAAATATTTGGGTGATTGCTCGGCCACAGGAATTGCCAAGATAGTGTTGATGAGTGTTCTAGGGCGATTTAATCTTTCATTCTGAATTTGTGAATTGTCTGGAAGTATGTGGATCACAGTGTGAATATAGCAGACTTTAAAAAGAGTGCAGCATAGCTGGACATGGTGGCGCACGCCTTTAATCCCAGCACTCAGGAGGCAGAGGCAGGCAGATTTCTGAGTTCGAGTCCAGCCTGGTCTACAGAGTGAGTTCCAAGGCAGCCAGGGTTATACAGAGAAGCCCTGTCTCAAAAAAAACCTAAAAAATAAATAAATAAAAAGACTGCAGCATGCTGTAGTGGACAGAGCACAGACTGGCTTGAATCCTGGCTTCTATGTTGCTTTGATGACAGTCACTTGTCCATAGTGTCATCTTTTCTTGTGTGTAAATGGAAAGGGATCGTTCTTCTTTACCAGAGTGTTAGCACAGTGAGACAGGATTGGGATGTCCCTCATATAATGACTATCTGTTGCTGATAGAGTAAACACAGTGGCCTTTACCTTGCCTGAGCACTAGAGTGTCAGAATCAGACCCCATAGGGAATTGTCTTTTCATTGAGGTCCCACGGAAACACTGACTATCCTAGACTCTGGCCCCAGACCTGCAGTGCTCCTCCTGCCTCTGCCTCCTGGGTTCTGAGTTTTAGGTGTGTGCTAACATATCCTTCTGAGGAATTACTTGACAGTGCCTTCTTTGGCTTGATGTTACTTGGTTAACTTTACCCAAATGATTGAGTGCTACCTTTAAGCTTGCCTATTGACCTTGCTTCTAATTCCTTAATGAGTGGTGGAGGTTCATTAAAATATGAATGAGGTCTACTTCAAGATGCACAGTAGTGGGCTGGTGAGATGGCTCAGCTGACTGCTCTTCCAACGATCCTGAGTTCAAATCCCAGCAACCACATGGTGGCTCACAACCATCCATAACGAGATCTGACGCCCTCTTCTGGTGTGTCTGAAGACAACTACAGTGTAAATAAATAAATCTTAAAAAAAAAAATGAAACAAGATACACAGTAGTGGGCATTCCACTGAGCAAGTGCACTCGTCTGTCACAAGAATTCGGTGCTGTTAGGGTCTGTGAGGCCGTAGAAGACCCACATAAGGCAGTGTTACCATCTCCTTTGATTAATCTGACCTAAGCAAGATGATGAGTCCTTTCATAACAATTCTAGTTTTTCAGTACTAAAAAAAATTGTAGCAACCCACAAAGACCAATAGATTTCCTAAATGGGCTTCTCCTGACCAATTATTTGTAGTAAATTTTAAAACAAGGACTATTAAATATGGTTTGCCCTAATTAAAACTGTCATAAAACTAAAAGAAGCATTGCATGTGTATTTAAAAGCTGTTTAGCATTGGTTAGGAATGTTTTTATGTGGAAAAATTATGGCACTAACGCCTCATTTTCCTGGCATTGTTAGTGAATTGAGGAAAGCAAGTGGCTGGATGTTTGCAGTAGGGAGACTCTGGTTCTTTGCTGCTGAGATTTGAACTTGGGGCTTTAGCAGTGCTGAGCATTCCTGACTCCCTAACAGTAGTTGACAGGTAGTCAGTCAGCTGTGACTGTGAGCCATGTCCTGGCCATGTTTAGGTTGAAGTGTGTGGAATGCTTTGTTTCCTTGTTGCTGAGAACCTTATCTAGGGCCTCGCTTCCATCTCCCTGCTTTGTCCTGCTGTCTGCTGTTTGTTAACCCTCTGAACTGAACTTTCCTTAATTCAACTTCTGATAATTCCTAAAGAGCCTTTTTTTTTTTTGTATAAAGTACAGGTAAATGCATGATTATAAATTTTGAATTGATGTTTGGGTCTAACCTGTGAAGTAAATTTGATTTAAAGTCGGGTAATTCTTTAAGAAGGTTTAAGTAATAAAAAGTTAGCTGCGAATGGTGGTTCTTGCCTGTAATCTACCACTTGAGAGGCTAGACAGAAAAGTGCTGCCAGTTAGAAGCCAGCCTGGGCTACAGAGAAAGACCATCATTGTCTTTTGAAAAAAAAAAAAAAGAATAGAAGATGGTTTCTATTATGCTTGTCTTCTGAATCTAACCATCTGCGGGTTTTCTTGTGCCTGTGTCATTTCTGTCTTTAAAAGTAGAACTAGGATTCTGAGAAGAGAGGTTAGTATCTGAAATCAGAATAGATTGGAATTAGATCCTGTCTGTTAAAGTGAAACCCAGTAGCACTGAAGTTGATCCATTTTCTTCCCCAGTATTTTAGTGAGGCCAGTTTGTTGTTGTTGTTTGGTTGAATTTGGGTTTTGTTTATTTGTTTTGTCTTTTTGAGCCAGGGTTTCTCTGTGCAGACCAGGTGGCCTCGAACTCAGAGACCTACCTGCCTCTGCCTCCCAAGTGCTGGGATTAAAGGTGTGTGTGTGTGTGTGTGTGTGTGTGTGTGTCAACTGCCTGGCCTTGAGGCCAAGTTTTAAAGACTGGTGGATGAATCCCAGGTAGAAGCTAATTGGTGCCACCTGGAGGCCATTGAGAAGCATAACTGCTTCTACCCACCTACCTACCTATTACCTACCTACCTACCTACCTACCTACTTACCTACCTACTGTGTGTGTGTGTGTGTGTGTGTGTGTGTTTCTGTGTGTCCATAGAATCCATAAGACGACGTCAGATCCCTGGCAGTTATGAGCCACCATGTTAGTGTTGAGATTCAAACTGGGGTCCTCTGGAAGAGCAACCACTCAGCCATCTCTGCCACCCAAATCTATTACTGTTAGGTAGTAAAGGCATCTTAAAGGAAGGACCAGGGCAAATCATCATGGGTAATTCAAAGGTGGCAAAAAGAGCCTTTTGAATAAAGTATAACTCTGTGGGCTGTCATGGGTTTCCACCATCCGAGATACTGCTTCAGAAGCCCCAGCTGTTCTTCTCTTATGTCTGCAGTTATCCCTTGTTGCCTTCTAAGGATGCACTAGCCACAGAAACTGGTTGCTGTTGTGTCATTGTGTGTTCTGTTGTTTCTTTTTAAGGAGATCTTTTTGCTTCTACATTCCTCATTAAGAACGGGGCCCTTGTCAATGCTGCCACAGCAGGAGCCCAGGAGACCCCATTACACCTTGTAGCATTGTACAGTCCAAAGAAATACTCAGCAGATGTGATGTCTGAGATGGCGCAGATTGCGGAGGCCCTCCTGCAGGCTGGTGCCAACCCCAACATGCAGGATAGCAAGGGCAGGTGAGTGCACTAACTCCAAAAGAGATTTTTTGTGGTGGCACATAATAAACATACACAGTATTTGACATTATTAAGTTTGATGTTTATTGCAGTTGCAAACTTTTGTTTTTTTGAGACAGGGTTTCTCTGTGTAGCCCTGGCTGTCCTGGAACTCACTTTGTAGACCAGGCTGGCCTCGAACTCAGAAATCTGCCTGCCTCTGCCTCCTGAGTGCTGGGATTAAAAGCGTGCACCCCCACACCCGGCTCAGTTGCAAACATTTATTTGTTATGCAAAGTAGCGTCGTGACTAAGACTAGAAGCACTTGGAGAAAACATTTACAGCCTAGCTAAAGTCTGAGTTTCTAAGCAATTTATATCATTATGTTGAAAGCAACCACAGTGGTCGTCTAGTCCATGCTTAGATGAACTATTTTTTTTAAGCATTTTTAGGATCACTTGGATAGTTTAAAGAGAAACTACTACCTCAAGGCAACCTGTTTTATCTCTGAGGTCAAATGGTTAGAAAAAAAATCCTATTTTAATTCTCAATTCTGCCTTATAAATACCTTTACTTTTAACAACTTATCTCCAGATTTTCACTGGACAGCCCTTTTTGCATTTGGTAATGTTTCTGAGTTTTGTTTTGTGTTTTACATTTTTACAAGTTTTTATTTATTTATTATTTTTTGTGTATGGGTGTTTTGCTTACATGTATATCAATATATCACAAGCATGTAGTGCCTGTGGAGACTTGAAGAGTATTAGGGTTCCCTGGAACTGGAGTTACAGGTGGCTGTAAGCCATTGGGTGCTAAGAATTAATCCATGTCCCCTGGAAGAGCAGGTACTGCTCTTAACCACTGAGCCATCTGTAGCCCAGTTTCTGTTGCTTTTGCATCTTCCCAGAAGGAGTTGGTTTAGGACTGCTTGTGGTTTAGAATTGTGGGAATTGCCTATCTTTGAGGCAGAAGTGTGGGAGGCTCTGAAATGCAGTTCAGCTCCTTGCTTCACCAACTTCAGGCAGGCCACAGACATCACTCACCATCAGAGCAGTTTGTCGCTTTGAAAACCCACCCAGTAAGTAAGATTTCTGTGAGGTAGGCTGTCGGAAGAGGATCTGTGCAGTGTATAATTTGCGGAAATAAGATGGTCCAGGATCTTTGTGTCATAATCATTTTCCCAAATTGTCCCCATGTTGATTTTTGGGTTGTTTGTTTGTTTGTTTGTTCCCCCATTTAACTGTAGTAAGCCTGGGCAGTCTGTCTGGCTGCAGTAGAGGAGGCCAGGCTCGGGTCTTGTGCCCCAGTGTCAGCCTTCCCTCCAGGCACTTGAGTACTAAACAGGAGATGAAGAATTGATCCAGTTATCTGTTGATGCTGCTGTGTACTCCAGTGCTGATAGAACATTACAGTGAGAGCAAAGTTTCTTTTCAAATTGGCAGAGGACAGATGAGATAAAAATGTGGCAGAAGCTACTATTTACCACATTGCTCCAGGAGGGGGTTAGAATTGGGGTACAGAGTGTGGGCCATAGAATCAAAGTCGTTTTCATATTTTGATTCTTGGTCATGGTTTTGGAAAGCAGAGTGATGGAATTGGTTGTTGATGTGATTCTACCAAGGATTCTAAGCCCTGCCTGCTATGAATGTCTGTCTCACCTGAACTGACTCCTCTTTTATTGCACTTTCTTCTGTTTACCCTCAGGACTCCTTTACACTTGTCCATCATGGCCAGGAACGAGTATGTGTTCAATCAGCTGCTGCAGTGTAAACAGTACGTAGGGCGGCCTGGAGGAAGGAAAAGCGGTTGTGAGGGTGGGATTGTGAGTGAAAAATCTTTCCTTACTAAATTTTTAGAAACTATTGTTCATTTGTTTGTTTGATACAAGGTCTTATTAAGTAGTTCAGGCAGGCCTGAAATTCAGAATCCTTCTGCTCTAGTCCCCCAAATGATGGGATTACTGTCTGTCATGCCTAGCCTGAAATATTCTCTTAAAAATGCCTTTTATAGTTACAGACCTTAAATAAAATAAAAATTTGTCCTTTAGAACATATAGGGAGAGAGTGGAGCTGTTGGCAACAAAGGGAGGCCGGAAATTGTATGTGTCATTCACATTGCTTCTTTATTTCAGATTAGATTTAGAGCTGAAGGATCATGAAGGCAGCACTGCACTCTGGCTTGCCGTCCAGTACATCACTGTGTCTTCAGACCAGTCTGTAAACCCCTTTGAAGACCTTCCTGTGGTAAATGGGACATCATTTGATGAGAATAGCTTTGCAGCCAGACTCATTCAACGCGGCAGCAACACTGATGCTCCTGATGCGATGACAGGTAGAACACAGGCCTCGGGAGTGAGGCTGGAGTCTGAGGACTCTGGGAAACAGTAGACCGTCTGGTTTCCTGTTAGTGGCAGGAGTTGGGAAGTCAGCGCTGGCCTCGGACTCACTAGCTGATAGCCCAGACTAGCCTTGAGCTTTTGATTCTCCTGCCTCAGCTTCAGTGTTGGGATTACAACAGTACAGCTTGTAAATGTTTTAATAACAATGCAGAAATGGAAAGGCTTACTATTATGACAACTGGTTTTTTTGTTTTGTTTTGTTTTTTGTTTTTTGTTTTGTTTTGTTTTCTATTTAATTTTAAGCTTGGTAAAAAGCCTGGTTATGATTTTTTTTTTTTTAAATCCTGTGTTCCAAATAATTTAACCAGACATTAGTTTAAGTCTTGTAAGCTAAAACATACCTGGTATGTTAAAGCAGTGGTTCTTAGACTCTGTAGACCTCCAGGTTCTTTTACCCTCAGAGAACTCACATTTCAGACAGTTTTTGTTTGGACAGTTATACCTTTAGTATGTACTAGAGTTGGAAAACAAATCAGATATTTTTCCTTTTATTTTTGGTTTTGAGGCAGTCTTTTTAGGTACATGTAGCTCCGGCTGGACCTGAACTAGAGGTTCTCCAGCCTCAGCTTCCCACGTACTGAGATTACAGACACAATCTGCCATACCCATTTTATAAAACCAAGAAACATTTGTTTTTAATTTGATTTTTAAGTTATTTTCCATGTGTGAGTCTTCACCTGCATGTTTCTTTGCCACATGCTTGCCTGGTGCCCTTGGAGGTCAGAGGAAGTCATTTGGTCTGAAATTGGGTTTTAGGTGGTTGTGAGCTTCTGTGTGGGTGCTGACTCTGGGAGAACCCAGTATGCCTGACTGCTGAACATCTCTCCAGCTCCAAAACTGAGAAACTGTAAAGAGCTGTACTAATCAGCTTATAGTATAGAGAATATGCTTAGTATGAAAATAACGTTAAACACAGGTTAATTAGAAGAGCAGGCATTTTCTTCTCTGAATCTGTGTTCAGTCTTTTCAGATGTGTTCTGAAAAGTGAGGTGTATGAAGAATTCACAGCCTTAGGGACATGAAAAGGAAGAGGAGGCACATTTTGCATATTATACTAAAGTCACAACCAGTTGGTGCTTTGAATGGATTGTTCCTGTATGCATAGTTCTAAAACATTCTGCCTTCATCATTGGAGAGTGTTGATTCACTGTGTTATAGATGTACTGTGTGTCATGTTTCAGAGTTGACTTCTGTACCACTGTTCATCTCATCAGAAGTCTTTCACTGTACCAAAAATACCAAACTTGGGGTTGCAGAGTTTTCCAAGATTTACAATTTCATATTAAAGCTTACTTTTAATCATTAAGTTAGAAAATATTATTTTTTAATTGTTTTTCTTAAAGAGACAGGCTCCCTTCTTTCATTTTTCAAGAGAATGTCTACCAAACATTCAATTTTAAATAACAGTAGTGTAGTTGGCGTCATTCTGAGTGGAAACCCTGTTCCCTGACACTTTGTACCTTAACAAAAGTGTTTCCTCTAGACATGTGCTTTACAGTGTAGCAGCAGCTTTGTCGGTATTTCTCATATAGCACCCCGGCTCTTACAAACATACATTGTTGAGAGTTACTAAAATTAGGAGTTTTTACAAAGTTATCAAGTGCCATGATAAGTGAAACTGGTTATTAATCCAGTTCACTTTTTTTTTAGTATGAGAAGCATAGATTTTCTTGGAAGTGAAAATGGAAATGAAGGCACACAGTATACTCTCAGGAGTGTCCCAGCACATTTGCACTGCTGTCATCTGTAAGGCATTTGACCTCTACCTGCCACTGATTTTGCAACATAAGTGCCAATATATCAGCATGGTGTAGAGAAAAGTAAGGATTCTGTGAAAATGGTTCTGATCTCATGGATGCCCTGCAAGACTCCCAGGAACCTCCAGGAATCCATAGACCACACTGCTGTTTCCATATTTCTCCTTGATCTTGCTAAAGAAAACTTGGTGGTGTTTTCTTTTTTAGTTTGTTTGTTTCTTTGTGTGTGTTTTGTGGGGTTTTTTTGTTTTGGTTTTGTGTTTTGGTTTTTGTTGTTGTTGTTTTTTTGTTTTGTTTTGTTTTGTTTTAAGACAGGATCTCTACATGTAGCCCTGGCTAACACATGCTACTACCTTTCCCAGATCAGCATGGAGGTAGTCTAAGGACAAGGTTTCCATATATAAGTATTGAATACTCAAAGAAAGCATTAGTTGGCAGTCGCTGAGATGACTCAGTGGGTAAATGTACTTGTCTCCAAGCCTGATGATCTAAGTTTGATCACCAGAACCTACATGATGGGAGAGAGAATGGACTCCTACAACTTGTCTTCTGACCTCCAGACAGGGCTCATGTACTGTCTTACCCTACATATACCCATAACACACACAGAAATGACTAGATGTCACACATGGTGGGAGCCATTAACAAAGAAAATTGATTCCCACCTCCCCTCTGTCCAAAAAAGATAATTAGTAAGTAATACTTTTGCTAAAGTTATCATAACTTTAAAGAGGCTGGGGGTATAACACAGCACATGCTTGTGTCCTTGACTTTAGATTTAATACACAGTTAATAGTGGGAGGGAGGAGGAGAGGGAGGGAGGGAGGTGAGGTAAGGTCAAATGAAGTCACTGCTTGGTTCCATATGATTTGTCCATCCTTATCATCCTACCACATGCTAGGATCACTACAAGTTCAAGGCCAGTCTGATTTACACAGTTCTAGTCAGCTAGGACAATATAGCAACATGTTTTTCTGAGGTGGAGGGGTGGGGAATTCCCATAGTGGATTACAAAATCAGAAGGCAGGAACTTGGAAGGCAGGAACTTGGAGGCAGGAACGGATACAGAGGCCCTGGAGGGTGCTGCTTATTGGCTTATTTCACACTGGCTAGCTCAGCTTCCTTTCTTACAGAACCCAAAACTAAAGGCCCAGGGATAGCTCCACCCACAATGGGCCCTCCCACCCTTGATCACTAATTGAGAAAATGCATTACNGCTGGATCTCTTGGAGGCATTTTCTCAAGGGAGGCTCTTTTCTCTGTGATAACTCCAGCTGTGTCAAGTTGACACAAAACCAGCCAGTATATGTGCCATCGGAGAGCTGTACCTGGGACCCTTCCAACCCCATCTATTAGACTCTGAGAGTCTTATTAAATTTTTCTTACTATTGAGATGATATTTTCTGTTATAAAATTGAGTTTTAATCTAGATTTTATTTTGTTTTTGAGTCATATGCTCTCAAATTGATGTATAGCTGAAGATGATCTTACTTATTACCATCATTTTTAGATTATTTTATTTTATTAGTACGAGTATTTGGCACGCGTATGTGTGTGCTTCATATGTGCCTAGTGTCCAAGGAGGCCAGAAATAATAATCAGTACTGAGCTGTCATATACCACCATTTCTAGATTAATATGTAGTTACGATGGCATTTCCAGGTATGTAGACTAAAACTCTTAGCTCTTTGAACAGAATTTACTGCCTTCAGCTCTAGTTATATACTGTAAGATTTTTCTTCCCCTCTTTTTTTTTTTTTTGAGACAAGGTTGCCCTAGCTGTACTCTGAACTGCTAAGCCATTTCTCCAGCCCCTCCTCCCAGCAGAGATTCTCAGCATGTATCATGCCCAGCAGAAGTTGAGATTAGAATGAGTATAAACTATAGAATAAGTCACTTTCTGTGAAGGGATAAAAAAATGATATAAAAACAAGTAGTCCATTTTCTTTTCTTTTTAAAATTGAGGGTACATACATGTGTACATGCATAAGATTGAGCATGTGAAAGTCAGATGATAACTTTTGGTATTTGGTTCTCAAGGCAGGATCTCTTCTGCATAGGTTAGCCAGCCCTAGAGTTTCCCTTGTGGCTCCTCCTTCTGTCTCACTATAGAAATGCTGGAACTGTAGATGCATCCACTGCTGTTTACATTGTGCTGGGGAAGCCTGAGCCTGGGGGAGCACACCTTTGGTGCCAGCACTCAGGAGGTAAAGGCACGTGGAGCTCTGTGAGTTCAAGGTCAATCTGCTCTACATAGCAAATTCTAGGATCCAGGCATACAATAATGAAGCCCTGTCTCAGAAAAAGAAACATAGCCGGGCGTGGTGGCACATACCTTTAATCCCAGCACTTGGGAGGCAGAGGCAGGCGGTTTTCTGAGTTCGAGGCCAGCCTGGTCTACAGAGTGAGTTCCAGGACAGCCAGGGCTATACAGAGAAACCCTGTCTCGGAAAACCAAAAAAGGAAAAAAAAAAGAAAAAGAAAAAGAAACATAAAGTAAAGCACGGGTCTGAAAATGAAGTGTAGGTTGTTACACAGAAAGCCTTCTCCTTACTCAGCCCTCTCGGTGGCACTGCTTTGTCCCATTTTTTTTTTCCTTTTCTTTTTTTTCAGTCTTAATATTTATTTTATTTAGATTTTTCAAGCACTACAGCTTGAAATGAGATTGTTTTTTCAAAGGTTTTTGTTTTAATTATGAGTATCCCTGTGTGTCTGTATATGAGTATGTGTGCATGTATCTAGGTGCTTGCTGAGACTAGAAGAGGGCGTTGGAATCTGTGCAGCTGGAGTTACAGGCATTGGTGAGCCATCAGACTAAACTCTTACCACTGTAAGAGCAGTGCATGCTCTTAATCACTGAGACATCTTTCCAGGGCCCACATAAGATTTCATGTTGTTTTTGGAAATAGTTGTATCAGTGGGTCTGGAGCCAAAAACCATTTAGAGAAGATTTTATTTTCCTAAATGTCTTATTCAGAAAATAGAGTATGAAGGAAAATATTCCTGAGCTAACAGCAAGCTTATACTATGGCTGTGAGGATAGGACTGAAGTTTCTGATGGGCTTTTTCTAGTATAGCTGCAGTTCATGATGCCTGGGAGTTGCTACCTGCACCCCATCTTCCCTAGAGCAGTCAGAAGCATCTCTAGACTTTGTTTTGTTTTGTTTTTTAACTTAAATTTTATTTTATATGTTATGGATGTTTTGCCTACATGTATGTCAGTACACCATGTGCATGTCTGATGCCCATACAGGCTAGAAAGGAACATTAGGTCCCCTGGAAGTGAGCTGTAAGCAGTTGTGGGTTGCCACGTGGGTGCTGTGAATTGAACCTGGGTCCTCTTGAAGGACTCAGTGCTGGAAGAGCTGCAGCCAGTGCTCTTAACTACTGAGACCCTAGATGTTTTTGATTGTCACAACTTCAGAGTTCCTTTGGTTTCTTCTGTATGGCAAAGGAAATGATATAGAAAATGTCAGCAGTACTGCTGTGGGAGATGGGAGGAAAACTTTGCCCCACCTAAGCCCTACCAGGAGATAGAACTTACTGCCAGGAAGGATGATGAAACAGTACCTACTGTCTGTGTGGGCCGGCCATTAGTGAGGAGGACAGGGTGTTGTACCAGGTGGAACTTGAGCTCATTTTCATGCAAATGGGTGAACTAGGTCTCTCTCTCTCTCTCTCTCTCTCTCTCTCTCTCTCTCTCTCTCTCTCCCCCTTCTCAGGAAATTGTTTACTACAAAGGGCAGCTGGGGCTGGAAATGAGGCTGCTGCTCTCTTCCTGGCAACTAGTGGGGCCCACGCCAACCACAGGAACAAATGGGTAAGTTGGAACAGGCACCCGGGGAATGACTGGTTTGTGGAAGAAATGGCTATCGGGTATGCCGGAAAAATGGAATCTTTTTTTTTTTTTTCTTTTTCACTTTTGTAAATATATAACCAGTATAAAGAGACTCATATATTCTCAAAACTGGTTGATTGATTCAGTCAGCAACTATTGTCTGTATTTTTTGTTGTATAGCCATGTCCTGAACTAGATCCTCTAGACTCTGTAATATAAGAGAAATAGAGCCAGGCAGTGGTGGCACATGCCTTTAATCCCAGAACTTGGGAGGCAGAGGCAGGTGGATTTCTGAGTTCGAGGCCAGCCTAGTGTACAGAGTTCCAGGACAGCCAGGACTACACAGAGAAACCCTGTCTCGAAAAACCTAAATAATAATAATAATAATAATAGAAATAGAAATTAATAAACAAGAATATAAATAAGTGTTATAATAGCTTCTTGATTCTTTTGGGTTTGAGACAGTTATAATCCAGGCTGCTCTTGACCTAATTGTTTTATTATTGCTAGTTCCCTTTCTGTGCCTAAATGATAAGCTAAATGTCACCATAAGTACTGCGTTAGGAAAATATAGACATAGGGCTTGGTATTCCCATGCTTTTTGGCATCTCTGGGAATGTCCAAGATTCTATTTCCTGCAGTAAGGGAAGGCATTGATAAGATCGGCAGTAGGTCTTGGGGTCAGACAATCCTAAGTTCCCACTTCCTGTGTATAGTCTTAGACAATGTATTTTGACTTTCTGAGCTTCAGTTTCAACCGCTATAAAAGAATTTAGTCTTGATGTTATAGGAAATGGGTGAGGTGAAAAGAAATAGGGCTGAGGAGGCTACGGCTCACTGATTAAGGTTCTCTTGCAGAGGACTTGATGCTGACTTCCAGCACCCATGTGGGATAGGCTCAACTACCTGTGACCCCAGCTCTGGGGCCATTCAACACCTGGCTTCTGTGGCACCTATACTCAATTGCATACACCCCCACACAAGTATGCACAATTAAATATAAATAAATATGTATTAACATACTATTTGGAACACTAGATACTAAATGCTAGGTTTTTGTGGAGTTCTCCCTAGTGGGAACTTTTTTTTCCCTTTGGATTTTTTATTTTCAGAAAGAGAAGTTGTACTTATTTTTCAGGTCATTTCTTTATTTCTCGTGCTTGTTGCTTTAAGAAAATCAACTCTTCTTGGCAGTGCTGGCTCACACGTTTAATCCCACCACTTGGGAGGCAGAGATAGGTGAATCTCAGCGAATTGGAGGACAGCCTGCTCCACAGAGTGAGTTCCAGGACAGCCAAGGCTATATCAAGAATCCCTGTCTTGAAAAACAAGCAAAAACAGGGAGGAAGGGATGAAGAGAGGAAGGGAAGAAGGAAGGAAGGAAGGAAGGAAGGAAGGAAGGAAGGAAGGAAGGAAGGAAGGAAGGAAGGAAGGAAGGAGCTCTGCTTACCTCAAACCATAATGCTATCGTTTTCTAGTGTTGACTGTGGTGATGCCTGGTAGATTTTGACGATTGTTGTTTTATAGAGAAATACATTCTTTGCATAAGTAGGAAAAGAATGTGAGAACAAAGTAAAGGGATGACCAAGGTGATCATGGGAGAGAAAAGACAGAGATCATGGGAAGACGCCTAAGAAGGTTAAAGGTAAAAGGTTAATGGTACTGAGGGAGGAGAAACAGGGTCATGAGGTCAGGTGGTGACAAGAGGAACCCACAGCTGTGATTGGCAGTAGTGCCTGAGTTTTGCTTACTTCCACTGTCTGTAACTGTGACAGGAATTCCTAATTCCCTTCTAAGGTGATTTTTGTTTCATTCAGGGAGAAACTCCTTTGCATACAGCTTGTCGGCATGGCCTGGCCAACCTCACAGCAGAGCTCCTGCAGCAAGGTGCCAATCCAAACTTACAGACAGAGGAGACTCTGCCGGTGCCTAAAGAGTCTCCGGTCCTAATGAGTTCTGCAGATGGCATCTACCTACAAACACCATTGCACATGGCAATTGCCTATAACCATCCAGATGTGGTTTCTGTCATCTTGGAGCAGAAAGGTAGGTGGTTGGGTCTGATATGCGCTGCTGTGAGCTGTGGAAGTGGGTGTGTGGACAGTTGGCTTGAGAGGCTGTTGCTTGTGTCTGTGAGTCGTGTGCAGCTAGTTTTGTACCTTTCACTTATATTGTAGTCTCTGGAGTACAGTCTATTCTCATGTGTTAGATACTTAAGTTTAAAAAAAAAATTAATTTATCTTAAGTATTTTACTTCAAAGTAACATCTCTGGATGTCTACTCCCCATAAGAAATATTGTTGGCTCCCTCTAAAAGCAATCATATTCTGTCCAGTCAATCAGTTTATAACTGAGTCTTAGCTTCTAGAATGCTGACCCAAGGAGTCAGATGCGGTGGCTCATGGCTATAACCCCATTACTCAGGGGGTCAAAGACAGGAAGATCTCCAGAAATTGGAGGCTAGCCAGGGCTACCAGTGAGACCATTTTCCTCCGTAGTTCTACCTCGATTAAGAAAAAAATAAAAGTGACTCTGTCAGCCTCAGAATGGTGAAATCAAGTTTCTTTTTCTTTTAAAAATATTTAGCCAATGCTCTTCATGCCACCAACAACCTACAAATGATTCCAGACTTCAGCCTCAAGGATTCAAGAGACCAAACTGTGCTCGGCCTGGCATTATGGACTGGTAAGCTATGCCATATGTCCTTGACTCTCAGGAGATAAGTAGGTGGATAAACTAGAGGGGGAAGGAGGAAGTGGTGGGGCTAATCATTTTGTTTTAAAAGAACTTCTGCCTGTTACGATCATTGGAAAAGTGCTGTCTTCGAGAAGCTTAGAGGGTCTGTTTGTTGTCAGAGAAACAGGAAAAGATGGCAATGCATGAGCTGGAGCTTGTTTATTTCCCAGGCATGCACACAATCGCTGCCCAGCTGCTGGGCTCCGGAGCGTCTATCAATGACACCATGTCAGATGGACAGACATTGCTACACATGGCCATACAGCGGCAGGACAGCAAGAGCGCTCTCTTCCTGCTGGAGCACCAAGCTGATATAAATGTCAGGTAGGACGGTGGTGTGTTCTCTCGTAACTCCAGGTCATATAGAGTGGAGATGCTCTCCTTAAGAGGGGAAAAAAATTTTTTTTAATCTGGTTACATTAAAAAAGGAAAAACAGTGGCACCCGGGCTGTACAGGTGAAGTCAGGACTGGATGGCACTCCTATAATTTCAGCTTCTTAGGAGACCAAGGCAGGAGGAGACTGCAAGGTAGAAAAAAACGTTTCAAAATGAAAATTTTAAGAAGGGCTAGGAACCGAGTGTGGTAGCTCACACCTTTAATCCCAGCACTCTGGAGGAAGAGGCAAACAAGTCTCCGGGGGTGCAAGGCCAGCCTGGTCTACAGTGAGACCCTGTCCCTAAAAACAAAAAATAAAGAGGATAGGAACACAGCACTTAAGTAGAGAGCTCTGACCCCTGTATTCAGTCCCAAGACCTCAAAGCGGATGGCATACAGAAACAAGATGATTGGGTAGCCCGGTGATAGGGCACTCGTCAGACACCTTTAATGCTCCAGGTTCAGTCCCTATTTTATGTCCTGTAACAAAAAGTACAGACACGGGTTTTAGTTATGATCTGTGGACATGTACAGCCACAGCCAAACTGTACTCCGTCCTTCTCGGTAACTGTCAGGGCCAGTGCACAACATCACACAAATCTGTTATAAAGGATGGTCCAAAAATCAATGTTAATAAATGTCAGTTGCAACAAAGAACACCCCAATAACTAAACAACTAAACTACAAGCAGGCTTATAGGAAAAGAGACTTTAAATTCTAAATTTAAATATTTACATAGCACATGTGCGATGTATCCACATTCTTCAGTGTGTTGTAGAGGTCAGAGGGCTTGTGGGAGTCCATTATCTCTCCACATGTGTTCTGAGGATCAAACTCAGGTGTCAGGCTTGGTTAACAGATCCGCTGAGCCATCTTTCCAGCCTCAGACTTTTATCATTGTGTATTCACAGGATCCTTTCTGAATTTCCAGTGTTAAATGACGCTGAATTACAGAGTTGGGGAATGAAGTGTGGGGGTTTTGTTTGTTTGTTTGGTTGGTTGGTTGGTTTTTGTTTTGTTTGTTTTGTTTTTGAGACATTTGTGTATACCAGATTCCCGACTCTCTAAGGATAACTTTAAATTTCTGATCCTCCTCCCCACTTCTCACAAGTGCTAGGATTGCAGCCATGTATGCTGGGGATCAAGCCAGGGCTTCGTGTATGCTAGATAAACACCCTACAGCCAAGCTATAGCTCTAGCTCTGTTCGTTTGCTTTCTATACTACAATAGAAAGAAGTGGTTTTCTTTTCTTTTTTTTTTCTTTTTTTAAATATTTATTTTTTATTTATTATATGTAAGTACACTGTAGCTGTCTTCAGATACCCCAGAAGAGGGCATCAGATTTCATTACGGATGGTTGTGAGCCACCATGTGGTTGCTGGGATTTGAACTCAGGACCTTTGGAAGAGCAGTTGGTGCTCTTAACCGCTGAGCCATCTCACCAGCCTGGTTTTATTTTCTTAAAACAGCTCAGTAAAAACAAATACAGCCAGCAGGTTTGATTTTCTTGAGAGCATTCTAGAGACTAACTGAAGTGGGTGTGATGGTCCCAGTGGCATGTAGGCTTGGCAGACCCGCAGGGTGCTGCTGCTGCTTTCTTTGGCTGCCATTAGAAGCACTGGTTTTGATTGTGGTGATTATGTCTTCCTTCATAGGACTCAGGATGGGGAGACTGCCCTACAGCTGGCCATCAAACATCAACTCCCACTAGTGGTTGATGCCATATGTACTCGAGGAGCTGACATGTCTGTGCCAGATGAAAAAGGGAACCCACCACTATGGCTTGCCTTGGCAAGTAATCTGGAGGACATTGCTTCCACTCTGGTGAGTCATGCAAAACAAAGCCTCTGCTTACAGATGAGGGCAGGTTGTGTCAAATATGGATTGGTTGCCTGTGTAGCATTACAGAAGCAAAAGGTCAGCCAAGCAACAAATCCAAGTCAAGGACAAGTAGAAAATCATGTTATGAAGTCCAAGATAATAGGGCTTGAGATGGATGAAAGCACTTGTTGCAAAGGATCCAGAGTTGACTTCCAGCACCCACATGGGGGTTTGCAATCATAACTCCAATTTAGGGAATCTGATGCTCTCTTCTGACTTAAGCAGGCTCCAGGCATGCATATGGGTGTGTAGACATGCATGCAGGAAAAATGTGCATATGCATAAAAATAAATCTAAAGAAGTTGGAGGTTCAGTGAGGCATGGATTGCGGTCACCTTAATTCCAGTACAGGGCAGGTAAGGCTGTGGCATCTCTGAGTTCAAGGAGAGCCTAGTCTACGAAGCAAGTTTCAGACTAGCCAGAGCTATACAGTGAGACTCTGTATAGGGTGAGAGGGAAGGAAGGCAGTGTGAGGTTCACCTTGGTGCGGCCAGCACTTTGTGTGAGCTATCTTCAAGAGACTACAGAAAGGAGTGCTAGAGGAGAGGGATTGCCTCAGGTGTCTCCTGGTGGGGGCTTGATTTCATGCTGTTAATATCACCATATTAATAAATCCCCAAATTTTGGATCTGTCTGTGTTTTTGACAAAACAGATCTAAAGGAGAGGTAAACCTGGGGTTTCTTATTTATCACTCTGAGGGCCTGCAGTATAGCACTGAGCCATTTAGCCTGGCTTGTTTATTAAAGCTGTTTTGAGGGATTGCCTGTTAATTATAGGTATGCTTTGCTGAGGGACTTTGGAGTACACATAGACACAGGAACTGTCCTGAGTAGAACCCACCTGTAGAGGCACTAATGTCTATTTCTGAAAAACATACCCCTAGGAGATCGTGTAAAAATTTACAAAGAGCAGATTATATTTATTTTAATTTTTTATGTGGATGGTATTTTTGCCTGCATGTATATCTGTGCACTGTGTGCATTCCTGGTGCTCATGGATGCCAAAAGGGGGGGCATCAGATCCCCTGGAACTAGAACTAACAAATTTGTGATCTACAGTGTGAGGATGGAGAATCAAACCTGGGTCATGTAGAAGAGCAGCCAGTGCTCCTAATCAATAAATCATCTCTCCAGCTCTCAAAGAGCAGATTTTAATCGGGGTTTATAATACTAATGAGTGTTTATAATAATGATATCAGTTACTTGTTAACCATGCCTTATCTGAAAAGTAATTGCTCAAAGTTGAAAATAAACATTTTTCCCTTTTGCTCAGCAATGTTTGTGAGAAAACTTTGTTTCTCTGCAGGTCAGACATGGTTGCGATGCTACATGCTGGGGCCCAGGACCCAGTGGGTGTCTCCAGACACTTCTGCATAGAGCCATAGATGAGAACCAGGAGTCGACTGCCTGCTTTCTTATCCGCAGGTCTGAAAAGCCAAACCTCTCTCTTTATTCACCTTACTGCAAACTACCTCTTTTTTATGTTAGGTTACCTCAGTCTTGACATGCCTGTAGCCGGCTTTGACTTTAATAATTAAGATTATCATAGGATCACTGTTCTGTCATGTCAAGTCATCTGAGAACCAAGCTAGCTGGAGAGCCAAAATTTTCACATGCCCAAATCAAAACAATCTTCTGCTTTGGAGGTTGCTTTGACCTTCAGAACAGTTTCCACGGTGACATCAGAAAGGTAGGGTAAAGGAGACCAAATGGGCTTATCTGAGCACCACCATGACACGTGAATCATAAAAGGCTCATAACCCTCTTAGAGAGTGGGAAATGGAGAGGCAAGGTAACCTGGGAAACTTTATGAATAGTAGTTCTCAAAGTTTAAGGGAGTCTGCAACAGTTCTGATTCCCAGGTTGCCCTAAGACCAATATAATAAGAGAAGCTATGGCAGTAGCACCCTGCTCCTAGGCTTGATGCTGAGGACCAGGCTAGCAGGGTGTGGCAATGAAGACTTTGTTGTTAGTGGTGAAGCTATTGCTCTCTAGCATCTGCTGGGCAGGGTGGAGGGTGACCTTCTGTTTCCCTACTTCAGTGGCTGTGACGTGAATAGTCCCAGACAACCAGGTACTAATGGAGAAGGAGAAGAGGAAGCAAGGGATGGACAGACTCCCCTGCATTTGGCAGCCTCATGGGGACTAGAAGAGACGGTACAGTGTCTCTTGGAGTTTGGTGCCAACGTCAATGCACAGGTATATAGTTTTTCTTTTCTGGGGAGGTAAACTTAGAGAAATTGTCTCTTATGGCAAGGGACCTTATATATTCCCCAGTTCTAGACTTCTGTTTTACCACAAAAACTTCTTGTTTTAGTGTGACAGATAGTAGTGACTTTGAGTCATATAGCCTGTCTGGTAATTGAATTGATTTCAGGTTAATTCTTTGTGCTTGTTCTTCAGCATAAAGAAGGTTGTTTTGTCTGTTGTACCTTGTTTCTTAGTCCCCTTATAGATTTCCACAAAGAATTGGCTTAGTTTCACAGCATCACAGCAATGTATTTAGGACAGTCCTTAATATTCTTCAGCATTCAGACCTGTGGAGTGAGGAAATAAATGAATGCGTGTGTGCCTATACATGTGAGGGGTAGAGAGAGAGAGAGAGAGAGAGAGAGAGAGGGAGAGGGAGAGGGAGAGGGAGAGGGAGAGAGAGATTGATTGATTGATTGTGTAAGCATACATGTTCTTGGGTGATTTTATTTAGGCACTGTCCACATAATATATCTTAAAGATTTATCTACTTTTTATGTATATGAGTTTTTGCCAGCATGTACATAAATGTACTAGATGTGTGCCTGGTATAAGAAGAGACCAGAAAAGGCCCTATACTCTTGGAACTGGAATTGCAGTTGTAGGGCTCCATGTGTGTGCTGGAGACTGAACTTGGTCTTCTGAAAGAGCAGCCAGTGTTCTCAAGTGCTGAGCTACCTCCCCAGTCCCAGCAGCCACCTTCTATTTAAGACGGGTCCCCAGCTGGCCTGAGACTTGGACAGCCAGGCTGCCTGGCCAGGAAACCCCATAATCCTAACTGTCTTCCCCTCCCATGCTTTTTACATGGGTCCTGAGGACCAAACCCCAGTTGTAAGGTTGTGAAGTAAATACTTTACTGCCTGAGCCATCTCCCCAGCTTCAGAAATATGTAGAGATGTACACTGAGTTGTATAAATGAGAGCTGAGGTAGTTCTTCTGAAACAATGTGTTTGTTGCCACTGGGGGACTGTGGTCATGAAACAGTGTGGTGGAGAGAAGCTGCCAATCATTTTTATGCCTCTTTAAAAACTGATTTCAAACACAGGGTCTCATAACTGTAATTCATTTTAAAAGTTCCCTCCCTTTCATATTGTCCCTGAGCTTTATCTTTTAACTAGACATGGAAATTTGTGCCTCCTCTCCATAGGATGCAGAAGGAAGAACCCCCGTCCATGTGGCCATCAGCAACCAGCATAGCGTCATCATTCAGCTGTTGATCTCTCACCCCAACATTGAGTTGAGCATCCGGGACAGACAAGGGCTGACCCCTTTTGCCTGTGCCATGACTTACAAGAACAATAAGGCAGCTGAGGCCATTTTAAAACGAGAGTCTGGGGCTGCTGAGCAGGTCAGTGTTTGGCCCCCACCATTCACTCCAGCAGAACTTAGTTAACACTAAGTTAACAGCTCCCTTCTACACAAAGATACTTGTTTTGAAATTAAACTCCCCTTTAACTGTTACAGTGTCCTGTGTCTGCCGGCTGGGATGTTAATTTGTTCATCTGTATTTCAGCCACTTGGTGATAGATGGATGTGTTGGGGAAGGGAACTCAGATGAGGGCTTGGCATTAGAATTCTGTGGTGTGTAGCTGGGCTCACTCTCTGCATTTGCTGGATGCTTTAATAAGGAATGTTTGCAAAATATTAAAACTGAATTCGGGGTATTTGTGATATTGGGTAACTTTCTGGGTGCTTTGAGGTGTTTTTACTTAGCACATTAATTTTCCTTGTTCTTTGCCATTTCTTTATCATCTACTAAGTCCTGGTTGCAACTTGTTTATCTACAATAGTGTGTGGGAAATG
Source organism: Mus pahari (assembly GCF_900095145.1). NCBI lineage: Eukaryota > Metazoa > Chordata > Mammalia > Rodentia > Muridae > Mus > Mus pahari. The sequence goes on from NC_034603.1 coordinate 40,556,299, forward strand.
AGGATAGTGATTGATGGGTGGTGAAAGCTGAAATAAGTTTATCAGGTCAGTTCCACAGAAGCCTGATGCCAGCTTGCTTAGGGTGTTGCCAAGATTTACAAATAGCCATTTATGGATAAAATGAGATGTGGGGCCTGCATACAATGTAGTGCCAGCATAAAGATGACTGCATGCTAACACGGGCTTTGGTACCTCACCTTTTCTTTCTTTCTTTCTTTCTTTCTTTCTTTCTTTCTTTCTTTCTTTCTTTCTTTCTTTCTTTCTTTCTTTCTTTCTTTCTATATTCTCTCTCTNTCTCTCTCTCTCTCTCTCTCTCTCTCTCTCTCTCTCTCTCTCTCTCTCTTTCTCATTATGTTGCCCTTAACATTGTTTGCCCACACTCAGACCTAGTGTAGACAGTCATGAATGGGGACAGACCTCTCACATTTCTCCATCTGGTATGACACTGGTACTCCTGATCTGAGTCCTCTGCAGATGTTACTTACCCAGCACACAGTACACGTGGAGGGGGTGGTGATGTAGGATGGTAGTACAGAGTGTGAAGCGTATTGTCCTCTCTTGAGCATTGGTCTAGTGATGTAGTATTAATTCCTGTAACTACAACCCATACTCAGGCTTGACTTGAGGAATCTTCTGGAGACTTCATGCTTGTCTGGCATGCTGCTGACTGCCTCTCATTGTGTGTTACTGTGAAGCTTAAGAAAATGTCTAAAGCCTGTTGGCTGCTCAGGCATGGAGATGGGCATCTCGTCTGATCAAAGCAGAGGCCTTGCAGCTTACTTGGCCTGTTAGTGTCTTCCTGAGCAGCCTGCCACTCACGTGCCTTCCTCTGTCTCTCTCTTGGTCCCTTCTTAGCTTTCTTTGTCCAGTTCCTATTGTAGGAGGGTCCAGGGCCGCAGCTCCCTTCTAACCACATTCATGAGTGCATGTGGTGGTATTGGAGCTCTGGGACTGAGGAAGGGTGCTCCATGACCTTCCCAGCGGCCAGTTCATCTGTGGGCATGCGGGAGGATCACGTGCTTTAGAGGAACTGGCTAATAGTATGATTCTTTCTTGTTTGTTGCTGTAGGTAGATAATAAAGGTCGGAATTTTCTTCATGTGGCAGTTCAGAACTCTGACATTGAAAGTGTCTTGTTCCTGATCAGTGTCCAGGCCAATGTGAACTCCAGAGTCCAGGATGCTTCCAAGTTGACCCCTCTGCACCTTGCTGTTCAGGCAGGCTCAGAGATCATTGTCCGAAACCTGGTAAGCCTCAAGGAAGCCCAGGAAGGAAGCCAAGTGTATTTGAGGGTGTATGCAGAAGTTGTTCTTCAAGCTGTTGTGAACAAAAGGCATGAATCTGGGAACCAAAGCAGTCCACCCAGGAAGACTGATGTGTCAAGTCCTGAGTGTCCTGGTGGACATGCTGGGAGTAAGATAGAGTCAGGCCTTGAGAGCCAAGGAGGATTTAACAGACAGCAGAAAGACTGGAGGTCAGCTGTGTTGTCTGCCTGCTGCCAGGAACTCAGCTGAGACTTTCCCTCCTTCCTCCCTCTTCTCCCTTCCTTTCTGTCTTCTTTTTACCCACCTAGCTGACCTGGAACTCTATGTAGATTAAGCTCACTCAGAATAACAGACATCCACTGCATCTGCCTTCCCCTTCCCAAGTTCCACCATGCCCAGATTAGCTGAGACTTTTAAATGAACCATCTCTTGATTCTCCAGAAAGACAATTTTGTATACAATACAGAGTAAGTTAAAAAGAATCCCCCTAGGGTCTTAGATAGTAATTCGTGTAATTAGATTTGAGCTTAAGTCAAAAGCCTGACTTTCTAGCACAATATAATGTTAGGAAGGGAACAAGCCCAGTTAATAAAGGGTGTGGTGATTGGGCATGGTATATGTCAGTATTTTAGATAGGGAGGGGGAGTTTATTTGAAATTTGAGAATTATAAGCAGTATGGACATTCTTGCATAGTACAGTGAATATCATTGTATTACTTTGCAATTATAATATACTAAAGTCTTAGAATTTCTGTGTCCTAAGGAATGGCCATTGAATATCACGGTAGATAATTTGCCTTTGGCACAGGTTTTGCTGTGTTTGCCTTAGTAGGAAGATGTGCAAGATCCTCATGCACTCCCTCTCTGCCAGGAGGGTAGATTGTTAGTCTCTGCACATAAGAGGCCTGTCTGTAGACTTGGCCTGTTAATGGGGCCTTAAAGTATGGGAGAGGCTGATTGAGTGATCAACTTGAACAGCTTCTTGCAGGAGCCAAGGTGAATGAGTTAACTAAGCATCGTCAGACCGCTCTCCATCTCGCTGCGCAGCAGGACCTGCCCACCATCTGCTCAGTCCTCCTAGAGAATGGAGTGGACTTCGCTGCTGTGGATGAGAATGGAAATAATGGTAACCCCTAGGCAACCTCTTTTTTTTTTTTTTTAAGATTTATTTATTATATGTAAGTACACTGTAGCTGTCTTCACACACCCCAGAAGAGGGCATCAGATCTCATTACAGATGGTTGTGAGCTACCATGTGGTTGCTGGGAATTGAACTCAGGACCTTTGGGAAAGCAGTCAGTGCTCTTAACCACTGAGCCATCTTTCCAGCCCTCTAGGCAATCTCTTATGTGTAGTGTTGTGTGCTCTACCCCATCCTCAGGAAGGTTGGCTTCCATGGGAGCGGAGCTCTAGAGAGGCAGCACACAGCACACCAGTCTCTTCCATGGGAGCAGAGCTCTAGAGGCAGCACACCCATTTCACCATTGAGCAGCTTCCCAATCTGATTGTAGCCATGGTAGTCCAAAGTGGTTGGGTTTTTAGTTACATTTTCAAAAAATTTTTATTTTAAAATTAAATTAGGTGAAGGGGAATGTCACCTAAGTCCTGGTATCCTCAGAGGCCGAGGCATTAGATTCCCCCGGAATTGGAGTGAGTTGCCTAACTTTGGTGCTAGGAATTGGACTAAGGTCCTCTGCAAGAGCAATATATGCTCTTAGCTTCTGAACCGTCTCTTATAGCCCAGTGACTCATTTCCTTTTTTTATGTGCGTTTCCAGAGGACAATTTAGAAGAGTTAGTTCTTTTATACATGTGGGTCCTGGGGATTAAATTTAGGTCTTCAGGCTTGGTGGCAAGTGCTTTTACCCACTGGTCCATGTGGTGTGTGTGTGTCTGTGTGTGTCCCTCTGTCCGTCTGTCTGTCTGTCTCAGTTACTTTTTTTACTGCACTGACAGTGCACTATGACCATCATGGCAGGTAGCATGGCAGCAGGTAGGGAAGCATGGTGCTGGAGCAGTAGCTGAAACCCCATGTCTGAGCCACAAGCATGGGGTGTGGGGGAGAGCATAAGCGTGAGCAAGAGCAAACGCTGATTGGTAATGGAGGACAGTGATACATGTCCTCCAGCAAGGCCACACCTTCTAATCCTTCCCCAAAAGTTGCACCAACTGGAGATCAAACGTTCAAATATTTGTTCGTATGGGGGTCATTCTCATTCAGACCACCACAGTGAGAGACAAAGCAAACACGGAGACGGAGACAGCTTTCTGTGAAGCTATTGAATCTCATCTTTGAAGCCTCCAGCATAGAAAGCAAGGCTCATGAGATTGCACTGATGACTCATGGTGGGGAGGAGAGGAGATATGAAAGGATAGCTCTGTACTTGGCTGGTCAGTTCTCTGACTGAGTACATTTAGATGGGGTGGAGAAGAAATAGAGTTTTCTATCTGTGCTTCAGGACTTGCACAATAAGAGAATTTTCTCCCCAGCTCTTCATCTTGCGGTCATGCATGGTCGACTCAACAATATCCGGGCTCTTTTGACAGAGTGTACAGTGGATGCTGAAGCCTTTAATCTGAGGTGAGTGTGGCTAGCTGGTCCCAGGCATAGAGCAGGGTCTCTGTGACCTAGCCCATTGCCTCCCTGAGCCCCAGGTGCACCTCAGCAGCTTTTGGTTCTGTGGTAATTTTGATTTTATAATAAATATTATATGTCCTTTAGAGTTAGTTAAGATCACAGAGTTCAGAAAATTCCTTCTTTTGTGTGACAGATATGACAGATACATATCTAACCTTTGCAACTCATTTCATCAGAGGCCAGTCACCACTACACATTTTGGGACAGTATGGCAAAGAAAATGCAGCAGCCATCTTTGATCTCTTCTTAGAGTGTATGCCTGAGTATCCTCTGGACAAACCAGATGCAGAAGGCAACACAGGTATGTAAATAAGGCATCTGACTCTCAGCATCTACCGAAGATCCCTACCGTGGGATGTGCTTCAGTAGCCATGACCACATCCCTGTAACCAAGTAGACCTTCACATTGGAACCCTTCCGTGTTCCCATTTCGGTAGAGATAAGATGTAACCAAGATTTGGGAGGGATTTTGACATCATTTTATTATTGGGCTACTTAAGGAACATCATTGCCCGGGATGTAGCATAAGAGACTAGTAGGAAGAGACTTGTACCCAGTTTCAGGTGTCTCATTGTGTTACTTTTTTGTAAGATGACTGGCCTCCCCATACCCTTGTCTCCATTTGATAATGGAATTCAGAGCCCTCATTATACTGCATCATTTTGAGTTAAAAATTTAATCAAGTGTCTGGTAAGGGGAAGCCAAGGGAACTGCTGCTAGTTGTAACTTTGTAGAGAAGAATAGAATAGCTCAGTCAGACCTGGCTTCCTGCTGGGCCAGCATTTCAGAAAAAGAGGCTTTTTAGGGTAGAAGAACATTCTGGAACATTTCTATACTGATTATTATTTTTCTGTATATACTGAAATCTCAGGTCTTTTACATTTAGTTACACTGCAAAGAGCTTTGTCTTTATTGTAAAAGCAGTGATTTTTGACTAGGGAAGCAACTGAGAAGTGGTTTTCCCCATGTTCCCTATGCAAGGTAGGAACTGTGTGCAGTGTTAATAAATACCCTCTGTCTTCTGACTGGGCCCCGTTTTAGAAGACATTGCAGATTGTCCTTGGAGTTCTCACAAGTGCTTTGGTAGTCTATGTCTAGCAGATGCCCTGTCAGTGTTTTGTTCTGCCCATCCTTTGGCTGCTGGGAAACAGCCTAACATGTGATTCTGTGTTCTAGTGCTGCTCTTAGCATACATGAAAGGGAATGCCAACTTGTGCCGTGCCATCGTTCGGTCTGGGGTTCGCCTTGGGGTGAATAATAACCAAGGAATCAACATTTTCAACTACCAGGTTGCCACTAAGCAGCTTCTGTTTAGATTATTAGGTAAGTGGCATGCTTGCTGTACCTCCTCTACAGGTATAGTTATCTGTAGGTGATTGTGTACAAGTATGGGTGATCTTTAAATCATAATTTACTCTGAGATCTGAACCCACTGTTCCCAGACATCATGTAAGGCTATTTCTATGAGAGGAGAAAGGGTCTTTTCAGAGTGTTTAACGTTCCTGTCATTTCCCCTTTTCCCCCAAACATATAAGACACCCACAAACCTCATCTAGTCATACTGACTATGCCTCCTGACTGGTTTTATTCATTTAATACTTTTTAAGGACATATTTGTATGAGTGTCTTGCCTGCGTGTATGTATGTGTACTGTATGCAAGCTTGGTGCTTGTGGAGGTCAGAAGGGAGCACCAGGCTCCTAGAACTGGGGTTAGGGATGATACGGGACTGTTTCTCCAGCCCTGAAGCCTTGCTTCTTACTTGCATGTTTTTATGCCTTTCTTTTGAGATGTTAGCAAGAATCTGAATGGCCTGAACTGAGTGTGGTGATGGCAAAAGTATAATCCCAGCAAGAAGATCAAGAGTTGAAGGCTAGAGGCTAGAGAGACCTGGGATCTAGTCCCAGGTGGGAATCTTGGGCCCTCTTCTGGCCTCTATGGACATTGTACACATGTAATATACATACATGCAGGCAAACCACTCATACAGACTAAATTATGAAAAAAAAATTTTTTGAAGGCCCCAGGCCTTCAAAATGGATATGTGGGTAAAGGTGCATATACTCAAGTCTGGAAACCTGACTTTGACCCCAGAACCCAGGTAAAGGTTATTTTAGTTTTGGTTTTATTCCTGTGAAGAGACATCATGACCACATCAACTCTTCTAAAGGAAACATTTAAGTGGGGCTGGCTTACAGTTTCAGAGGTTTAGTCCGTTATGTTCGTGGCAGGAAATATACAGCATGCAGGCAGATATGGTGTTGCAAATGGAGCTGAGAGTTCTACATCTTGATCCATAGGCAACCAGGAGACTGTCACACTGGGCATAGCTTGAGCATAGGAGACCTCAAAGCCTGCCCAACAGTGACATACCTACTCCAGCAAGGCCATACCTCCTAATTGTGCCATTCCTTATTGCCTAGGCATTCAAAGACATGAGTCTGTGGGGGCCATAAATATTCAAAGTACTACATAGGTGAAGGAGGCAACTGACTCTACACAGTTACTCTTAACCTCCTAAGGCAAACTGTACTTGCATAACACTCCCATACCCCACTAATAGACAATTTTTAAAACACATTCAAGGCCAATCTGAGCCATATAGCAAATTAGGGGTGGCAATGACAAAAATGAGAATAGTGAGCACTAAGAAGGGAGGAGCTGGACAGAGCATATTGGATGCTTTACAGAATAACTTCTGGTGTTCTACAGCATGTTAGTGCTACTATCCTGATAGCCATTTTTTATTTTATAAAGAACTAGTATGGGATATAAAACCATGCCAGAAAGCTTGGTAGGTAGAGCAGGTTGAGACCTGACTCCGTTTTCTGCTCTTCCACAACTCCCAGTGGCACCTGGATGTCCAAGAGTCAGAGAACCCCACAGCCCTGCCCTTATCACAGGCCTGGGGACCCCTGAACCAGCTCCAGCTTCTCCACCACCTCCGACTACATTTCCCATTCCTGGAGTGGTGTCTCAGTGCTCCCCTGAAGCCCAGCACCCACCCAGTGGCCCTGTGGGAAAACAGTCAAACACTTCCTGTGTCTTGCCTCCTCTGTGGATGTGGACCAGCAAATTTGAAAAAGGAATTCAAGTATGACACAAAGAATATTAAGGTTTTAAAGATATTGGTACATCAGATCCTCATACCATATTCCAGAAATACAGTTTGTCAAGTGTCGATTTAAACTTGTTTAGGGGGCCAGCAAGATGGCTCAGCCGGTGAAGTACTTACTGCACAAGCCTGGTGACCTAAAGGGAGAAGAGAACTGACTCCATAGACTGTCCTCTGATTGCCACATACACCATAGCACACTCATGCTGCTTTATTCTTAAGGATTTTGTTAAACAGGACTAGAGAGAGGACTTAGTGCTGCCTGCTCCTTAAGGATCCAGCTTCCCTTTCCCACATATTCGTGGCAGCTCACAGCCATTTATAATTCTGGTGTCAAAGGAACTGACACTCCTCTTCTGCCATCCTTTATGTATGTACATGGTACAGAGATGTACATGCAGATAGAATGCTTATAAATATACAAATAAAATGAAAGGAAAGGTTTTTTTGGAGGAAAAATAGATTTATTTTTAAAGGATTTCTAAATTTATGTAATCTTGGGTACTTGTGTGAGTTTTTATGCATCTCTTTCATGCAGGTGCCCTTAGAGACCAGAGGGATACTCCTGGTGATTGAAGTCCTTAACCACTGAGTCATCTCTCTAGCCCTGCTAATAATAAATATAGGTGTGTGTGTGTGTGTGTGTGTGTGTGTGTGTGTGTGCTTGTGTGTGTGTAAACATTTTTTTTAGAAAGCTTTGTACTGTTGATATGTAGTCTTAATTTTTCCTATGCTATACTACACTTGGTCAGTCTTTTCGGCACTCAGCAGGGCCTGTAGCAGTGCTGCTCCCATGTGACTAACCCACTTGCCACTTCTCCCTGTCCAGCACAGCAGCACTCTGCTCAGGACAGGTTACCTCCTCAGGAAGTGCTGCTGCAGCTTCTCTACACCAGTTCTTCAGGCCATCTCTCTGTTGGTCCCACCAGACTGAGTCACTCCAGAAACCTGGGAATCCCTGTGTCTCTTTGTTGTTCACACATCCCACACGTCTGTTGAAACAGCCCCCAAATCCAGAGATTCTTCCTCCTCGTTTCCTTTGTTTTGGTTCTCTCTACTGTGCTGCCAACCCTCCAGCCTTGCCAGGTTTTCCGTGTTGTGGTCTCTGCTGTCCTCACTGTACACTGCCCTGCAGCTGGGTTTCCTTTTGTTCTAACGTGCCTGGCAAGTGCTTATTCTCCAGGCTCCTTTGTGAAGCTATTCCTGACCAGTTAGAATGTCACACTCTTCCCAAAATCTAATGCAGCCCGCTGCTTCATGTCCTACTCCTGGAGTCTGGTCTAATCAACATGTTTAACAAGTAGTCTTCGGTATGTTACAGATATGCTCTCCAAAGAGCCTCCATGGTGTGACGGCTCCAACTGCTATGAATGTACTGCCAAGTTTGGAGTCACGACTCGAAAACATCACTGGTAAGACCACACTGTCATGTGCAGAGGAGTAGGGGCTTCACCTGATGTCATCACTGCCATACTTGTCCACGATGAGCCATGAACCCTTCAGAGCCAGCCTTCTGGGCAGAAGAGTGGGGAGATGATAGAACTGACTGAGCAGGGTCCCAGTGTGAAGGGAGAGTAGAGGAAGAAGGAGCACTCAGACTTGTCACTTTCTTGGGGGCTAAGGTTCATCACTGCCTCAGAGGGTACCAAAGACTAGACAGCATCCGTGCTTAACTTCTTCCTGTAGCTGTAGCTTAGCTACTCATTAGTATTTTCTTAAGAACTAAAACTTATGTGTGAATTGGTGTGACTTGGCTGGTAGTTGGCAGGGTTGGCCACAGGTACCAGACTGGGCTGACCATTTAGAACCAGTCTGCCTTTGTGCCTCTCATACTTCTTTATTTGCCTCCACAGTCGTCACTGCGGCCGTCTTCTTTGCCATAAATGCTCAACCAAGGAGATCCCAATTATAAAGTTTGACCTGAACAAGCCTGTGCGGGTTTGCAACATTTGCTTTGACGTACTGACTCTGGGTGGAGTCTCTTAGTGAGGCCCCCAGGAGGACCCAGGCCTGCATCCCTGGCACCTCCCCAGCAGCTGCTCTGCTCACCAGCCTGCCTCCTACCCAGAGCAAGAGCTGGCAGTTGTCTTCCTGCGGCAGAAGACCATGGCGTGATCCCTGATTGTTTCAAACGAATTTGTATGACTGTCAGTGTGTCAGACTGTGGTCTATTGCACTAGATGTCTCACTGGTTGGATCAGGCCAGTTTAACCTGCGTGACAAATGTGATAGGAATCGGCTAGCAGCACACAAGGATACTTGGAGACAATGTTCCCTTCCAGTAACGTAGCGTCCATCTCAGAGAATTCACAAAGTCTTCCTGCCTGGGCTGACTTAGAGCAGAACCTGACAGAGCAGAGAGCAGCTGCTAGATGAGAGCTGGTTACTCTAGGGCGGTGGCTACCCTAAGTGGCTCTGGCCTCCAATGCACAGTGTTTTCATAAAGATAATAGGAACCTCTGCCCTCAAGTCTTTTCTTTCTTTAAGCTAAGCTGTATTTTTAGTGAGCTGCCCTTTTAAAAAGGTGAAATCTTTCTAACAGGGTTCAAAGATGAGAGCTGAAAAATTGTGGCCTTAACAACTGAAAGCTTTACCAATGTTGCTGCTGCTGGGTGTCAGAATGCCTGTGGTAGCTTGACACCCAGTAGCTGTCTCATCTCTCGTCTTGCTGCGTCCTGTCTGTGGAGTCCTCAGTCGCTGCCACTTGAGTGGTGGAAGAAATGCACTTTGACTGTGCTGCACTTTTTCTAGAGCTGTATCATTGGTGAATCCAATTCAAAAAATCCATGTTCAAGAATGCCATCACATACTCTTCTATCAGTGGTTCTGATAGCCAGCTTGGACTGGACCTCAGCACACACTAATCTAAAAGGGAAAACTGCCAAGAAGGAAGAAATTCATACTGATAAGGAGATAGCTGTGACTTTGATCCAGGTTCTCTCTCCCCAACACATCCTTCCTGCTAAAACCTTGTCTTGCATGCTGAGTGCTAGTGGCACCAGTTCTGGGTAGCGCTGTGCCTCATCAGAGCCAAACAGCCCAAGGCCCTGGCCAGCTATGAGCAGCCTGTTTTAGAGATCTGGCTGAAATGATGAGCGAGGCTACGAAGCATAGGTCTTTGGTTCCTGCTGCTGCCTAGTCTACCCCTGGGCTGCGGGGCCTCTTACTTTTTAACATTTGGCCAGTGTTTTGGGTTGTTTCTGTTTGGGAATTTTAATTTTTTCATTTTATTATATCGCACACTGAAAGAGAAACTTCGCCCACTGGGTTTTCTGTTTGTTTTTAAGAAACAAAAACACAACTGCTCTGAGACTCTGAGATGAACAGTATCTGGTCATAGTCAGGGCTTAACTGTCAATCACTCGCACTGATTTTTTGAGACATTTGATAACCCTACAATACTTGCATTAATAGAGTATGGCTGTATGAATAAAAGGGACTTCTTTTGGCATCACTTTCTTTATTGGATAGTGGTATGCGCTCTGTTGCTGTAGAGTTAGACATCTTACTGCCTAAATATGTATAAAATGTGCTGAGAAACCAGTGTGCTACTTTCTAAAAATATTTCTGATTTATATGTATGCTTTTTATGTTAACATTAGCTTGTACAGTGTTTAAAAGGAAGAGTTACTTGGAAGAGTGCCATTGTCCCCCAGCCTATGACTTAACTTCATATAGAATTTTTATGGAAACATTTAATCAGTCTTGGCCAACAACTATAGGAAGCATGTAGTCAGTTTCCAAGTTTTATTGCCTAAAAAGGGCCACGGAGACCTAGAGTTAAGTTGTTACCATGGTTCTTTAGTGGGGAAGGTAAGAATGGTATGGTTATGAACCAGGGTGGAGAGGGGAAATAGGGAATCAGGTTGAAGCTGATCATTGTGTCCTTGCCCTACCACACCAGTTTCAGTAACAACCTTGCCTATAACTGTACTTACAATCTGAAGATGATGCCTGAAGCATATCTGCATATGCTTCAAGCCTCTGTTCCTTCAGAGGTCAGTGTAGTCATCCCCGTGGCTGACAGCGGCTGTGTGACTTGAGCATTGGTAGCCATGCTATAGATGTGGCTCGGACATTCTTCCACAGCCGCAATCCCCCTGACCATGCCACGCTCACTGCACTGCCCTCCTGCTGTACACTGCCCGGCCAGGACCAGACTTACTGTGTGTCTCTCCTGTGCTCTCTCCATGCTGACCAGACTTTACCATGAAATTGCTTAGCTATTCTTGTTCGGTCTTAATCAGTACCTTAAGAACTAGCAGCAAAACTTCATTTATTCATTCAAAAAGTTGTTAGTTATGAACGAGCCAATCAGGAAGAATCAAGTTTACTGAAACATAGTTGCTGCATCAGTTAACCTGCTGTGCTCGCCTAGCTTTTTACCTGCCTCTTGGTCATCATGACTCTGCTGCACAGTGTATCACTAAGGTTTTAAAGACAGAGGTACCGATCATGTGCTTACACTAGTTTGCTATGATCTTCTAGCACAGCAATGTCCCACAAGCTTAAGTGCCTACAGCGAGGACTCCCTTGTTTCCAGTTGTCTTTTCATTGGTGTCTCACTCAGTGATGTGTTAGAACACGAGTTTCCGGCCTATTCCACCCCAATAGCAAATTCAGTTCAGGCTGAATATTAGACTGCTCAGTTCATCTGCCATATTCTCTCCAAGGAGTGGGGTCCACATGATGTTTCTGTCCTCTACCTCAGAACCATGAGTTGTTTCTGACTACCCATCAGCTTCCTCCCTCTCCTTGAGTGGGTCTTTCATGAAGCTGGGTGTGTGGGATCTCACCACCTGGCCCAGTTTGTGCCCATCCCCCATACTGAACCATTCCTGCACTAGTCTTATTTGCAGGCAAGGGTGGAAGACAGGCTTCCATCTAAGATTTCCTTACCTGGAGAAGAGAAAAAGTGGCTGAACTGCCAAATGCTTTGACCGGAGAGGAAGCAACAGCAGCATGTAAAGGTCTTCCTCACAGATGCTGGCTTCCCTCAGGATCAACCCCTAGAGCCACCTGAAGCTCCAGAGCTCCCCTGCCAGCCCAGCAGAGGAAGCAGCTCAGCAAAGGCCTCTGAAAAACTGAGTATGTGACCAGTTAACTGAATATAAAATTCCCAGATGTCATAGATGCCTTAAAGACTTTCTCTGGAGGATCATTGCCTCTTGTGTGGAGTAAATAATGTATTAACTCTTACAACTGACAACATTGGTTTTTCTACAGTGAGGGAGTCTGGGGACTGCCGGACTTACTGACTTGCCAGTTTGGCAGCTGTGTGGAACTGGGCGTTCCATGACATCCTTATGGTATCAAGGAAGGCAGAAGCTGGGCCAAAACTGCAGGCACGTTTGTATAGACCACTTTGGCTCTCAAACTGCTCTGGTGCTGCTCAGTGTGAGAGTGACAGCATCAGCTGGGACCATGGCTAAGGCTTAGCAGCATTGTTTCTTTGGAGTCTGTGTAATGGAATGTATTTTTCAAATATTGATATTTTGATTTTCTGTAATAATTCCTTACAATAAAAATGAGGTAAAATTGTAAATTTAAAGTGTAAAATTTTAATTAAAGACATTTATAGCTACTTCTAAGCCAGGAGTACCAGTAAACATTAAAAAACAATTTCTAAAAATTGATAATGTAAGGGCTGGAGAGTTGGCTCAGGGTTTAAGAATAATGCTGCAGAGGACCTGGGTTCTATTCCGAGCTCTCATGTGGAGGCTAAGCCTCCTCGGGCACCAGGTATACAAGTGATACACAGATGTACATGTAGGCAAAATACTCATACCCATAAAATAATAAAAATAAATCTGAAAAATATATTTAAAAGTGGTTTGTGAACAAATATCTTGAACAGCTTCCCTCGACATTTCCTATTCTAGCATTCCATGTGACACATACTGACAGACCTAACGAGCGTTTCGTGCAGAGTGAGCAACTGCTTCATTCCTGCCTCTCCATTGCAAGCTTTACTTTATGGTGACACATGTGACTGCTGATGCAGAATCAGCTGCCTGATACCATGGAAGTTGTCCAAAGAATCCTAGACTCCATTGTTTCAAAGCAACTATAAATATTCACCATGATGAGCTTCCTACAGGCCAAGATTTAAAAGGGTGGGGACGGGGTGATGGCACTGTGGGCTTCAGATAACATCAGGGTATGTTTAGGAGTCTGCAGATTAAAATCTGGTTCGTAAAGCCCGGATCAAGTCTAATACCAAAAATAAAAATCTAGTGGGTGAACCTTCAGAATGCTTACTTGGACTAATGTGTTCTTTTTCTACTGTTCTTATATCTGCCCCTAACTCAGACAACTAACTGTAGTGATCTAACTCATTCTATATGGGCTTCTTACACCCCCTTTAATGTTAGCACTCAGGAACCAGGTATGGGGCTGGGTAGAATTCAAAACAAGGTCCTTGATCAGCTCACTGAGCTCTGCCTGGGAGTATAAGCATAGTTCATAGTCCACGGAAATATGGCAATGAGTCAGTCCAGTGTGAGACATGGATCCGTGGTTCAGTCCCACAATGGTAGATACTTTTGGGGGGCGTTGGGGCACAGGGTCACACTATAGCCCTGGATGGCCTGGAACTTGCTATGTAGACCAGGTTAGTCTTGAATTTAAGGATCTGCCTGTCTGCCTCTCCAGTGCTAGGTGTCAGGCACACCATGCCTATGAACAAAAAGTGAAGAGCAGGGCAAAAGTTGAAATCTACTCTGCGGGCCTATGGATGATGAAGGTACCCAGGCTGGGTGGGTAAGGAATAAACAGAGATGGCTCAGCAGTTAAGAGCACTGACTGCTCTTGCAGAGGTCCTGAGTTCAATTTCCAGCAACCACATTGTGGCTCACAACCATTTGTAATGGAATCTGATGCCCTCTTCTGGTGTGTCTGAAGACAGCAACAGTGAACTCATAAAACTTAACATAATTTTTTTTTTTTTTTAAAGAAACAGGATGGGGCTAGAGAGATGGCTCAGTGATTAAGAACACTGACAGCTCTTCTAGAGGTTCAATTCCCAGCAACCACATGGTTGTTTACAGCTGTCTGTAATTCCAGTTCCAGGGCTTCTGACATCCCCACACAGACATACATGTAGGCAAAACACCAAAGTACATTAAATAAAAATAAAAAATAAGCAGACTAATGGAGGGAAGAGAGCTTTTCCTGGCAGAAGGAAGGGTTTCTGTGGAAACACTGTAGGGACTAGAGAGACTGGAAAGCAGGGCACCTAAGGAGGGAAGAGATGCCAGAGCAAAGCCAGACAGGCAATGTCGAGGACCCTCTGCCAGTGCTGCATGTGATCCTCAAAGATACGGGGAACCCCTGGGAGGGTTAAGTGGGAAGTTCCCTGAAGAAAGATTATCTAATTCAACAACAGGGCTCAACTGCTTCTGCCCATTGGTTGGGTGCAAATAACTGCATCTGACTCTTTAAGCTGCTTGTTGGGTCCTTTGGAAGGCAGTCATGATAGATCCCTTTTTGTGAGCATTCCTTAGCCTCATTAATAGTGTCAGGCCTTGGGACCTCCCCTTGAGCTGGATCCCACTTTGGGGCTGTTGCTGGACCTTCTTTTTCTCGGGCTCCTCTCCATTTCCATCTCTGTAATCCTTTCAGACAGAAACAGTTATGGGTCAGAGGTGTGACTGTGGGATGGCCCCCCTCTCCCTCACTTGTTCTGTCTTCCTGCTGGAGGTGGGATCTATAAGTTCCCTCTCCCTACTGTTGGGCATTTCATCGAAGTTCCCTCCCTATGAGTCCTTGGAGTCTCTCACCTCCCAGGTCTCTGGTGCATTCTGGGGGGTCCTCCCAACCTCCTATTTCCTGAGGTTGCCTGTTTACATTATTTCTGCTGGTCCTCAGGGCTTCAGTCCTTTTCCCTCACCCAATACCAGATCAGTTCCCCTCTAGCTCCCCTTACTGCCCCCCATCCACATTTCCTCCCAAGTCCCTCCCTCTCTCCCTCCCTCCCCACTTGTGATTGCTTTCTTCTCTCTCCCAAGTGGGACTGAGGCATCCTCCCTTGGGCACTTCAGCTTGTTGAGCCTTTTGAATTCTGTGGACTGTAACTCGTGTATTCTTTATGGGTTTTTTCCTTTGGCTAATATCCACTTACTAGTGAGTACATACCATGCATGTCATTTGGGTCTGAGTTACCTCACTCAGGATGATATTTTCTAGTTCCATCCATTTGCCTGCAAAAGTCAGGATGTCCTCGTTCTTAATAATTAAGTAGTATTCCATTGTGTAAATGAACCACATTTTCTGTGTCCATTCTTCTGTTGTGGGACATCTGGGTTGTTTTCCAGCTTCTGGCTACCACAAATAAGGCCATTATGAACACAGTAGAACATGTACCCTGTGGCATGGCGGGGCATCTTTTGGGTATATTCCCAAGAGTGGTATAGCTGGGTCTTCCAATTTTCTGAGGAACCACCAGATTGATTTCCAGAGTGGTTGTACCAGTTTGCAATCCCACCAGCAATGGAGGAGTGTTCCCTCTTTCTCCACATCCTCTCCAGCATATGTTGTCACCAGAGGTTTTGATCTTAGCCATTCTGACTGGTGTAAGGTGGAATCTTAGGGTTGTTTTGATTTGCATTTCTCTGATCACTAAGGACTTTGAACATTTCTTTAGGTGTTTCTCAGCCATTTGAGTTTCCTCTGTTGAGAATTCTCAGTTTAGTTCTATACCCCATTTTTTGATTGGATTGTTTTTTTTTGTTTTTGTTTTTTTTTTTTTTTTGTTTTTTTTTGGTGATTAACTTGAGTTCTTTATATATTTTGGGTATTAACCCCCCTACCGGATGTGGGGTTAGTGAAGATTTTTTTCCCAGTCTGTAGGTTGCCGATTTGTCTTATCGACTATGTCCTTTGCTTTACAGAAGCTTTCCAGTTTTATGAGATCCCATTCATCAATTCTTGATCTTAGAGAATGGGCCATTGGAGTTCTGTTTAGGAAATTTCCCCCTGTGCCAATGAGTTCAAGGCTCTTTTCCACTTTCTCTTCTATTAGAGTCAGTGTATCTGGCTTTATGTTGAGGTCCTTGATCCACTTGTTGAATTAGGGAAGGCTGAAAGAATCTGAAGAGGAGAGCAACCATGTATACCAGCAGTCTCAATTAATCTGGACCCCCGAGATCTCTCAAACACTGGGCCACCAAACAGGCAGTATACACCAGCTGATATGAGGCCCCTAACACACATACAGTAAGGACTTCCGGATCTGTGTTCATTCAGAGATGAAGCACCTAACCCTCAAGAGACTGGAGGCCCCAGGGATTTTAGAGGTCAGGTGGGGTGGGGGGTGGGGGCATCCACGTGGAGATGGAGTGGGGTGGGGAGGAGGTGTGGGATACGGAGCAGTTGGATGGTGGATGGGGAGGGGTTCGGAATGGAATATGGAGTGTAAAAAAATAAATTACAAATAAAATTAAATTTAAAAAAAGAAAGATGAATCAACCACAGCAGGGTACTTGCCAGCCTTCTGGAGACCAGGAGGAGGGATAGAGAGGAAGAGCTAGCAGGCAGGACATACGGGTACAAACTGGCCTGCCAGGATTTCTGCCCACCTGCTAGACTTTTCCCTGGGCAGGATGTGGATGGTGGTACTGGTCATGTGGTGGTATCTTGGCTAAAATCAACTTGGGAGGAAAGGGTGTATCTTAACTTCCAGGTAATAGTTTGCCACTGAGGGAAATCAACAGGAGCTTAATGAAGCAGAAACTATAGAGTAATGCTGCTAGCTGGCTTACTCAGCTGTCGCCTTTTTCTTCCTGTTTTAAGTTAGAATCTTGCTATGTATCCCTGGCTATCCTAGAACTCGCTCTGTAGAACAGATTGGCCTCAAAGTTGGAGGTTTACCTGTCTCTGCTTCCCAGTGCTGGGATTAAAGGTGTGTGCCTCCATTCCTGGCTTCAGCTACCTTTCTGTATAACCAAACCTATCTTAAAGTAACCTGTAAAAGTCTCTGAGGCTCACTGCCTCAGTACGCTAACCTGGCCCTGGAAGCTTCTAGCCACCACACAATCTTACATAGAATGTTTTCAGCCTCCGAGACCGCTGCTGAATAAACTCACCGCATTTTATAGTTCTTTCTGATCTCTGGCTGGCTGGTTCATTCAGTTCTCTGGCTCAAGCTTCTCTCCAAGCTCAGTTACTCTATCTGGCTTCTCCCTTTCACTCTCACCTGAATTGCCTCTGTGTGGCCTCATAGTAACTTTGGCAATCTGCTTTAATCTTCTGGCTCCTCATTCTCTGCCTTGATCTGTCATAACCTGTGTCTAGCTTGTTCTCTTTCTCTGCAACCTGTCTCTGTACAACTGACCCAGTGAAACTGTTTCCTCTCTCCACACTGCTCCTCCCTTAAGGAGCCTCCCTTTCCTCTCTTCTTGTGAGAGTTGGGCAGATCCTATTCTGCCAAATCTTTCTCTGATTCATCACTTTGTCTGCCACTCAATTAGACATCACTTTCAAACATGGGTGCTTCCTTCTACAAACTAACTTTACCTTCATTATTTGGGATTAAAGGTGTGGGCTAAGGGCTGAGCCATACCATGACTAGAAACACAATCTCAAGGTTCACAATGTGATCAAATAACCTGCAACACCCACCTGCTCCGGTGATACAGCCACTGTGGGTCACCTTCTATTAGCAACTAAAGAAAATACCAAAGACAGGCGTGGTGGCACATGCCTTTAATCCCAGCACTCGGGAGGCAGAGGCAGGCAGATTTCTGAGTTCGAGGCCAGCCTGGTCTACAGAGTGAGTTCCAGGACAGCCATGGCTACACAGAGAAACCCTGTCTCGAAAAAAAAAAAAAGAAAGAAAGAAAGAAAGAAAGAAAGAAAGAAAATACCAAGTCTCCATGCATACACAGAGGGAGATAAAAGAACCAGGCATTGCGTTTTGCACCTTTCATCTCAGTAGAAAGCAGAGGCCAACTTGGTCTCCACAGTAAATTCAAGGAAAGCCAGGGCTACATAAAGAAATCCTGTTGGTTTTGTTTGTTTGTTTGTTTGTGTTTTCGTTAAGAAGAATGAAAGAAAGAAACTGCTTTACAGACATGCCTTGGGCCGCGGGCTAACATGAACATGATCTGGACAATTCCTGCTATTCTCTTCCCAGGTGAGTCTAAGTTTGTGTCAAGATGACATCTGAAATCATGACATCTGGTGACAAAGATGATGACAATGTTAAAAATGTGGGGCTTGTAAGGCTGAGGAGATGGCACAGTTGGTAAAGTGCTTGCCATATAAACATAAGGACCAATATAAACATAAGGACCAGAGTTTAGATCCCTATAAAAAGTCATGGATGGGGACATACATCTGTATCATAGCACTGGGGAGGATTGACAGAAGGAATCCTAGAGCTTGCTGGCCAGCTAGTCTTTCCAAATAGAGAAATACAGAAAGACATCTAACATCATATTCACACACACACACACACACACATATATATATATATAGTATATAGTATATTTTATATATATATATATATATAATACACATACACACACACATATATATGCATCATGTACACAAAAGAAATAAAAAGCAATGTGGGGGTTGCAATACCTGCAGAGCTCACAGACATCTTTATTATCCAGCTGTTTGATTGAAGATACTGCCTCAAAGTAGGAGAAAGAAAAGCCAGAGAGAAGGGACAAAGCTTTCAGAGACACAGAAGGAACACCTGTGGATGGGACCAGTGCAGCGAGTGAGGGCTTTATGAGAATCTTGCAGGACATCATGGTCAAAAAGTCAAGAGCAATGAAGATCAAGGGCCCAGGGGTGTAGCTCAGTTGGTAAAGTGCTTGCCTAGCATGTATGTGGCTCTGGTTTATTCAACCCCTCCTACCAAATAAACTGGGCATGGTAGCACATGTCTACATACTGAGTTCAAGGCTGACCTGGAAACATGAGATCCTGCCTCATAAAGTCAAGTAATTTAAAAAAAAAAAAAAAAGTAGCAGAGATCAAGATAGGTAAAATTAGTAGGACATAGTGGTACATGCCTTTAATCCCAATCCTCGGGAGGCAGAGGCAGGTGGATTTCTGTGAGTTCCAGGTCAGCCCTGTCTACCTGGTGACTTCCAGGATAGCTAGAGCTACATAATGAGACCCTGTCTGGAAAACGAAAACAAGAACCAGAAAGAGATGAGAAGTGCTGCAGCTGTGCAGCAGAGAAGGGAATTCCGCAGTGGGGTGAGAAACCTGAAGTGAAGCCTCTTACAGTGTGTGGCAGTCATCGAGGGACAACTTTTCACTAGCAATATGAGTAAAGAAAGCTGTTTCATGTACACCAGGGCAGGGAGATTATGGTGTGTTCCATCTGTGTAAGTTAAGCCCCAGAATCTGCTATTCCAGTTTATTATCTCATCTCACTGTACCATCCCAGCTATTATGGAGTCAGTTTGCCTTGGAGTAGAGGTTTTAGAAATGTCACAAATGTCAGAAATTAAAAGCTCAGTCAATTACCTTGTGACTTAGAACAGTTACCTTCATTTTACTAAGGTGCAAAATCTTCTTGGGAAATGTCTTATTTTCCACTGAGAGCCACAGTCCTGTTTTGCTACTGCTCCAAGTACCAGCAGAACTGGCATGATGGGCAGAGTGCAAGCTCTGATTCAGGCAGCACCAAGTCTATGGGAAGTCCCTTCTGGAGCTCTCAGACTCCTTATCTGAGCAGTTCTATGTTGCTCTCATTGTGTTCATTAATGTCTGCAGACTCTGAAGGAAGATGAGAGGGAACAGAGGTTCCAAATAGTGTCAGAACAAGCTGATCATACGAGGTAGGCTATCAGGCTCTTGTCTCAGCCAGTAGAATTGTGACCCACATTTGCAGAGTGTGGTTGGAGTCCTTGATACTCCTATTTCAGGCCAGGAGCCATGCTAGGGCATGACTGAAGGCTTTCTGTAGATCTGGAAGGTTCTCCATGTCAGCCACATACAGGACACCATCTTAGAGTGGGAAGGAACATGTGGTAGCCAGCGGTGGACAGCCTGTGTATTCTTCCAAGTTGGGGTTGTCCAAGTCCCCACGATTTGAGTGTCTAGGATTGTCTTGCTGGTCACTAGGAGGGCCAGTTGTTCTCACACACACACAATGGGGCTCCTTGCCCCCTGGCTTATACAACTTCCTGGGGACACCAATCCAGTCTCTGTGCACACCTCCACTAGGATAAAAGGAAAGAGGATTTCTTAAAAGTATGAACTTGGGGGCTGGTGAGATGGCTCAGTGGGTAAGAGCACCCGACTGCTCTTCCGAAGATCCGGAGTTCAAATCCCAGCAACCACATGGTGGCTCATAACCATCTGTAAAAAGATCTGAC
>NC_034603.1:40576836-40578205 GCF_900095145.1 Mus pahari
ACACACGCATGCACGCATGCATGTGCACACACACAAGTAGAAGAGCATGGAAAAAAAAATAAAAAATTACTTACACAAAAAAAAAAAAAAAAAGTATGAACTTAGAAGCCCTGGGATGGGAGGAGGAAACACTGAGCAGGGAGTTAAAAGAGGAAAAGCCCTTTATTCCATGTCCTATCTCAACCTGGGCCCTAGCCTCCCTACTTCCGGCTTTCCACGCACAATGCTAACAATACCTTCTCTGGAAGGAAGCGGAGTCCATGTCCCTTTCACTGGGCCCTTGCCCCACCCCTGTTCTTTCTCAAGCAGCGGCAGCAGCAGCATCACTTTCCTGAGCTGCTGCTGGGACTGAGAGGTCTCCCCCAACTAGCCAATGGGCACCCCTGTTCTCTCTCCTTTACATCTATGCTGAGCAGCATCTTTATCTTAAGGCTTGGAGCATTTGATGGGGTGAGCCTTGACATCTGTGTGGCAGCAACCTGTGCTGGCACTGTATGGATCCAACTCCTGAGATTGCCAGGCTTCAGGGAAAGAGGATTCCACGCTGGCCCAGCATACACTGGCAACCTCCTATTGGGCAGAAGAACCTAACTCATTTCAGTGTACTGCATTTGATCCTTGGTAGACTCAGAGGTCCTGCAGAAGGAAAGTGAAATTCATGAAACTGTCCCTCATATATATATATAGGTTCTAGTGCTTGTACCAGGATCACTGGCTGGGAGAGGAACTCGCCCTGTTAGAAACCATCTCACTTGTATCTTATCCATGAGCAGGGCTGCTCAGGCACCAAAATGCCTCCATCTTGGTCCAGCTGTCTATCCCACCAGTGAGCTTTCTACACCTGTTCCTGCCCATGAGCTCCTTCCTCTCACGATGGTTGAGGCTCAGGAATAGTTTGTAAGGACTCTGTGGGAAGACAGGACCTGAGCAACTCAGTCCCGAATGCAAGGGATTTCATGAGACAGAAGAATCTTGGGGAAAGGGAGGCTCTCGAGGGGTAGAGGGACCATCTAATCGTACACCACAGGGTACAATTACATCTACATCACACAGGGCACCTCCTACATCTTCAGTGCTCTTTGAGGACACCTGTATCCAGGGTTATGTCCTAAGAAAGGCCACCCAGGCCCCAGACTGTCCTCTGTTAGGTGGTACCACAAGAGCCATGTCTTTCAAAGTTTTGCTTCCTGAACCTTAACTTTATTCCTCCAAATTAGAGCATAAGGAATGGGCAATAGGAACAGTGGCTACACCTACAGAAACCGGTGGCTTTCACTGTGTGCTCTGTCCACTCAGTGTTTGATAGATACTTGGTGCAAGAAGGCAGCTCTAGCCGGGCATGCTGGCGCACGCCTTTAATCCCAGCACT
>NC_034603.1:40578220-40604435 GCF_900095145.1 Mus pahari
AAGAGAAAGGAAGAGAGAGAGAGAAAGAAAGGAAGAAAGAGAGAGAGAAAAGAAAAAGGAAAGGACATGTGGCTCACCCTGGGTATGGTGGAGAAAGTTTATTGTAAATAAATGTGGGAGAGCATAGCCAGAGGCAGGGACATCTGGGAGATCCCAGAATGAACAACACCCTGAACAATGGGGGGGGGGGGGGGGAAGTGTTGGTGGGAGGAGGGGAGACAAAGTAAATGGAAGAGAGTTAACAGGAAGTAACCACGGAAAGTCAAAAAAAAAAAAAAAAAAAAAAAAAAAAAAAAAAAAGAAGGCAGCTCTACACACGCTTAGCACATAGGGATGGGGGCTCTCCACTGCTCAGTAAGAGCTTGACTGTTAATCTGAGAGCTTCATCCAGTTTCTGGCTCCCACTGTCCCCATAACCAGAGCTCTAAAGGAGATGTGAAAGAGCTGATCTTAAGTCTGAGCATCGCTGGCCTGATGTTTAAAGCAGAAGTCTCTATGGTACCATGCTTAGTAACCCTGCTCTCTGCACTGTGTTTGCACAGGAAGAGACACTCATCCAGCCTGCACCCGCTGGAAATGATCAGCGGCCAGGGCTTTTCTGGTTGGTTTGTTTTGTTTTGTTTTTTGACTTTTGTTTTATTTTGATTTTTAAGGGTTTTTATTTTATTTGCTTTGTTTTTGTTTGATTTGTTTTGCCTTGCTTTGCTTTTAATGGTGCTAAGGATCGAACCTAGGACCATGTTCCAAACAAACACTATATCATTAAGCTAAACTCCAGCTACCATAGTGCTTTAAAAACAATCTGAGGATGGAGAGGTCAGTTGGCAGAGTGCTTGCCTAGCTTGCACAAAGCCCTGAGTTCAGACTTGAATGCTGTATAAACCAGGCATGATGCTGGTGGATCCTGGTAGTTCCTGGTCTCAGTAGGTAGAGACAGAAGGATCAGAAGTCCAAGGTCATCCTTGAACAGAGAAGTCAAGGCCAGTCCAGGATCTGTATATTCCACATGAGATTGGGTTGCAAAGAAAATAAAAAAACAACAGTTCCCGAGGGCATCAAAGAAAGGGTCCACCTTCCACCCTATTCTCTTGCAGGCAGGAATAATTTGTGCTGACAAACAGGAAACTGAGGACCATCCTGGCTGAACAGACAGAAGTCATCCAAAAAATAGTGCCTGAGCTAGATGGAGAGAGCTCATATTGCTCTTCTAGAGGACTGAATTTGGCTCCCTGTACCCATAGTGACAGCTCACAACTGGAACATTCTGGAACTCCTTCCGGGGACACACCACCTCTGGTTTCTTCGGCACTTAGCACATACTCACACATAAACATGGGTTCTTTTGGTTTCTTTTTCTATGTATGAGTCTCTCTCTCTCTCTCTCTCTCTCTCTCTNTNTGTGTGTGTGTGTGTGTGTGTGTGTGTGTGTGTGTGTACACGTGTACCCGTGTACCACTCATGTTCCTGGTGCCTGCAGAAGTCAGAAGGTCTCAGATTCTCTGGAACTGAAGTTATGGATTGTTGTGAACCACCAAGTGGGTGCTGGGTCCTCTGCAAGATTAACAAGTACTTTTGACCACTAAGACATCTCTCTAACCCCTATATACACAATTAAAAATAAGAATTAAAAAAGGAAAGAAAATCACAAAACGTTATGGGCTGGGAGACGGCTCAGCAGTTAAAAGCACTTACTACTTTTGCAGAGGGCCTGCGTTAGGTTCTCAGTATCCACATAGCCACCCACAACTGCCTGGAACCCTAGTTCCAGGGAATTCAGTGTCCTTTTCTGGTCTCCACCTGTATACACATGGTACACATACAAACACAGATACACATATACATAACATAAAATAAATTTTTAAAAAGAAAAGAAATAGTACCCAGGCCATCAACTTCCCAGACCAGGATTTCTCCTTTAGCAGGACCTCTGGGGGATTGAGAGTTGAGGAAGAGGCCCAAGTCTCAAACATATGTCTCAACCCTAAGGTTTTTATTTGAATATTAAAAATCCCACTATTAGGACTTTTCTATAATTGCCTATCTTGTGATTTGAATATGACATGTCCCCAACAGGAATTCTTGAATATTTGGTCCTCAGCTGCTAGTGCAGTTTTAGGGGGTTGTAGAACCTTGGGGACCTGAGCCCTAGCTAGGAGAAGTGACTCACTGGGGCAGGCCTTGAAGGTTATATCTGTTTCTGCTTCTGACTCAACCTCAGCTTTTCTATACCGATGTGAGAACTGATACCCACACACCTGCACTGCCACAGACCAAGTGGCTCTACCATGTCTTCCTTGCCAGGGTGGATTGTACCCTCTATAACCATAAAACTGATTGAATCTTTCCTCCCATAAATTGCTTCTTTCAGGTATTTTGATCACAATGATAGATACATGATTATAACTCAGAAGACCTTAAATGCACAGCACACGTAAGCTTCCTAGGTTAGCAGTCAGTCGTGGATTCCCTGAATAATAAATAGATAATGACAGTGTAGCTCAGGAAATGGATCCAGGAGAGGTGGAGGAGCAGAGGGGAGGCTGCTTACCTCTTTTGTGAGCACCAGAGCCTGCTGCCCTTAGCAGAGCTCCACTCGGAATTGCATGGTGGGAACTTCTGCTTTTCTCTTTGTTCCTGTTCATTTGCCTCCATGCCTTTAGTCACCATGGCTTCTACCTGGGTTAGTTCTGAAGTGGGCAACCCATCCTTTCTGTAGAATCTTCCAACCAGTCTTCCTGGGATCATAGGGAGGAAGGGCAGAGTAGCCATGAAAAGGTAAGCCAAGTTCCTTTTGGTCATGATTTTTCATCATAGCATAGAAACCCTAAGACCTATTGGTGCCAGAATAGTGGGGTATTGCTGTGATGGGCCTGACTGTGTTGTTTGGGGAGGATTGTAGAAGGGACTTTGCAACTCTGGGCTAGAAAAGCCATCGAGTGTTCAAAGCTTGGTAAGCTTGTTGTGGGAGATAAGAGTGTTGAGAGACATGATGGAGGCCTGGCTTGTGATGTTCCAGTGAGAAGTCTGAGAGTCACTTAAAGACTCTGTCAAGGCCACTTGCTATTTTGAGGTTTGAATCCATGGATCTGGTTACCTGGGACTAAAAAGTAATTTAGGTTCAGTCTACTAGGATGGAAATGATCAAATCTTTAACACCTTCAGACATCAGTTCCCTGAAAACAGACTCATGTATGACAGTTTTATCAATGCTCTGTACAGCTTGAGGGAACACTAAGTAGTCTGTAAAGGGTGGATGAATATATAACTTCATCCACATTTCTCTGTGTCCATGTCAAAGTTTTTGTCTTCTAGAACGATTTAGTCAGAGCAGCTCAGAGCCCATGCTTTCGCCTCCACCACTTTTTTTCTGACTTAGTGGACATAAGAGAGTAGACATTGTTTTTTGTTTAAAAACGATTTTCAAGGGCTGGAGAAAAGGCTCAGAGGTTAAGAGCACAGACTGCTCTTCCAGAGGTCCTGAGTTCAATTCCCAACAACCTCCTGTGGTTC
Source organism: Mus pahari (assembly GCF_900095145.1). NCBI lineage: Eukaryota > Metazoa > Chordata > Mammalia > Rodentia > Muridae > Mus > Mus pahari. The sequence continues at coordinate 40,581,731 of NC_034603.1, forward strand.
ACAACTATCTGTAATGGGATCTGATGCCCTCTTCTGGTGTGTTTGAAGACAGCAACAATGTACTCACACACATGAAATAAATATTTTTATAAAGAGATAGAAAACGGCTTTCAAAATTTCTTATTATCTAAGCTATGAAAAAACTACAGCCGGGCGTGGTGGCGCACATCTTTAATCCCAGCACTCGGGAGGCAGAGGCAGGCAGATTTCTGAGTTCGAGGCCAGCCTAGTCTAGTGAGTTCCAGGACAGCCAGGGCTACACAGAGAAACCCTGTCTCGAAAAAAACAAAACAAAAAACAAAAAACAAAAAACAAAAAGAAAGAAAGAAAGAAAAGAAACGAAAGGAAAAGAAAGAAAAAAGAGAAAAGAAAGAAAAAGAGAAAACTACAAAGTAGTTGCAGCCTACATACAGGACAGCAAAAAAGCTTCTGTTTCCTTGGGTGCCACTGCTTGATGTGTCCAAGTCCTAAGATGCAGGTCTTAAAAGGCAGCACTGTACTGGTGGAGAAAACCCCCGAGAGAGGGCTGATCAAGTAGGGGTAGTTTGGCTCCCTGTCTCAACTGTTCAACTGTGTGGGTCCAACCTCTAGTCAATCTCCAAAAGCAGAGCTGAGCTTAGGTTCCAGTGGGAAGCCCAGGACTTCATTCATGCTTTCAAGTTCACTGTGGTGGTTTTAAGTGAGAAATGTCCCAAGGCTCAGGCCTTTGAACACAGGGTTCCCCGTCGGTGGTGCTATTGAAGGAAGTCTGTTCCCTGTGAACAGAGGGACTTGAGCAGTTACGTTCTTGCCTCTCTTCCAATTCACGCCCTCTCTCTACTTCTTGATTATTATACTTAAAGATATGATCGCTCAGCTTCCTGACTAAATGCCTGCTGCCATGCCTCTCCTGACATTCTGAAACCATTATGTCCAAATAAAGTTGCCTGGGTCCTGGTAATTGATCACTGCAACAGAAATGAGTACATCCTCGGCCTATTTGTGTCAGAGCTATCTGTGGATCTCTCTGACTTTCCCATTCAGATACCATCTTCCCTTCCTTCACTAATGGGCAGATCTTATCAGTTGTACCTCAGAAATGTATTTTGACTTCTCTCCATTCCTGTCAGTTTCCACTGCTGCCCCTTAGCCAAGACCCAGACAGACAACAGCCTTCCAGTTGGCCTCTGCCGCAGCTCAAGCTTTCCTATCGTGCTTCCTCCACAAAGCACCTGGGGCATTTCCCCCTAGAGCTCAGATCAGAACTAGGGCTTCACACAAGGTAAGCGAGTGTTCTGCCACTAAGGTGCATTCCTACCTTACTGCTTTACTGTATGTCAAGACCTAACTTCTAGCCTAGGTTAGCATGAGATTTTTGATTACCCTGTCTCAGTTTTTGCAAGCATTAGAATTATAGACCTAATTTTGATGCTCTTTTAATTTTTTTTTAATTTTATGTATATGAGTGTTTTGCCTGAATCTACGTCTGTGTGCCAAATGCATGCAGTGCCCATGGCGATCAGAAATGGGAGTTGGATCACTGGAACCACAGTTACAGCTGATTGTAAGCTACCATGTGGTGCTTACTATCTGAAACCTGGTTTCCAGGTGTTCAATGGCCTGAGCCTATGGGAGACATTTCTCACTTAAAACCACCACAGGGAAGTTGGTAAGGGGCTGGAACTTGAAAGCATGAATGATGTCCTGAGTTTCCCACTGGAAACTGAATCTGGTCTCTGAAAAGAGTAGTCATTGCTTCTAGCTATAGAGACATCTATATTTCCAGCCCCTTGTGTACTCTTTCTAAACATGAATTATGCCAGGAGTTTGGGGTCATGGTGTACATCTTTAATCCCAGCACTCTGCAGGCAAAGGCAGGAGGATTTCTATGAGTTTGAGGCCAGCCTGGTCTACAGATCAAGTTCTAGTATAGTCAGGCTACATGCAGTGAAATCCTGTCCTTTTTTTTTTTTTTTTTAGATTTATTTATTTTTTATTTATATGAGTACACTGTAGCTGTGTTCAGACACACCAGAAGAGAGCATCAGATCCCATTACAGATGGTTGTGAACCACCATGTGGTGGCTGGGAATTGAACTAAGGACCTCTGGCAGAGCAGTCAGTGCTCTTAACTGCTGAGCCATCTCTCCAGCCCAAAATCCTGTCTAACAAAGAAAAAGAAAAACAAACAAACAAACAGACAACCCAACAACCCATAATCCTACAAGTCACTTCTAAGCCTGACTAAAACCCTCTAATGGCTATTCAAAGCACAAAATAAAATACAAACCTCTTACGGGGCCTCCAGGCTCCTGCAGCCATTCGGCTTCTGCATGTCTATTCTGCCTCTTCTCAAGTCACTTGCTCCTTTGTTCCTGTTGTCTGACCAGACCCTGCTAATTGCTACCTCAGGCACCACTTACACTGCTGCACTCTCCCCAAATCTCAGCTAGAATTCCCTTTCTTCTACAAGGCCCATTTTGTTGTCAACTCCTCCAAGAAGTGTCCCTTGGCTCCAAAGGTGCCCAAGCCCACCAGCATGCATGCCATGGTTTTATTCAAAGCCCTGGAGAGAGAGGGGTCTGCTTAGCTAGAAAGTGTCCTGCAAGGCCCAGTACTTAAAACAGCTTCATGCAGAACATTTGCTTTAAATGTTTGCTACATGAATAAACGAAGGGACAGGGTTTTAGTGCCAGATGAGAAGTCCTTTAGGGTTGGCTTAACACCAAACTTTTGTATTGCATGGAATGAACCTACCTTGTTGAGTTTTAGACATGATATCTAAAGAGAGGATAGCAGGAGCGCAGTTTTAGATGCTGTGCTATGAAAATAGCTTTACCGGCTGGGTCTCTATAAATGTATATCCAGAGCACAACAAAACTACCTCATTTTCCCTTGAGGTCCAGCTGGGCAACTACAGTGATAGATTCTTAACTGTGCTCAAGTTAATATGCACCTTGGAAATTTGCCTTCATCCTCTGATGTCCCTGAACATCTTAGAAGGCTCCTATGCCAAAACCTTGGCAGGAACTGCAGCATACTCTGTGTAAGTGCCTCCTGACTAGCCAGAGATCTCCCACAGCCTTTCTAAACATGTGCCCCACCACGTCCCACATTGTTTCTGTGGTTGGCTCATTCCCAACCATCAGAGTACTTCTAGTTTGCTCCTCCAAAAATCAGTTCATGGTATTTGGTATGGCATCCTTTGTTCACTCATAGGATTCCATTCTTATTTTTTTGCACTGCTTTCTTTCCTCTTTTTGAATAGAAATAAACATTTTATTTCGGAAAAAATACTCTTGAAAACAGAAATTTCCTGTAATAAAATTGATACTAAACATCCAAAGTAAAAAAAAAAAGATAAGGGCTGGTGAGATGGCTCAGTGGGTAAGAGCACCCGACTGCTCTTCCAAAGGTCCGGAGTTCAAATCCCAGCAACCACATGGTGGCTCATAACCATCCGTAAAAAGATCTGACGCCCTCTTCTGGAGTGTCTGAAGACAGCTACAGTGTACTTACATATAATAAATAAATAAATCTTTAAAAAAATATATATAAATAAATAAATAAAAATACTACCACAGGCTTGGTGGCTCCTGATTTTAATCTCAGCACTCAGAAAGCAGGCAGATCTCTCTGCAAGTCCAAGGCTACTTGGGCTACACAGTCAGACCTTATCTCAAATACAAAGCAAAACAAATACAAAACCAACTAAGCAAACACAGAAACAAGCTGGACATGGTACGCACACCCATAGAGTCCCAACACTTGGAGCACTGAAACGAGGACCAGGACTTCAGTGACAGGATCAACTATGCCACAAGTTTGAGACCAGCCTGGGCTATGTGACTTTGTCTCAAAATACCAAGAAAAACAAACAAAAACCTAAGCCAAAACCCCACCTTAAACCATCAGGTAGACCTCAAGAATGACTGTGACCCATCTGAACATAAGTGGAGCTGAATATGATTATTGTTAATAAAGGCTGAAGGCAGAGACAAAGCCTAACCCCAACTGGTGGGCCACAAGCAGCCACCCAGCACAGGACCCAGGACCCAGGGACATTCTAACAAGGATTTTAAAAAAGCCAGGGATAGAGATGAAGCTTGCCTAGCATGCAGGAGTTCATTCATTAGGTCAGCAACATTTCAGCTGTCGATTAACAACCTCACGGTGAACAGGAAGAAACAAGTGCACTAAGCAGAGAACACAGGCATGTGGGATGAGGAGCACTGAGGGGCAGGCGGGAAAGGCACTCACTTCAGCTCTTAGGAAATCACTGCTTAAACAACCGGACATGCAGTAGAAGAGTTAGGGAACATGTCAGGCATACTGGCTAGTTTTGTGTCAACTTGACACAGGCTGGAGTTATCACAGAGAAAAGAGCTTCAGTTGGGGAAATGCCTCCATGAGATCCAGCTGTAAAGCATTTTCTCAATTAGTGATCAAGGGGGGAGGTCCCCTTGTGGGTGGTCCCATCTCTGGGCTGGTAGTCTTGGTTCTATAAGAGAGCAAGCTGAGCAAGCCAGGGGAAGCAAGCCAGTAAGTAACATCCCTCCATGGCCTCTACATCAGCTGCTGCTTCCTGACCTGCTTGAGTTCCTGTCCTGCATCTTTTGATGATCAACAACAGTATGGAAGTGTAAGCTGAATAAACCCTTTCCTCCCCAACTTGCTTCTTGGTCATGATGTTTGTGCAGGAATAGAAACCCTGACTAAGACACCAGGGTTCTCAGAATTAGAAGGGCAAATACTAATGAAAGCAAGCACCCAGAGGCATTGGGGGCAGAAAATGCTAATCTAGACATATTCCAACCACAAAGGGACATTGGCATCCAAAAGAACTCCGACACGCCCATATGGGGCTTCATTGTCGGGCTGCACACAGATGAAAGGACTGGCCTCAGCCATCCTAGCTAGCAGTCAGAGCTTAGGAAAGACTGTAGTGACCAGACGGGCAGTAGTGGCGCATGCCTTTAATCCCAGCACTTGGGAGGCAGAGGCAGGTGGATTTCTGAGTTTGAGGCTGGCCTGGTCTACAGAGTGAGTTCCAGGACAGTCAGGGCTACTCAGAGAAACCCTGTCTTGGAAAAAAAAAAAGACTGCAGTGATCAGTGTCTGTATGTAGTGATCAGTGTCTGTAGGCTGTCTCCCCATTTAAGAGTTGCTTTCCCTCTTTTATCACAGTAAATAGTGGGTATAGGACCCCACATATTAACACAGCTGGCATTAATATATGTTTGATCACTTAGGAGATGGAGGCAGGAGGATCAGGAATTCAAGGCTAGCCTGATCTACATAGTGAGTTTGAGACCACTCTGGGCTACATGAATTCCTGAATGGATGGATGGATGGATGAATGAATGAATATGTGATTAGTATAAGTTCCTTTTGAACTGCACACATGGCATGAAGCCTTCCTGATTATACTGGAGCCATAGGGAGGATGCCTCTTTTTTTTTTTTTTTGGTTTTTCGAGACAGGGTTTCTCTGTATAGCCCTGGCTGTCCTGGAACTCATTCTGTAGACCAGGCTGGCCTCGAACTCAGAAATCCACCTGCCTCTGCCTCCCAAGTGCTGAGATTAAAGGCGTGCGCCACCACTGCCTGGCTAGGGAGGATGCCTCTTGAAGCTGGCTGTTAATGCCCAACACAAATGACACTGACTGGGCCCACTGACACCAAAGAACAAGGCCTGACAATCCTCCCCCAAGATCACCCACAACTTCATGTTCTTCTGAGGTCACTCCTGCACAAAAGCAAGAAGCTAACATGAGAAACCATGGGCTGGTTTCAAATTTTTATCTTGAGCCTAATTCCTACAGAATCCAGACACACGTATTAACACAATAAGACTAGCAACTGAAATCCATGGCAATGGGTGAGGACTACATACCGACAAATACATAATTTTTCTCGTAGAATACAAGCCAGTTGTGCAGTGTCAGTATCTCAGAGGAGGACAAGCCATTTACATCATCCACAAGGCCGGCTTCAGAATAGTCTCCTGTCACAAATGCTCTGGATGCATCTCGGCCTTCAGGAAAGAAATTGCCAAAGATCTAGTTATTAATCACAATACTATACCAAGTAAAACAACTGCTTCTAAAAACAAAACAAACAAACCAACAAACAAACAAAAAACAAGCCCTAATAACTTCTACTCCTTTCAGGAACCTCCTGGACTGGGGACATGAATTTTTTTCAACTATCATGTACTTGCATTTACTTTTTTGTTTCCTTGTTTTCTTCCAACATAGCATTTTTATTGATTATTTGGGAATTTCACATCATGCACCCTGTTCACATCCCATGCATCATACTCACTTCCCAGTCCTCCCATGTGACCTCCCTGCCTCCCCAATCCCCAAATAAAAAGAAGGGAAAAGACAGGTCTACTTTATGTTGTTTAAATGCTCACTGGAGCATGATTAAACCCCAGTGGCCAGCCCCCCAAGGAAAACTGAGTCCTTCTCTACCTGCGCCCCTGCCAGAAGCCATCAATTGTGGAGAGCTACAGTTGAGCACTAATTTTAAGAGTTCTCTTTAGTTGGGCGGTGGTGGCGCACGCCTTTAATCCCAGCACTTGGGAGGCAGAGGCAGGTGGATTTCGGGTCTACAGAGTGAGTTCCAGGACAGCCAGGACTACACAGTGAAACCCTGTCTTGAAAAACCAAAAAAAAAAAAAAAAAAAAGAGTTCTCTTTAATGGCTTCCTTTATAGTCTGTTACTTTTAGCAGGGAAAGGAGAGAGTAGGATGGAGGTAGTGGTTGTCACAGAAGCTTTCTACATTCCTCTCTCTCAACTGTGTGTCTGCAGTCCTGGCTGTCCTGGAACTTGCTATGTAGGGTAGGGTGGCATCTAACTCAGAGGCCTGCCTGTCTCTGCCTCTTGAATGCTGGGATTGAAGGTGCATGCCACCTTGCTTGACTCCACACTGACATTTTAAATGAAAAAAATTCATGTCATTCCCTGCCATAGTCCTCAGTGCTTCTCTTTGCCTTGTGAGAATATCCAAGGTCCTTAATTCAGTAGAATCTGCCACCAACCGTGACTAGTCACCTTTTCCATAACTCACTGGGCTGTCTTCCTCTCTTCCTTCCTCCATGGCTAGATTAGAGGCTCTGGTAAAACTTACTTTTCCCTTTTAAAACATCATAAAACAGGGATTTAATGAGAGATGGCTCAGTCAATTAAGTATTTGCCTAACAAATTTGAGGACCTAAGTTTGGATTTCTGGCACCCACACAGAAATCCAGACATAGCAATGCATGCTTATAATCTAAACATTGGAGATGCAGAGAGAGGAGTCAGTACTTTAAACCTACTAGGATGACCACAATAAAGCCCATTAAGAGGCAACAGTACTGGTTCACTCCTCTAATTGCAGCACCTGGGAGGTTGGGGCAGGATTGCTGTGTGTTCAAGGGCAGTTTGAGTGGATACAAATGCTGGCTGTACAAACCTGACAACTGGAGTCCAACCAGCGAAACAGAAGCATAAAAGTCAAATGCAGTGATGTGCATCTGTGGGTAGGGGCAGGAGCAGGGGTAGGGGCAGGGGAAGGGGCAGGGGCAGGGGCAGAGGCAGGAGAATTACCTTAGAAGCATGCAGGTCAGCCAGCCCTAAATAGATGAGCTTGGAAGAAGTAAGAATAAGAGGAGGGAACTAACTTCCAATTTTTTTCTGATCTCTATATGTCATGCTGTGGTGCGTGCGCACACACACACACACACACACACACACACAGAGTAAGCATATACACTTATCAAATAAAAATTTTAAAGTGGAACTAACCCAAAAGCCCATTAAATGTAATATTTACACATGCAATACAGTATTACTTGGTCATAAAAAATGATGAGTACTGGGTGTGGTACAAAGGGAGGCAGAGGTGGGACGTTCTCTGCGTGTTCCAGGAAAGCATGATCTCCATAATGAGTCCCAGGCCAACCATGGCAATACAGTAAGGCCTGTCTTTTTTTTTTTTTTTTTTTTTTTTTAAATGGCTGCATGTTGATACACTATGGATGAACTTCAAAATCTCTAAACTGAGTAAAGGTCATGTGGAGGAATTTTAGTCCAGCAATGTGGCTTCTCAGGCTGGAGTACAGCCACACCCTTAGTACACAACTTTAATTCCAATGAAGGTAAAGTTAGTTTATAGTAACTTCTAATTGACAAAGTGACAAATCAGGGAAATATCTGATAGAATGAGTCAGAGGCAGGATATGCCCAACTCTCATGATGAGAAAGAGGAAAAAGAGGCAACCTAAGAAGGAACAGCCCCGAAGCAGAGGGGAAGGTGGCAGTTTTTCAGAGACAAGTGAAAGACAGAACAGACTAGATACAGGTAAAGGTGGAATGAGCCAGAGGATGAGAAGGAGCCAGATTAGAACAGAATGCCAGAGTTAGTTTAAGGCCAAGCTGAGCAACTGAGTCAGAGGTTGAGAGAGAAGCCAGATTGAATCAGTCAGCTTGGAAAGGAGTTGGAGCTATAACAGTTGAGTTGAACTAGCCAGCCAGAGCTCACAAAGAACTAGAAAGGGTGAGCTTATAAGTCTTGGAGGATGAAAAAATTCTAGGCCAGGATTAGACTGTCTGGGGGCTAGAAGCTTCCAGGACTAGGCCTAGGTTAGCAGGAGGCAGTAAGCCTTCCAGGTGACAATTACATCAGGTGAATAAAAGTTACTTTTACAAAGCTAGACTAGAAAAGGACATGTGTGAGGTATATGATTCTATTTATAGAAGGGGCAAATCCATAGGAAGAGAAAGTTCACAGGAATCCCCAAGGGTTGTGGGAGGTAGAGAATGGAGTGGATGAGAGAAATGTTCTGAAACTAGGTAATGATAATGTTTGTTTGTCTGTGTGCCTTTATAACAAAGAAGTTTTCTGTGACTTGTGCTTTAATAAAATAAGAACTGACTATATAAATGAATACATCTGCTTCCCTAATAGACTGTCTGGGCAGCCAGACATCTTGGATTCCTCAGCACCTGGCCAAGGCAGGACCTATGGTAGTAGTCAGTAAATGGAGCTCAAAAATTATATGCACAGAACTCAACAGGTACTAGAGCCTACTAGCCCAGAAATGGAAGCGTTTATGCCCACACACTTGTGCATACATCCATGACAGCAATATCAGATATTAGTCATGTCCTAAAGTGCACTCAACTGGCAAGAAAAAAGTCTTTTTTTTTGTTTTGTTTTTGTTTTTGTTTTTTGAGACAGGGTTTCTCTATGTAGCCCTGGCTGTCCTGGAACTCATTCTGTAGACCAGGCTGGCCTCGAACTCAGAAATCCGCCTGCCTCTGCCTCCCAAGTGCTGGGATTAAAGGCGTGCGCCACCATTAAGAAAAAAGTCTTGATTCCAGTCTAGCAATGCTTCTAACTCTCCATGTCCTTGGGTAGGTCCCGTCTCAGGTTAGACTGTTTGAAAAGTCTGGAGAGAAGGAAATGAGTGATTCCTAATTCTCCTAAATGAAATTTTTGTCAGCCTAGTTACCAGTCTTGCCCTGCAGTCTTCCTCCCCAAATAAACAAAGTGAGAGGTCATCTCCTTGGCTAGAAAAACACCACCTTTAAGATTGGTAGCTGGGAAGTTGGCTTACTGGTTAAGAACAGTGGGTGCTTCTCCAGAGAAGCAAAGCTCCCAGCGCCCAGATCACAACCATCTCTACTAGTTACAGGGATTTGAAAACCTCTTCTGGCCTCGATGGGCACCAAGCACACAGGTGGTTCAGCGTTGTACAAGGAGGTAAAACACTCATCATACACATAAAATGAAAGTTAAAAACTATTAGGCTGGGAGTTCTCATATCTTGTAAGGATTTTAGTAAAATTACATCTTCCAATCCCCTCCATTGTTAAGGGGCAGTGGAAGCACAGCAGAATAGAGTTACTTTGATAAATGTTCTTAGGAAGGCTAATATACCAAATTTTGTTATAAGTTTTGTTTCGTCTTGTTTTAGAGCCAGCCTGGTCACAAATTTCTGGCTCAATGGATCTTTCTAGCTCAAGAGATCCTCCTGTCTCAGTTACTCCAGTTGCTGGGATCCCAAAACACCACTTCTGGTTTATTGTACATATTTTAAGACTATAAAAGACACTTGCTTTCCTGTGCTCTAACTTCATTCCCCGCTTGATTTTCATTTTTTTTTTTTTTAAGAAAAGCAGACAAGTGCATCTAGTAGAACTAAAAAAGACTCAAATATTATATTAGGGGAAACGGAGGCGGGCGGAGGAAAGGTTATTTCTGGTCAGTCTAAAGAGCCTGAAAGCACGGTAGCTATAGAGACCAAGTAGACTTCTGAGTGTAACCACTAACTAACCAGACACATCTTTCTCCGAATCATTCACACAGTGCAGCAGACAGAGAGCGTGCGGGTACATAACTAGCACAGTTGCGTCCAAGCTGCCAACCAGGACCGTGTCCTTCCCACCGCAGCAGTCTGAGGAAGGTGGGATGACGGGGCGCGGAGGAATAAACTACTGGACGAACGCAAGCCGCCGCACGGGTGGCTACGAGCCCACGCAGGGGGAAATGGCGTGAGAGCCTCGCCGATACCTGCGAAGCCGCTATAGTGCGCCCCAGGCTCGTAGTGCCTCCTGCCCGAGGACACGTCGTAGACGCGGCCGAGCAGTGCCAAGTACAGGCCCGGGTCTCCCGGGCCGCCGCGATAGCGAGCTAGCTCCTCGGGTACGAAGAGGCGAATACCAGGGCGGGGACCCCACCAGTCCATCAACCACACGGCCATGACAGCCGCCGCCGCCACGGCCAGGCTCAGCACCACACCAAGCCCGCATATCCTCAGCATCTACACAGCACCACACAAGGCACGCTACGGAGGTGGCCACCTCTCCAGCCACCACTAAGACGGCGGAGACGCCGGCCGTGACGTCGGCAGCGCGACACTGACAGACTTCACAGCCAAGTTGACTCTTTTGCCCCCGACTCTTTCTTTTTTCTTGTCCAGCCTAGATTCTGAACGTGAAGCGTGGAGGAGAAAAAGGGGGAACAGTACGGAAAACAAACCAAAACCAAACCAAAAAAACCCCACAAAACCGTCCTGGCTTACAGTTTATCCGCCCTCAACAAAGATGGCGGCAGAGGCGGCTAGACGTGGACTTACTCGTTAACGGGCGGGTTCCCGGGCCTCATCGAGCTGTCGTGAGCAAATGGAGTCCGCCTGACGGCTCCGTTGCGACATCAGGCCTCGCTCGACAGCCAGGAAGCCGGAAGTCGCTGCCGCCGCTGTGGTCTCCACCCCGTCCCCGCCCGCCGGGAGCTGTCGGAGGTTGACAGGTCGTGGCTGGGAGGCGGCGGCGGCGGCGGTGGCGACAACCTCCGAGCACCCAAGACGGAGACCCCATGGGGAACGCTCCGAGTAACAGCAGCGAAGACGAAGCGGCGGCCGCCGGGGGTGAAGGCTGGAGCCCACATCAAGATTGGGCTGCCGACTCTGGCACGACCCCCGGCCCCGGCCCTGCGGCCGCGGTGCTGCCTTCCGCCGCTGCACTGCTGGAACCCGCTCGGCTACGAGAGGCAGCGGCTGCGTTGCGGCCCGCACCACCCTGCGAATCCCTGGTGTCGAGGCACCACGGCGCGCTCTTGCGCTGGCTGGAAGAGCGGCTGGGCCGCGGCGAAGAGTCCGTCACCCTGGAGCAGTTCCGGGAGTTGCTGGAGGCTCGCGGCGCTGGATGTTCGGGCGAGCAGTTCGAGGAGGTCAGGGCTGGCTGGTTGGCTGGCTGGTGACTGCGGGGCAGGAGCAGGGTGGTCGCGGATAAGGTCCTGAAGAGGTGGGCGGTTGCTTTGCGGAGGCCAGCCAGGAAGCCATAGGCTCCTCGGGTTCTTAGAATGGAAGTATGGGGTTGTCCGAACTCATTCGGAGTGCATCACTCCGGAATTTTGCTACGACTCTCGCCTTTACTAGAGGTGTGGAAAGTCCAGGCTACGTTAGCTTTGCTCCGAAGAGAGGAGCAAGCCAAAAAGTCTCTGCATGTGGTAGGCAGACATTTGTGCAGTCGACAGGCTTAGTTGCTTGCTGGACCTTATCAGAGTAAGACAATTACGAGAAAGGATGTGCAAAGATCAAGGGAGTGGCCATGAAAACCATTCTGTTTTACTGGCCTGTGCAGGAATCTTGTAGAGAACCATCTGAGTCTAATGTGGAAGGAGGGTAACATTACACTGAAAAGACTCATTCTACAAGCCGTTCTTGACTATAAAATACTAGGTTTTGTTTGTGTTTGTTTGTTTGTTTTACAAGTACACACTGGATTTTAGATCATTGAAAAACTTGTTCCAGGATCATTTAAAACCTTATCAAACCTAAAGTTGATAGGGAAGCGTTAGATTTCTTGTACTTATGAAATTTCTCCTCATATCTGTACTGAACATTTTGGTTTATGGTTTGGAAAAAGCTGACCCAGAGTTAGCCTATAAATCATTTCACTAGCAAAATTGAGAGGATCTCACAAACCTCTTGATTCCCACCCCATTCCCTTAGGTCCCTATTATCCTGCTCCCTGAAGTCTTATTAATTCCACAATGTTAGGACAAAAGGTATTTAATGAGTAAGCCATGTAAAATTGTCAGTCATTGATTGGTTAGTGTGTAAAGCAATAAACCCACAGTCACTTGTAACATCGTTTAAAAGTTCTGTTTCCTCTAAATCAGAGGCTCTTGAAATATTTTGAGAATGTCGCCTGCAAATGATAAAAATGCCTACATAATATATTTTTTAAGCTTCCCTCTAAAAACTGCTTCAGTGCATTCTAACTCTCAAAAATACAGTGATACAAGACTGTAATGCCAGACTTTGAAAGGCAGGAGGATCAATTCAAGGCCGTCATAAGCTACATGGTTTGAGTACAGCCTGGGCTAGACTCACTTTGAGAAGGACTGTCTCAAAGGTGTAAAACATATATGCATTCACATTATAACCACACACAGTTAGTGAAAGGTCTTTATTAAAATAAAATTCCCAGGATATTCATGGGAAGCATACATACATGATTCTTAAACTTAAGAGACTGAAGCAGGCAAGTCTCTGACTCAAAAAACAAAATCCTAGAATATTCATAGTATGTTCATTCTAGTACCCACATCTTTTATGAGAATATGAAACCTTGGTAAAAAGAACTGTGCAGACTTGATCAAGAAGGTGGCGCTTCTCAGGTTTGTTTAAAGGCAAATGAAGACAAACAGCTTTTACACTGTGAGAGTGTCTTGACAGGAACAGAATTATCTATGGGGTTTATAGAGGTCATGTAATATAAGGCCAAGAAATCCAGTGAGCCACCTGAGAAAAATCTCTCAAGGGTTGTGGTATTATTCACTAATTGAACACAAGCCCTCCAGATGACAGTTCAACAAGCAGATAGGAGCTTCTATAGTGTAAGTAATATAGTAGAACAGTTAGATACTAATTTAGCAGTTAAAGGCGTGGTGACTGTGAGCCCAGAGAAAGCATAAAGAATATAGGGAGTTTATTTAACCTCTTCCAAGGTCTCAAGTAAGGGGTTTCCAACAATATTTCAGTGGAGATTTGAAAGTGCAAGAAGACACCGTGGAGGAGGAGGGAACAGTGCTTTCAAGAGGAGAGGAATTACATTTTCAGATGTCTACTAGATGGAGAATCAAGTAATGCTGTGTGGTCTGTTGGGTTAGGAAAAAAAAAAACAAACCTGCTACTCTGTCAGAGAACTGACTTTAGTTTCTAACACTTGCTGCCTTTAACTTCAGCTCCAGAGGATCCAACACCTATTTCTGGCCTCGAACTGCATCACCACACAAGTACACGCACACACACACATAAATAAATAACAATTCTTTTTTTTTTAAATCCAAAGGGACAAAACCTAATATACCAGTTGTTTAAATGATTATTTTCATTTTACTTTATGTGTATGGGTGTGCACCAGTGCATGCCTAGTGCCTGTGGAGCTAGAAGGCTGTGTCAGATCCCCTGGAACTAGAGCTATGGAGGGCTATGAGCTGCCGTTTGGATGTCAGGAATTGAACATAGTTCCTCTGGAAGAGCAGTGCTCTTCACTGCTGAGCCATCCCTCCAGCTCGCTATATTGGCGGATTAAGCAAAAATGTGTTGTTTTGGTTTGGTTTTGAGTCAAGGTCTCATTATAGCCACCCCTGGTCTAGAATTCACTGTGTAGGCCAAAGTGGCTTTGAACACATTGTAATCCTCCTGCTTCGATTTCTTGAATGCTGAGACTATGGTGTGCACCACTACAGCTAGGAAACTGCTTTCTTAAAGATCCAGGTAGGCAGTCGAGGCTGGTGTGGTTTTTCAAAATTACACACCAGCCTGGCTGTATCCATGTTGTGTTGTACACCTCATAGGTGCTTTTCATGTAGTGACCCAGTTTGTTCCTTCCATCACTTTCCTCTTTCCAACAAGTAGGAAAGAGGGAAGGAAGGACATGACCTTGCTGTTCTCTTCAGTAGAGCTTACCTCCCACAGACTCAGACTTAGTCAGTCCAGTGGCTGCACTTAGCCAGAAGAAAATCTGGGAGAGCTCTTCATTCCATGGCCTTATATTTAGCTAAATTTGAGATTTAATTACTGAGGAAGAGAGCAAATGTGACACTAGTTTGGGCTAGGTCTTAAATGCGGGAGAATAGATGAGGCCGAAGGAGAGGGGCCAAGAATTTGAGTCCAGTAGCCTAGCAAGGAGTTTGGAAATTGGAGTTTTGCTATTGTTTTTGTTTTTTGTTTTTTGTTTTTTTCAAGACAGGGTTTCTCTGTATAGCCCTGGCTGTCCTGGAACTCACCCTGTAGACCAGGCTGGCCTCGAACTCAGAAATCTGCCTGCCTCTGCCTCCCAAGTGCTGGGATTAAAGGCATGTGCCACCACCGCCCAGCTTGTTTTTGGTTTTTTGAGAAAGGGTCTCTCTGTAGTCCTGGCTTTCCTGGAACTTGATATGTAGACCTGGCTGACCTTTAACTCACAAAGATCTGACTACCTCTGCCTCCCAAGTGTTGGGACTGGTTATGTCCTCTTAAGAAGGTTATAATCATGTCACATATATGACAGAAATTAACATTATGGAATTCTCAACCCAACACCAAGAACTGATGACTTATAAGATATTGGATATTACTACTTTGTGTAAAAAATCCCTGTAAGAATCTAGAGCTGTGTCACAGGCTGAGTGAGTATGTGTGCTCTGAGCTCCCAAAGGGTATCCTTAAAAGTCAATTTCATAATCCTACCATTATCTCAACTCCCTCTTTATAACATGTTGAAATGTGTGGCATCTGATGACTGACCAGTCAACTCTGTGAGGCTGTGAGGCAAATGGATGGCAACAGCCACCAAACTGAGTCAGAAAGTAAGGACCAAACTAAGAATTCAGCATGGCTCAGTGACTCACATAAGATAGATTCATTTTGGAGCTGGCCATGGTGGTAGTTCATACCTGCAATCCCTGCACTTGGGGAACTGAAACAGGTAGTTTACTGTGACTTTGAGGCCAGCCTGGGTTACAGAGTGAAATCCCACCTTGAAAGCTTGTTTGGGGATTCATGCATGAGTTTTCAGCCACTCCTATACTCTTACCTGAAGAACAGTCCTCCTCTATTGGAGAAAATGGTACTATTGACCAAGTGCACAGCTTCAAAAGGGACATACATAAGGGCAGCCAGTTCAGCTGAGTTAACCCTAGTCATCAGTAGGGTAACAGATGTCATAGCCAAGTCATCCTCCAATCCAAATCCCCCTGTCTCAAAAGGGGGTATTAAAATGAGTTTCAGCACTAACTCTCAAGTATGGGTCTTCTCACTCAGAGTCATTCATTCCCTTTCCCCATAAGGATCTGGTTCTTTGTGATTTTTCTGTCTCAAGGATAAAGAATAAGGTCCTCAAGTGTCCTGTCAGTCTACAGGAGGACAGGCTGTTGTAATTCCAGGAGGATTACCAAAAACATGAAGCCTTTTTCTTGAAGTCTATGCACCATTTTCAGATTTGAGAGGGAGTAGTTGTGATTTGGGTTGATAAAAGATCTGGTGACCCCTCTCCCTGGTTAATTGAAGAGAGCAGTTCTATCACAAAGTGAAATCAGAGCCAATGTTTAAAAACAGGGTGGTGGCAGTTTCATGGTGGTTATTCTTTTATCCTGTCTATAAGTGAGGCATAATTAGAGAAAGTTAATATTAGCCATGTGTTTGATTCTGTGCTTTCAAAACAACCTTGGTTTTATACTTGAAGTTTATGCTTGTATATACTTAGGTATTTAATTCCATGTTTTACATCAGCATTTTAAAAATGTATTGGACATTTAATATGTTTAAAGGATTTATAAAATAATAATAAAATGTCTTTTAGTAGAAATTAAGATGACAAGCTATTTTCCTTTATTTCTCTTTACCAGCACAGGTTATCATGGCTGTGCATGGTTCATCCTTATACTGTAGCACTCTCCAAGTTCAGCTCATCTGTTCCTTGGCCTCTAATCTGTATTGCTGTCCATGCCCACCCACCTGTTTTACTTCATTCCAGTGACCTTAGTGCTTTTAGGTGATGCCATAAAAGTGTCCTTAGAGTTGGCCCATGGACCAAAGTCTTCTAGATTATCAGTTAATAATACAACACACCTTTTCTCGTACTGGGTGTGGTCCAGGCAAAAACTCTTGGGTTTGTTTGAAAGAAGTATCTAATAGATGTCTATGTAGAAAAGAGAGGGGAAGGGAGGGAGGGAGCGATAGAGAGAGACTTGAAATTCTTATTTGACATCAGAGATTATAAGTTTTTGCCCTTAACATAAGCACACTTCTAGAAAGTCATGTAGGTTTTAGGGCAGGACAAAGTGCTCAGTATAAGATGCTGATAGCAGACAGCAGATGACTTGTTTGTTTGATTGGTTGGTTTTAAAAACAGGATCTTACTATGTAGCCCGACTGGCCTAGAACTCTATATGTAGATCAGGCTGGCCTTAATCTCTTAGAAATTCAGTTGCCTGTGCTTCCCTAAGTGCTAAGATTAAAGGCTTGTGCCACCATATATAACAGATGACTTTGAGGTGAGAATTAAGATGACTAGATCTCATTTTTATTAATTAGTCATGTTGTGAAACTGAGTGAAGGGCCAGTCTGGCTGTGTTTCTTTGTTTTTGAGATGGTCTGAAGCCTATGTCAAACTCAAAACAATCCTCCTGCATAAGTAACTTGAGTGCTAGTTACCATGCCTGGCTTTGGAAGGGTTGTTCTGATTCATCTCTGTTCATGGTTCTGGCACAAAGCTATTGCCTGGTAACTGTTTCACCTGTGGCCCTGGTGTGCATGAGCAAGCTGAGTAAGATAGTCTTCACACAGCAACTTTGTGTTTCATACTTGGCCTGTGGCCTTTAATTAACCAGCTATTTCTTGGTATTGGAAGAAGCAGTTACATATGTGAAAACTGAAAAGCAGTCACTGTTGGGTTTAGGAAGAATCTGGAGAAAAGTTGTAATGCACACTTTGGTATTATCATGGCAGA
Source organism: Mus pahari (assembly GCF_900095145.1). NCBI lineage: Eukaryota > Metazoa > Chordata > Mammalia > Rodentia > Muridae > Mus > Mus pahari. The sequence goes on from NC_034603.1 coordinate 40,599,205, forward strand.
GCATTGGTTGACTGACTTAGAATGGCTCTGAGCCTAAGAACTATGTGGGAGGAGTCACATACATGCACATATCCACCCTTACACCAGATGTGTATATGCACCATAAAGTTGTAGCCAGCTGCAAACATTGCAACCCCTCCTGCCCAGGAGCTAGATGTACACTCTTCTGAACAGGTTGGAGCCCACAGACCAGCCTGTCTCCCTTCCTGGCTTGCTTTCCCCACTGCCCATAAGCCAGTGGTTCTCAACCTGTGGGGTAAGAACCCACAGGTTCTTTGGCAAACCTCTATCTCCAAAAATATTTACATTATGATTCATAAAAGTAGCAAAATTACAGTTGTAAAATAGCAACAGAAATAATTTTATGGTTGGGGATCACCACAACATGAACTGTATTAAAGGGAAGTACAATGCCTAGGAAGGCATTGTACTCCTAGCTTGGGGAGACAGCTGCTTTGTCCTGTGCCAGCCTAGCTCTTCCAGGTTTCCTGGCTTGGCACCATCTTCTGGTTAGCTCCAGGCCTTCCAGAAGCAGGATTCAGATGGCTCTTTGCTCTGTTCCAAGCCCTAAACTTTCAAGTCCACAGAGCAGCACTTAAGAGTAGTATGAAATTTGAGAATATGTCACCAAACCCAAGACATGAGAGGTAAAGGAATTTGCCTGGCAGAGGAAGAAAGAGATATTCCAGTTATGGCACAGCATGCGCAAGTCTATTGAGTGGAGAGAGCTTTGACACACGGCACCGAGAGGAAAGTATGAGCTTGCTCTCAGTACAGTCTCTCTGTTCTGTCTGTTAATGCTGTAGCAGTGCTTTATGAGATAGCACTTTCTACTGATCCTCTTTAGGCTGAGCAGGAACTGAGCTTGGAGCCTGCCTGCTTCTAGGCAAAGCCAAGGGTTTGTTCTCAAGACAGGTGGTTTTTATTTTATTTTAGGTAATTAAACTTGTGAGACAGACCCTCTGTGTAGCTCTGGGTAGCCTGAAATGCAGTAGATTGACCACGCCAGCCTCTAAATTTATGAGATCTGCCTTCTGCTTTCCAAGTGCTGGGATTAAAGATGCATGCCACCACGCCTGTTATCTTGCCAGGTGATCTTTATCACCTCCCTTGACCACGCTGACTCGACTTCCTCACTGGCTAAAGAAACAGGATAGTGGTATCTGCCTTAATGGATGGAGGTTTTCCTGTAAAGTGCCTGGAAGAGCACCTGGAGTGCTAGATGCTCAGGGAGGTAATGGGTTATGTTATTTTTCATGTGGGTGTTCTTTCCAGCAGCTGTACAATAGCCAGAAATGTGAGACTCCTACAGATGTGCAAACTGAGTCCTTTAGTGGATAGCTAACTTGCCCAGCCAACCAGTGGCAGTCCTGAGACTTGATCCAGACTTTTAAATGCCCTAGACAGGTTATCTGTGGAGGATGACATGGAAGAAAAAAGAGAGGTTGCACTGAGTCAGCTCAGATTCTTGTGTGCCTTGTGCCTGTTAGACAGGATGCAGCCTTTATATTTAAGTGCAGCCTTTATATTTAAGTGCAGTGCTGTCTGCTGGTCTAAAGCCACAGCTCTGGTCTCTGATTATTTCAACATCAGTTTTTATGGTGTAGTGTTTGTTATGGTTTGGTTTTGTTTACAGTACTGGAGCTTAAACTAAGGACATGCTAGGCAAGCACTGCACCGCTGTATCTCTAGCCTTGCAATATCAGTTAAGGAGTTTCAACAAGAATGGATAAGGTTAAACATGCAAATCAGGTGTCCCTTCTTAGTCTGGCTCTGTTATACCTTTTGTTGTTATTGTTTTGTTTGTTTGCTTGAGACAGGGTCTTACTGTGTAGCCTAGCTAGCCTTGAATTTATAATCCTACTGACTCAGCCTTTGGGGTGTGGGGATTATAGGCTTGTGCCACACACATACATGCCTTTGATCCTGCTGTACTTACAATCTATTGATTCTACTTCTTGTCTCCTACATGAAGCCATCAGAATGTCCTGCCCTTGCGTACTGTGAATGGTTACCTTGTGGATGCAATCGAATAGTAGGAATGTTAGAAAAGAGGCCTCAGGGGACCAGGGAGATAGTTTAATTGGTAAAGTACTTGCCGTACATGCATGAGAGCCATGCGTTCAATTCTCAGAAAAAAATAATAAAAATTCAGGGCTGGAGAGATTGCTTAGTGTTTAAGAGCGTTTACTGCTCTTGCAGCGAACCTGGATTCAGTTCCCAGAATACATGGCAGCTCACTACTATGCATAACTCTCATTCCAGGGCATATCTGGTACTCTCTTCTAGCCTCCTCAGGCACCAGACACACACAGTGCACTTACATACATGCAAGCAAAAGCCTCATGCACATAAAATAAATCATAAAAAGACAATTCAAGAGACTTTCCCACAATTTAATCTTGGCATTTCAGAGGTAGAGGCAGGTGGATCTCTATAAGTCTGAGGCTAGCTTGGTCTATATAATTTCTGGCCAGCAAGGGCTATATAATGAGGCAATGGTCTCAAAACAAACAAACAAACAAACAAGCAAACAGGCTTGAGTCAGGAAGAGAAGGTATGGCAGACCAGATTGCCATCTTTGTGGAGATGAGTTTTGGCCTCACTTACTCATTAGAGATTCAAAGGGTAGATGTAAGAAGTCCTGAATGAGTTAAGTCCTGGGAGAATGTATGCTGTTGACATAGGCAGTCATGTCAAGGATCTCAGCCTCAGAACCATGGGAACATGGCAGAGTCTCCCCAACCCCTGTAAGGCTCAGAGGGATGGCAAAGACTTTCTCTGACCTATGTGTGGATGCTGATAGCGTATGTGTAGAAAATATGCACCAGAGCTGCCCCTCCCCCATCGTTAAAGGCCTGAAGACTGCTCCCTTACAAACACTGCTCCCTTACAAACACTGCTCCTGCTGAGATGATCTAAACCTGTCTTCTCCATCCAGCTCTATATCACAAACCCTGCCTTTTTGTTTGTTTGTAAGTAGTAACCCTACCTCCTTGTTCAGCCTTGTACAATAATCCCATTGAGCTGTTCTGATGCTGCAGTGGAGCACATCTGTTGGAGACATCAGAGAGCCCAGTCCACCCGATCCTGGGGTGGGGTAGGGAGTGGGGAGAGGACGCAGACGTATGTGTCTCTGTATGTCTATGTTTCTTTTCCTAATTCCCTCACTACCCCCAGTCAGGTTCATTCCTGTGGCCTTGCAAGGATGCAGCAGGTAGGACTTGCCATATTTTGGAATATGGACTAGAATACTGAGTTTTGGGAACTTCTTTCCAAGATAATGTTTGGGCAAGGCAGTTGTCCCTTCAGTATATTAGAAATCTACACATAGCCTAATCTGTTTGTTTAAAAGAGAAACAGAATAGAATGGAATAGAGAAATCTCATAATACATCTATCTGATGAAAGAAGACTATATTATTTTATGAAATTTCTATATCAAATATATGTATTCCTAGTCTCTTAGAATAATTAAATAATTTGTATTCAATTTGAGAGTTCCTGTGGACCTAGGATGGTCAGCCCTCTCTGCCCTTAATAACTCAGTAGTGGCCTCATGTGCCCTTACGATAATACTTCAGCTTCTCAGCAGCTCTCTCATTTGTTTATTCTGACCTTTGTCCATCTCTTCATTTACTGCCCAGTTTCCTCCCCAGTCACACCAGGCAGGTTGCCATACAATCTGCTGTGTACTCTTTCTGTGCCCACATTCTGTCTCTTCTATCTGGGACAGCCTGCATGTATTTCTCTCTGGGATAGCTTGCATGTATTTATAGGCTTTCCAACTTCCTCAGTTACCCATTAGAGCTCATTCTAGAGTTACTTTCCTTTAATGCTCACTCCCCTCCTGGGTTTCTAATCTCTGCAGTGTTGGTTGGCTCATGGTATAGTGGTTGGTAGTGAGGGGATCCAGAATCACATAGACCAGAATTCAAATCTCAGCCATTACTTACCAATACTAATTATGTGGCCTTGAACAAAATACTGTCTTTGTTTCTCATTACTGAAAAGATAGCCAAGCCTGTAGAGTTACTGTGGCAAGATGAATAGGTTGGTGTGAAGTGCTCAGAACTCGTCCTGGTGTGTAGCAAAGGCACTGCATATATGAGCTATTATAGCAGTTAATGCTGTCACTTTTCTTGGTGTAACGATCACATCTATGACATTGCTGGTGTTAGTTTGTAGATAATGTCTTTTAGGCTATGAGGGGTTTGGAGGTCAAGTCCTAGCCTGTTCATCTTTATATGCACAGCTCCAAGCACAGGATCAGGTATGTGTATAATGGCTGCTTATGATATAGCACTGAATGAGTGTGTGCAGATCAGATGATGCAGTCCTATATAGCATGGCAGACGCTAAGGAACGTGAACATTTTTTTAAAGAACAACTTCTGGGTGTTAGGAAATTAAGTATTAATTTGAAGATGCTGTTAACAAAGCTGTTGTTATTTTTTTCTCAGCCCAAATGCCTTTATGTTTTGCATAAATTTTTTTTATTGTATTCATTAACCATTGACAGATGAGTAGAACTGCTAAAAATAACAAGTGTCACTGTTTCTAGTTTTGCTTGGGTTGGTCTTTTACTGGCACTGTGTGGTAGGAATTATGTGTGAAGTGGTGGTTGTGCAACAGTGGGTGCCAGCAGCACCCAAAGTGTAAGCGCTGATGGGAATGGGACTCAGCTACTACTTCAGGGTTTAGAGTGTAAGGCTCACTTGCAAGGCTGATAGGCTTAGCTTGGGCAGCAGGACAGGGATGGAGGACAGGGGTGGAGTTAAGAGACATTTAAGCATCTAGCCTCCAGACTACAAGGAACCCCAGGGCTTTCTTGATGAAAGGAGGAAGAATGGAGTTGATTCATTGGCTGCTGAATGACTGTGGATAAGTTTCCTGGCCTCTCTGTAGGGCTCTAGAGTGAGTAATGATAAGAGTACCATTACTGTTATGAGAATTAATAATATACATATAAAATCTTTTCACAATGCCTTGATTTAGCAAGTCCTCAACCATTACTTAAGTTTCCCAACCCATATATTATTCCCAGCTGAATGTGTTATTGCTATGATAACCGTGGACCTTGGACCTTTGACTCATACGAGTATCATTTTCTTAGTATGCCATAATATCAGAAAGTTAGAAAGGTGGCACACACCTTTAACTCCAGCACTCAGGATCTACAGAGCCAGTTCCAGGACACTCAGGGACACACACACACACACACACACACACA
>NC_034603.1:40604480-40619517 GCF_900095145.1 Mus pahari
CACACACACACACACACACACACACACATTCCTGTCTCCAAAAACTGGAAGGGAAAAAAAAAGGAAAGGAAAAAAATAAAGTTAGAAAGTAGCTATTCCCTAGTCCTGTTGTAATCTCACCTGGATGCTCAGGGTTCTATGCCACCTCACTCCCATGTCCACTTTTTATATTTGGAATATGCTTTGTGGAGTGACCAATGGAATGCAGGGCCTCATGCAAGCATTCTCATGCTGAGAAAATGAGTTATACCTCCAGCCCTCAAAGTTTCCCAGTTTGTTTGTTTGTTTGTTTGTTTGTTTTTTTCAAGACATGTTTCTCTGTGTAGCCCTGGCTGTCCTGGAACTCACTTTGTAGACCAGGCTGGCTTCGAACTCAAATCCGCCTGCCTCAGCTTCCAAGTGCTGGGATTACAGGTGTGTGCCACCACTGCCCGGCAGTTTCCCAGTTTTTAAATGTTCTCCTTTATTTTCACAAAGGTGCTGTATGTGGATTATACAAGACTGGAAATGCAGATAAGTGAAATTTGGAAACTATAAAATCTATTCTACTATTAACATATAAATTTTTTTCTGGTCTTTTAAACACATATAAATATTTGCTTACTAATATGGAAAATACAGTTACCTTTTCTTCAAACAATTTTTTTGTAATCTACTTTATTTAAATTACATTTTTATTTCATATTTTTATGTGTGCATGTGGGAAGTACATGTGTACCTGGGTGTTCATGTGGAGGTGAGAAGACAGCTCCTGAGACTTGGTTCCTTCCTTCTGTGGTATGGGACCCAGAGACTGAACTCAGCTCCTCAGAATTGGCAGCAAGCACCTTCATCTCCTGAGCCATCTCTCCAGCCTACTTAATTCTTTTTTTTTTTAGTTAATAATCTTCAGCTTTCCATATCTGTTTAATCACATACCCAGTCCATATTCAAATTTATCTAATTGTTCAAACCATCTCATTAATGGTTGGTGTCTCCAGTTTGTGTATAAAATATTACCCAAACAAGAGGAAACATTGCATTGCTTTTTAAAAGGGGTCTGCAAAACTGGATGTAGTCATGCAAGCCTTTAATCCCAGCATTCAGCTAATGAACTTCTGAATATGAAGCCAGTCTGCTCTACATAGAGAGTTCCAGGCTAGCTAGGGCTACATAGTGTGACTCTGTCTTAAAAGAGAAAAAAGGTTGTGGGGGTCTGGTTTGGAGTGCTGGGAAGAGGGTTGGTGGGTAGAAATGTTTGCTGCTGACGCCTGACAACCTGAGTCTGGGCCAAAGACCTGTGGTAAGAGAAAACCAACTCCTTAAACTGGCCTCTGACCTCCACATGTGACTTGGCACATGCACATCTGAACAAACTGTACATACACATAATATATTTTCTTAAAAATTAAAACGTTACTCATCCATTCCATGTTTGAATAGGTACTTTCACTTTTTGTCTTTAGTTGGGAGTGGTGCCACACATCTTTCATCCCATCATTCAGGAGTCAGAGGCCAGTAATCTACATAGTGAATTCCAGGCCAATCAAGGACCCTCTCTCAAAAAAAAAAGGGGGGGGCTATTTTTATTAGTTATACATGTGCAGAGTATAGAGCCCACCAGAATTAAAACCAGTGCCCCATTCCCCTTCCCTAAAACGGTTCTACTTCCCCCAAACAGTTGTTTTTCAACAATTTGGCTATTTCTTGGGTATTCATCATGGTATCATCAACCAAGAAACATGCTTATATCATTTCTTTGAAATTTTAAAAAAATATTTACTTCATGTGTATTATATGTGTGAGTATATGTCTGTGCACTATGTGTGTACAAGAACCCAAGAAGGTCAGAAGAAGTACTGGAATGCCTGGAATTGGTGTTAGAGATAGTTATGAATCAGCATGTGGGACTGGCAATCCAACTCGGATCCTCTAGAAGAGCAGGCAGGTCCTTAACCAATGAAGCATCTCTCCAGGCCCACTTCTTTGAGGTTTTCTTTCAGTAATGGTTTTACCCATCACAAATGAGATGAACCTTTTCTCTTCCTGTCCACACCTGCACACCTGCTGTTCTCCTAGGATGGTATTAGGTTTGTTTAAATCACTATTTGATGTTTTCATATCAAAGGTTAGGTAAGTTGTTTTTCCTGTAGCTGATTTCTATTAGTATCCCACTATGACTTCCCAATGCTGAGAAATCCTTTTAGTTTCTTTGGAATTAAAAATTGAATTGGTACTTAAAAGAAAAATCAAAAACAAAAACTAAAAAAGACTTGCTGTGTGAGGGATCAAACCCTGGCCTTCCACATCAATCAAACCTTCTACAAAAGCACTGACTGGGTCATTGTGCCCCAGATGCAGCCCTGGTACTTTTATTGTCTTTGTTTTTAAGGTCTTTTATCATTAGTTAAGCTACAGATTCTCTGTAATTTGTCTAAAAGTCATCAAACAAAAATGGTCAACATATTCTGACACATGGCACATGGATATTCTATCAGCAGCTTCTTTTCTTTCTTTCTTTTCTTTTTTTTTTTTTAAGATTTATTTATTTATTATATGTAAGTACACTGTAGCTGTCTTCAGACACTCCAGAAGAGGGCTTCAGATCTTGTTACGGATGGTTATGAGCCACCACGTGGTTGCTGGGATTTGAACTCAGGACCTTCGGAAGAGCAGTCAGGTGCCCTTACCCACTGAGCCACCTCACCAGCCCCCAGCAGCTTCTTTTCTTTTTAAGAAAAGGTCTAACTATGAAGCTTTGGCTGGTCTGAAACTTACTGTGTGTTCTATCGAGGCTGGCCTCACGCTTAGAAAGCCTCTGCTTCCTAAGTGCTGGGACTAAAAGCATTTTTCACCGTACCTAGCCTACCTTCTTAACATTTTAAAACATTTATTTATGTGCATTTTTTGTGGCTATATATCATGTGTATGACGCAGTCTTCACAGGCTAGAAAAGGGAGTTGGAGCCCCTGGATCTGGAGTTACTAATGGTTGGGGCTACCTAGATGGATACTGGGAACCAAACTCAGATCCTCTGGAAGAACAGCAAGTGCCCTTAACCACTGAGCTGCGTCTCCAGCCCCAGCGCTCTTGATGTCTTTTAATTAGTTAATTATCTTTAGACAGAATCTTAACCATGTAACTCATGTGACTGTGACTGGCTTTGAACTCTTCTGCCTCCACTCCCTGCTCACTTTGCTGCCTCCTCCTCCTCCTCCTCCTCCTTCTTCTTCTTAACTTCATGTCTTCCTCCTCCTCCTCCTCCTTCCTTTTTTTTTTTTTTTTTTTTTTTCCAAGACAGGGTTTCTTTATGTAGCCCTGCCTGTCCTGGACTCACTCTGTAGATCAGGCTGGCCTTGAACTCAGAGATCCAGGGGCTTCTGCCTCCCAAGTTCTGGGATTAAAGGCATGCACTACCACTGCTGGGCTTCACTTTGTCTTCTTAAAGGAATAGTCTCCCTGAGCCTTCTGATCTGCTGTAAGATGAGTTTGTTTTCTTCCAAACTGCTATGCTGGTGCCTCCGACTCCACATCCTGAGGCACTTTCTGAAAAGGGAACTTTTCCTTTTTCTTTTTCTTTTTCTTTTTCTTTTTCTTTTTCTTTTTCTTTTTCTTTTTCTTTTCTTTTCTTTTCTTTTCTTTTTGAACTGTGTATGTGTAAGAATATCTTTATTCTACTCTCACAGAGTGTTGATTTCTACGTTAGAAAGGCCCCTCCAAAAGATGCCAGAGGTACCTTTCCCACTGCCTTCTGCCTTCACTGTGTCCACTGATTGTTCACGTTCTAATTCAAGAATGACCTTTTTGCCAGGAAACTGTTTCTTCCTCCTAGAAATAAGAACTTCTGTTTCCCTCACTATTAGGGATATTTTTTTCTCTTTTGTGAGTCAGAGTCTTATTTTATAGCACAGGCTAGCCTTAAACTTGGAAGCCTCTGCCTCTGCCTCCTCAACAGCAGCCCAGCTGAGTGCCGGGATTTCACTTTGTGCCATGGTGCCTGACTGCTGTTAGGAATTATCCTTACATTGTTCTCCTGGTCATTATGTAGGTCATTCTGCCTTTAAACATCCAAATTTCTATATGATTGTGATTTCCCCTTCTGCATTCTGTGACCATCACACCTCTCTGGAACTCAGTTGTTTGGAAGTTGACCTTCTAAGTCAGTCTGCTTGGATTTCTTTTTCTTTTCTAGTTTCTATCATTTCTCTTTTTACTTTTCTTTCTGGTCCCTTTAGCAATCTTTGCCTTTCAACTTTTCTTTTCTTTCTTTCTTTTTCTTTTTTTAAATTTTATTTATTTATTATATGTAAGTACACTGTAGCTGTCTTCAGACACACCAGAAAAGGGCATCAGATCCCATTACAGATGGTTATGAGCCACCATGTGGTTGCTGGGATTTTCCTCCGGAAGAGCAGTCAGTGCTCTTAACTGCTAAGCCATCTCTCCAGCCGCCTTTCAACTTTTCTAATAAGAGTTTCTTTTCTTAGTTTTTTTGAGACTATACTTGCTGTATAGTATAGCCCTGAGTGGCCTGGTACTTGATGTTTAGCCCCAGTCTGGCCTCAAACCCATAGCAGTTCTCCTGCCTCAGTATCCCAAGGGCTGAGATTACATGTGCAGGTAAGATTCTCAAGACAGTCTGGAACTCAATATATAACTGGGGGGCTGAGCTTGAACTCCAGAGCCTCCTGTTGTATCCTTCTGAGTGCAGGATTGTAGTCTCCTGCTTTTAGCAATAGTTCCCTAATATAGGTTGAAGGTTGCTGAGTGGTGATTTCACAACTCTGATTACATTGACACCCACTGAACTGTTCATTTTAGTGGGTTGAATTTTATGGGAAATGAAATATACACCTTAATAAAGCTAGGGATAAAATACCTTTAGGTGAGTTCCAGGACAGCCAGGGCTATACAGAGAAACCCTGTCTCGAAAAACCAAAAAAAAAAAAAATACCTTTAGGCATGTCTGTGAAGAATTAATCACTCTTTTGAAGTTTTCTTCTCCTATATAATCTTTCTTTTCTGTGTTTTATGTAGGATTTTCTTGGCTGTCTAGTGGTTCTAAGCTATCCACTCACCAGAGAATGAGGGACTAGACCCAACATTCAGGATACAGAGGCAAGACACTCACTAGGAGTTTGAGAGTAGCATGAGCAAGCTTTCAGGGTAGCCATAGTGTGAGACACTGTCTCACAATAAAACAAAAACAATAGAAGAGTAAGGGACTAGAGCTGGGCTGCTGTTCAGGAGGCTGAAGCAGCATCACAGGTAAAAGTTCTGCCTGTGTGTGCTGCAGGGTTGGTTCACAGTCAACCTGAGTAAGACTCTGTGAGGGGGTCTCCGCCAGATCACCACCGTCATGGACACGGGTCGTGTGCAGCCCATCAAGCTGGCCAGGGTAACCGAAGTGCTGGGCATTACAGGTTCGCAGGGACAGTGCACGCAGGTGCGAGTGGAATTTATGGATGACGCCAGCTGCTCTATCACCCGAAATGTCAAAGGCCCTGTTTCAGAGGGTGACGTGCTCACCCAATTGGAGTCAGAAAGAGAAGCTCGGAGGTTGCGCTGACCTTGCTGCTGGGTTCTGGATATCCCCTACTTAGCCCACAGAATGACCAACAACTGTTAAATAAAGCGTTTGTATTAAAAAAAAAAAAAAAGACTCTGTGAGGGGATGTGGTGGGGTGGGGTGGTTTACAGCCTGACTGCTCTGTGTGTCTGGCTATGGTCTGTGAGCCTGACTATAAGATACATTGGCCAGACACTTTTATGGGGTGATTCTGTGTCACCTGTTCTCTTAGGCTTGTCAGCTTCCCCAGGGAAGATTCTTCTGTCTCTTTCTGGAAGGATATGAAGCTGGCTGCTAGCATTGTGGGAACTCTGGAGAAGGTTGTCCTTAACCACTTAGCAAGGAGACACCAGCCTCCCACTTGCAGGGTGGCATTCTCACTTCTAGCTGCCTGCCATCTTCCAGTCTTTACTCTTTAACTCTCTGGAGGGTTAAGCCTCTGTCAAGTTGGAAGAACGCCTTCTTAAAAATGGGAACTTTCAAACATAGGAAAATGGAGACAGTAGTGGGCTGATTCCCACATACCTTAGTCAGTTTCAACAATTGCCAATTCAAGGCAAACTTTATTTGTTCTAAACACCACCAATTTTCTCTTGTCCAAATTATTTAAAAGCAAAGCTTAACATTTTATCAATGTCATTGTGCATTTTTAAAAGATTTATTTATTTGTTCTTTTGTGTGTATGGATGTTTTGCCTACATGTCTGTGTACACGCCATATGCATGCAGTGCCTGAGGAGGCCAGAAGAGGGCATCGTATCCTCTAGAACCAGAGTTAAAGATAGTTGTGAGCCACTACCACCATGCAGGTGCTGGGAACAGGACCCAGGTTCTCTGCAAGAACAATTGGTGTTATTAACCAATGAACCATCTCTCCAGCCCCTCGTTGTATAATTCTAAAATATAAGGACTCAAAAATGTAAAGGAAATAAAAACCCCTTAACTTAGAAACAAACCAACAAAAACAAACAAACAAAAAAAAATTCAACAATTCTTTAAGATGAATGTCCACTGGTAATTTCTAACTGCTTCTAAATGTGCTTTTCACTTTAGCAGTACCTGTTGCTACCAGCTAAAGAGTTCTGCAGTGTAGGGCTCAGATTACTTCTCTGGCTCTGCCCTCTGCAGCACACAACAATTGTCCCTAGGCTCAGGCCAGCTTCATTCCATGCCTGCTGTTGTTCTTGGTGGTCACCCCGTGGTACTGGTTGGAGTCTTTTGCTACAGCTGGGCTGCATTTTCTCCAATAGCCTCTTCTGGGCCCTTTTCAGGACTTAGCCCTGCCACACAGTGCTATCCAGGCCTCATTTGCTCTCCATTACCTCTTCCTTCTTTATGTCACCAAAACCCAGTACCACCCGGATGACTCTTACACTACCAAATTCAGCTGCCAACACAAGGTACGACTTGGCCACCTCCAAAACCCAGTTTCTGTGTATTAACACTGAAGAAACACTTCTTAAAACATTTCACCAGGGGTTGGAGAGATGGCTCAGTGGTTAAGAGCACTGACTGCTCTTCCAGAGGTCCTGAATTCAATTCCCAGCAACCATGTGGTGGCTCACAACCATCTGTAATAGGATCTGATGCCCTTCTCTGGTATGTCTGAAGACAGCTACAGTGTACTTACTTATAATAAATAAATCTTAAAAAAAAAGATTTCACCTAAATGATACTGGCCTTTTTGTTTGTTTGTTTGTTTTAAAGATTTATTTATTGTAAGTACACTGTAGCTGTCTTCAAATACTCCAGAAGAGGGTGTCAGATCTCATTACAGATGGTTGTGAGCCACCATGTGGTTGCTGGGATTTGAACTCAGGACCTTCAGAAGAGCAGTCAGTGCTCTTAACCGCTGAGCCATCTCTCCTCTCTCCAGCTTTTTTTTTGTTTGTTTGTTTTTGTTTTAAAGCTTTATTGTAGAAAGGTAAAGAGAAAGAGAAGGCAGAAAGAGAGGCTGGCCATGGCCACTTGGAGAGACGGGGGAAGGGAGGGGGAAAGGAGAGCTAGAGATGAGAATAAGAGAGGTGAGAGCTTAAGAGTGATCTTAATCACTGCTAATTTCTCACCTCTGGCTGACCAGAATCCATTACCCCAACAAAACAAAGGCTTCATTTTAGTGGCTTTGGTATCTTGTTACTCACAGCCCCGACTAACCTGTCTCTGCCTCCCGAGTTCTGGGATTAAAGGCCTGAGCCAGAAATTCTTAACTCAAAATCTGCAATGGTCTGATAGAGGCTTTGAGTGACTCCTAAACATCCCTCTGGAATGTCACAAGCCAGGCCTCCATCCTCTGCTTTTGAGAGACTTTGGGTTTTAAAAAGAGACTTTCTGTTATTTTTTAAAAAGAAACTAAACTTTTAAAACTGTTTGAATTTGGGGCTATGGGACTTCTTAAGTTTGTAGAATCTTTTAATATTGTGATATTAATATCAATGTGGGATCTTGGGGATGAACAAGAAAGGAAAGGTTGTGGCTTAGCTGTGATGTGTCTGTGTCAAGTTGATAAGGGGTCTTTTGTGCTGGCTAGTTTTATGTCAACTTGATACTCAATTGAGAAAAAATACCTTTGTAAGACTGGACTGTAGGCAAACCTGTTGGGCATTTTCTTAATAAGTGATTGATGTAGGAGGGTCCAGCCCATTGTAGACAGGGCCATTCCTGGGCTGGTGGTCCTAGGTTCTATAAGAGAGTAGCCTGAGCAAACCATGTAATGGCTCAGAGCTATCTAGTAAGCAGCACCCCTCCATGGCCTCTGCATCAACTTCTGCCTCCAGGTTCCAACCCTGTTTGAGTTCCTGCCCTGACTTCCTTTAGTGATGGAGTATGATGTGGAAGTGTACGCCAAATAAGTCCTTTCCTCCCCAACTAGGTTTTGGTCATAGTGTTTCATCACAGCAATAGTAACTTCTACTAAGACACTCCCAGTGATCTGCAGATGTGTGCAGTGGTGAAGCGATTGCCTGGTATGAGCAAGGTCCTAAGTATAATCACTAGACAGTTCGCTCAACACACATACCACACAAAATCCTGTTCTCCACAGGGTATGGGACATATCCTTCCTCTTGTACATTGTACTTTGACTAGTGTAATCTTTGATCCTATTCACTTTTTGGACAATCTTGTCAGACTGATTAGAGCAAAAGTAATGCTATGGATTTGTCCTTAGCACATTATTTCTAAATTCTGTCTCATCCTACATTCATGCCTAAAGTTTCTGGTTACAAATGTGGGAATCTGTACCTGTTCCTTTTGAATACTGTACTGTCCAGACATCTATGATGGGATGGAAATGGGCATTGTGTCTATCATGGAACCTTGTTGGGTTATTTTCCTGATCATGGAGCAGAGGAGTAAGGCAAGGGGGGCAACTTTTTGAGGAAGCGAAGCTTACTTGGAAAGGTTGGAAGACTCTGGTAGTGAGGAGGTGTGTGAGTGTATGTATCAGCAACAGGACTGAAACCAGGGCACAGGGACGGAGACAGGGAGAAAGCACAGTTCTGTGAGGACATTCTTGTAGAATGTGACGGGGAAGCAGAGGTTTATAGATTAGAAAATGAACGTTGTTTTGCTAGATGCTTTAATTGTAAAGGACTTTATTCCTGTGTACCTTGTCCAGGCAGCAGCTTGTGAATGTGGGAACTGGCTTATATTTCAGATCAAACAACTCATGTCCACATAGCTATTAGGGACGACTAGTATTCAAACTGAGTCCCATGCTGAACCAGGTTTCCTAAATAGTCTAGTGTGGGCAAGGGCAAGGTCCACAATGGTTAAAAATACTGAAGCAGTAGACCAAAGTAATGCTTTGTGTTTGAGGTGTTGAGGAGGCCCAGACTTTTGTACCCAGTTCTTTCAAATTTTCACTTTGTGTTTGACATTTTCTGTACTTTACATCTCTTGTTGCTGTGACCGAATTTAAGAAAGAACTTAAGGGAGGAAGGGTTTGTTTTGACTGAGTCTGAGAAAGACTGTAGTCCATCCTGACCCAGAACACCTGTCAGTAAGCACATGAGGTCATGTTAAGTCTACAATCTGGAAGTAGAAAATTGACAGAAAGTGAGGTCCGGCTGCAAAGGCTCAAGGCCCATACACAGTGAGCCACATTCACCAGCCAGAATTTACTTCCCAACATTTCCATAACCTTCCAAAACAGTACCACCAGTCATGGACTAAGTGTTCAAACACATGGGCCTATAGGGGTCGGTCTTTCTTTCTTTCTTTTCTTTCTTAGTACACTTTCTATAAGAGTACACTGTAGCTGTCTTCAGACACACCAGAAGAGAGCATCAGATCCCATTACAGATGGTTGTGAGCCACCATGTGGTTGCTGGGAATTGAACTCAGGACCTCTGGAAGAGCAGTCAGTGCTTTTAACCACTGAGCTATCTCTCCAGTCCCCTAGGGGACATTTCCTGTTCAGACCACAGCAATGTACAACTATTGAAAAATTTTACAATGGATGCTTTCTTCTGAAATTATTTGGAGATGTGGAAGAATTAGTACTTTGGAGGAGAAATGAGACTATAAATTTGGTGCACAAATATGTCTCATAAAACACAAAGATCTAATATTTTGAATCTATTTGTTCTTTGAATGAAATACATATGTGTACATATATATGTCTTTTACATTGTAGGCCTTTGCCCAGTTTGATGCTGAGGGAGATGGGACAGTTGATGCTGAGAATATGTTGGAGGCCCTCAAGAACTCCAGTGGAGCCAATCTTCAAGGGGAGCTGAGCCATGTCATCAGACAACTGCAAGCCTGTTCTCTTGTTCCAGGTAGGTGCTCACATGAATTCTGAAGGCTCAAGACATTCTCCTAGAACCAGAGTGTTTTCAGTTAGTAAATGCAGCAGAAATGGCATCTAGGATAAGCCTCGTTGGTTATGGCACAACTACTGCACAAAGCTTAGAACAAAAATCAACGTTGTGCTGCAGACTGACCCAGCTGTGGCACTGTGAATTCCCCCACTGAACGAAATCAGGGAAATCATCACTTTCATTCCTCAGCAGCGGTGGCTGGGCAGTTTTCTGGTTTTCTTCCCCCTGGTCAAGAGCTTTGCTCCCTTCAGAAGCATCCCTGGCCCTGCATGTTCTCATGGAATCCTGCCCCTGGCTGCATGTTCCCATAGCATCCCGCCTCTGTCTGCAGTGCTCTTCTTTACTTTCCTTTTTCTGTTTTTTTTTTCTTTTCTTTTTTTTCCTTTGGCAACTTAATATTTTGTAATTAATTCATTTTTAATAGTGTAAGCACCTTTAGAATAGTGATCTTCTCTTATTTTTGCTGTGTCCTCACATTTTATTTTTGGCATGTGGCAAACATTTTATTGTTATTTTCTAAATCTTTTACTTTGAAACTTTAGTAATTTTTATAAAGTAAAAAAATGTTAAAAATTAAGCAGTGGTGCTTCTACCTGTTGTACTCTTAAAAAATACTGCCTTTAAATCTTTTTTGCTTGTTTGTTTTGTTTTCTTTGTGTTCCTGTTCTTGATCCCTCTGCCCCCACTGCCCCACCTCTTGTGTGTACTGAGGCTAGAACCTATGGGCTTATACGTGTTAGGCTTGCACTGTACAACTTTACTATATACCCAGCCTGGTCTGTGTTTTTAGATGATTTCCTTGGTGACTCAGACTTACATAAAGACAGCATCAGAATAAGTCTTACTTTCATTTTTTTTCAAGTGAGATGCCAATTCAATTTGAAAGGGAAATAGCATTGCACATCATCTGACCTAAGAATTTTGCCTGCTCTGTACACCAAGTGACAGTATTTAGTGTCTCTAGGGCAGGAATAAAGGCAGGATAGTCTTGGCAGATGGTGTGAGTCTAATGGCTGTTGATCCTTCTGACCTACTGCCAAGTGATGTATTGAACCAGGGAAAGAAAATGTCTGCATCTTAATGGAGAATGAATGTTTTGTTGCCTTTTATTATATAATTCTTATTTGGCATCATAGGTAGCCTGTATTATTTTTCCTGGTCTCATGGTAGTTAAGCTGAATTTTGAATTTCATTTAGCTAGCATATCTTAGCATTTACAGTCACTCCCACCTTTGCATTGCAAATATGTGGGTAGCATTGTTTGGATTTCTCAGATTGTGTGTATGTGCATGAATGTGCTAGGGATCAAATCAGGATCTCACAAATGTTAGGCAAGCATTGTATCTCTCTGAACTATCACCTGAGTTTTAGGTATTGCAGGTAGGGTTGAGAAGGGAGACTACCAGTGGATAATGTCTGCTGCACTGCAGGCCTGATGGAGGAGGGAAAGGCTGATGGAGAGTGAGTCAGCGTCCAGATCCTGAAGTGCTCATATAGTACACTCAGGACTCAGAGCTTTCAGTTCAAAAATATGCAGCAGTATCACACATACAAGAATTGTCACAGTTGCAAGCCTTTGTAAACTGAGGTCATATCTATGTGGTCCTGTGTAGTTTCCTAGTCCCCTCTCAAATATTCTCTCACACTGAAACTTGTTCTTGCATTTCATTGTTGACACTTAAGAGTTCACTGGAATCCATTCTTTTACAGAACATTCCTAAAACTGAAAACATCTTCCATTTCAGCATTGTATGTTAGGTAATTTTATCTACTTTTATCTACATTTATTTACATTAAATTTATTTATATCCCAAACACAGCTTCCCCCTCACAGAGTCCCTTCCCTATCCCCTTCACCCCTGAGAAGGTGGGGCCTCCCTAGTTATCCCCCACCCTGGTGCATCAAGACTGTAGGATTAGGCACATCCTCTCCCACTAAGGCCAGACAAGGCAGCCTCTGCTGCATATGTGCTAGGGGCCTTGGTCCAGCCTATGTGTACTTTTTGGTTGGTAGCTCAGTCTCTGAGAGCTCCCAGGGGTCCAGGTTAGTTGACACTGTTGGTGGTCCTGTGTGAGTCCTATCCCCTTCAGGGCCTTCAATCCTTCTAACTCTTCTAGTGAATCTGTTCTGCTATTAAAGACAAGTTCCCTAGAGACTGCTAGCATCTTGAACAGAGGCTATTTACATAGGTCACTTGAACTTGTGAAAAATTATCGAATAATACAACTATGTGACTTTAAAAAATTTTTTTGACTTTCTTTTCATATATTATGATTCATTTAAAAAGTAGGGGGAAAATCTACAAATGTGTCTCTGCTTCCAGAAAAACTGCCATGTTTCCCCTGCTTACTTCACCTGTGCCTCTGGGCATAGTAACCTCAACTTGAGACTCATTAATTTTGGTTCTAAGGAACCAGAAAAGGAGTCTAAACAGTGGCAGGTATGGTCTGTGTCATGTCTTCATAAGATTACTTGGGACAATTGTACATGGGAGTCAGGAGACATTCAGGGAATCTAAGATGATTAGAGCATCTAAATGGGGTATCTGAACAAGAGGTGCTGAGAATGAAGAGAAGATGGAGGATCAGGCTTCAGATGAGTCACTGGGAGAAGGATCTAGAATGGCAGGAGGAGCACAAGGAGGGAGTGGAGGAGTGTTCCCCACCCCACCTTCTTCTCGCTATCTTGTGAGTCACCCGAGCTTCATATCCACCCTGTTGTAAAGCAAGGCTGCCTGGACCTTTGCCACCCCTGGACAACATGCTACACCTTGTGGGGGCCATATGAGACAGCATATGCCAAGTACTTTTTACACCATGTAAAATTCTGCTAGAAACGAGCAATGGCAACAGATGTTTTGTTGTTAGGACTTTAGCATGAACACTAAGCTCCAAGGCATCGATCCCTTCTTCTGGCCTGTGTGGACACCAGATATGCATGTAGAGCATATACATACATGCAGGTAAAACACTCATACATACAAATAAATATAAAAATAAATATATCCTTTAAAAATATTTTTTCCTAACTGCTAAGCTATCTCTCTAGTCCCTGAAATTCTTAAATTGAGATTGCTCCAGGTTTGTTTCCTTATGAGGCTTGAAATTTCAGTAAAGTTAATGGCTGTTTTTAATTTAGTCAATTCAGATGGGGCAGCAGGTACAGGATGTGGGAACTATTGTGGTTGCTTCATCAAAACCCCAAAAATGGATTTTATGTCTTTAGGTTTCATCGACATATTTTCAGAGTCAAAGGAGGGCCTTGGCATTCACTCGTCAATGATACTGCGCTTCCTGCATCGCAATCGGATTTCTAGCATGGTGATTCCCTACCCAATGTTAGACCACTGTAATAACATGTGCACCATGAGATCGTCAGTTCTGAAGGAGTCTCTGGATCAGCTGGTACAAAAAGAAAAGGGTATGTGTATGGGAGAGCTGCCTGAAAATACTCTCCTATTATTTCTTCCAGTGTTTAGTAAAGGGTGAGCCAGTATGTCTGAAAATCCTTGACCAGCTTGTAGCCTAAGAATGTTCAGCCTGTCTCCTTTCGTGGGCATGTCTGATGAGTTGCGTTTGGTCCCCAAAATTTGTATAAAAAGTAAGACATAATGGTGCACATCTGTGATCTCAGCATGCATGGAAAGCATATCAGGAGAATCAGCTGGAAGCTGACCAGTCTGAGTATCTAGGGCGGCAGCGGAGACAGGAGAAACCCTGCCTCTCAGAATGCTTTTTCCTTCTTCCACATGTGTGCTGTGATGCACATGGAGACCCACTTTCACAAGAAGAAGGAGAAGGAGAAGGAGAAGGAGAAGGAGAAGGAGAAGGAGAAGAAGAAGAAAAAGAAGAAGAAGAAAAGAAGAAGAAGAAGAGGAGGAGGAGGAGGAGGAAGAGGAGGAAAAGGAGGAAGAGGAAGAAAAACAGATCAGACTCTCAGCCAAAAACATAAGCAATCAAAATAGGCATTCCAGGAGCAAAATATATTTTCTGTCATATTAATGATGCTGAGTTTTGGCTTTTCTTTTCTTTTTTTTTTTTTTGTAACTATTCTCAGTTTGTTACTTAACTTTTTGTCCCATGGCAATAAACACCCAAGTAAATATTGGTTGTTCATAAGTGCATATATTTACATTTTGAATGTATAAACAGTATATGACTTGATCTTTCAAAGAAAGACTGTTAACCTGGAAAAGAAAGAGAAGGGAGGACCAGGAAATACTCAGAAATATAAGTGGCTTAAAAAGCCTCATTTGAGCCAGCAAGATGGCTTGGCAGCTGAAGGCATTTATGACCAAGATTGAAATCCCGAGTTTC
Organism: Mus pahari; assembly: GCF_900095145.1. Taxonomy (NCBI): domain Eukaryota; kingdom Metazoa; phylum Chordata; class Mammalia; order Rodentia; family Muridae; genus Mus; species Mus pahari. The sequence continues at coordinate 40,619,168 of NC_034603.1, forward strand.
ATCTCCAGAACACACACAATAGAAGGAGAAAAGCAACTCTTGCAGTTTGTCCTATGCTTTCTGCACCTGTGCACTATGACATGTGCTTACCCCCACACAAATTCAAATAAATAAATAATAAGCAAGCAAATTAACAAATATGATTTTTAAAAAAGCATAATTACAGAAATGTAAGTGCAAAGTATTCTTCCCTTAGTGTAGGTTTATAAAGATACCATTTCTGTGGTATCACAGTGTAGTCAATAAGAAGATGGGGCAAAGCCGGGCTTGGTGGCACACACCTTTGATCCTAGCACTCAGGAGGCAGAGGCAGGCGGATTTCTGAGTTCAAGGCCAGCCTGGTCTACAAA